>NC_141547.1:98966250-99310000 GCF_021556685.1 Rattus norvegicus
CAGTCTCACAGGGGGATAGATTGCAGGACCCCTCTGGGCCCAAATCCTGGATTGTGCAAGCCCCTTATACAACACTGCGCTTTGGTCGGCATTTACGATTTGCACACATGCTTCCATATCTTAGATTATCTCTGCGTCACTAACTGCACTGAGGACTCTTAATGGTGTGTTCTATGTAAGTAGTTGTATATATTATCTCCCTGTTGTTGAACAAAACAAAAGAAAAATCTGTACACATTCAATACAGGCGTCATTTTGGTTTGTAAACACATCTGATTCTTAGGTAGTTGAACCTCTAATCCATGACCTATGGATTTAGAAGGCCAACATGAAATCTGAAACTAAAAAAAGTTTACCTAATATTTATTATTTGTACAACAAATTATCCCCCAAACTTCTGTCCTCTCACAGTTACTGAGAGCACCTCAGTGGCAGACTTCCAACTCAGGACCCCCAAGTGTGAGAAGGGTTGCTAACATCCAAAGGCTTGACAGTCCACTTCTGAGCTCACAGATGTGGCTGTTGGCTCACTTCACAGGTGGGCCCTTTGATAGGGATGTTCATAAAAAGTCCCCAGTCCTAGATCAAATGATGAAACACAGGGGGTCAGGAGAGAATTGCCTTGTCTTGAAGCCTGGGATTGTGGCCTCCAGATGAAACGTATGCTAGGACTGAAATGTATACTACTGGCTGTAAGGACTAACTCTGCTCCAGTACAGAAGAGGACAGCACCAAAGATCTAAGTGCCAGGACCACCCCAGGCCATTTTGGAGCTGGCTATTGAAGGACGAAAAATTAAAATATCACCTGTGTAAATCAGCACAGTTCCTCAGACATGTTCACATGTAGTGTCTTAGTTAGGGGTCCCATGGCTGTGAAGAGACACCATGACAAGGTAACTCTTATAAGGACAATATTTAATTGGGGCTGGCTTACAGGTCCAGAGGTTCAGTCCATTACCATCAAGACTGGAAGCATGGCAGTGTCCAGGAAGGTATGATGCAGGAGGATCCAAGAGTTCTACATCTTCATCTGAAGGCTGCTAAGAGAAGACTGACTCTCCGCACTGGGCAGAGATTCAAAGTCCACCCCCACAGTGACACGCATCCTCCAAAAAAGCCACACCCACTCCAACGAGGCCACACCCACTCCAGCAAGGCCACACCCACTCCAACAAGGCCACACCTCCTAACCGCGCCACTTCCCATGGACCAAGCATATTCAAACCACCACATGTGGGTGTGGCTGGATCTTCCTGACTCTTCACTCAACGCATTCCCTGCCTTCCATATTCCTCTACATACCAGCTCTGTTTAATTTCCTTCTTTAAGGAATGCTAAACATTTTAGTGAACTCTTTAAAGTGCGTGCGTGCGTGCGTGTGTGTGTGTGTGTGTGTGTGTGTGTGTGTGTGTGTGTGTATCCTAAATTCTAAATTTTGGAACCGAGTTAAAAAGGGAGGAGATGCCAAGAGCCAAGCACACTGTCTCAGGAATTTTTCTCAGGAATGCTTCGGGCTCACTTTTACTGCCTTTGTTTCGGAGGAAAACTAGCCAGTTATCTGTTCCTATCACTTTTACAGCCTTCAGCTCCGGGAAACCTAACCAGTTGTCCGTTCTTATCAATGGTTTATGGCTATAGGGAGGTTGGTGACTGTGATGAATTGGGCTTGGGCCCTGCGTGGCCTTCCTGCCTGCTTGTCCTTTAAAGCCGCTGCCCTGAAATAAAGTTTGAGAGTTTATCAGATAATCGACTTGCTCTCTTTCTTTGTGCCTCCTATCCCTCATTCTTTTGTCTCCTCCCAGGCCTCCACTGAACACCCCCTCCACCCGCCCAGCAGGCCAGGGCAATTGGCACCCAGATGTGGGGCCTGGGTACAGGGATCCAACTGAACATTGCTTAGCCACGAACGTCTCCCTATCCTAGGATCAGCGCTTCCTCGAGGATGCGAGAGAAGTTCTGCATTTCGATTGCCACAGCCGCCCACCAAGTGTCCGATCCGCCTAGGATAAGATTAAACAATACAATCATGGGACAGGCATCGAGTAAACATGACTTATTCTCGCAGGGTCTTAAGGAGTTCCTCAAGGCGTGAGGAACTGAGGTAAGGAAAATGGACCTTGCTAAATTCTTTATATTCATTGATGTTTGTCCTTGGTTTCCCCAAGAGGGAACCATTGATGAAAAAAAGGTGGGCCAGAGTGGGAGACTGTCTGAAAGATTTTTATAAGACATTTGGCCCAGAGAACGTTTCTGTTCAAACCTTTTCCTACTGGAAATTGATTAATGAAATACTTAGGGTTTACAAGACATGGCCAAATATTCAAGAGGGAGAAAAGGTCCTACAGCGCCATTCTCCAGCCCCTTCAATCCGTGATTCCATTTCTATTGTTATGCCAGACCCAGAACTCCCCAGTCCATCCTCTGAGTCCCAGCAGGCATCTGCGAAGGTCCCAACTCTTAAAATTTACCCCTTCTTGACTGAATTGAAAGTTCCAGTCCACAGTGAGCCTGACGAGGCCCCGCCCCCAAAGGATTCATATCCCTAGAAGAAAAGGCTGCCCCACCCTTGCACACTGCCCGCCCTAGTGTACCCGTCTACATCATTAATCCCCCATTTTGCGCTCCCGTTTTTTATTTTGACTCAGATATTGCCAACGCCACTGAAAATGCTAAAACAAAACTGTGCTGGGAGGTAGCCTCCCTTAAAGATTTACTCTTTTTTTCTTTTTTCTATTTTCTATTTTTCGGAGCTGGGGACCGAACCCAGGGTCTTGCGTTTGCTAGGCAAGCGCTCTACCACTGAGCTAAATCCCCAACCCAAAGACTTACTCTTAAAGAAAAGGGAACACCTTAACCTACTGAGGGAATTGCGGGCTAACCCGGTCACTTCCTGAGCCTACCCCTCTTAAAATTGAGACAAAGAAAAAATGCTAAAACTGAAACAAAGAAAAAGTCCCCTAAAACCCTTCAAGCGTTCCTGGTCACACGTATCAAAATAGCCTGAACCCCAACCCCCAAAGGAACAGCGGAGAAGACGATGCTTCCGAACAGGGAGGGAACACCCCTCACCCCTTGGCTGATGAAGCCTCGGATAATAGAATGAGGTTTCAAGAGATTCAGACGGGGAAAAGGAAGAGGTTAGACATCAACTGTATGGCCGCCTCGGGTTTAAACACATAAAAGAATTAAAAATGGCGGTGACACTCTGTGGCCCAGTGGCCCCTTTAAAATGCAAACCCCACCTGTCAGGCCACCATACAGCCCCACCGTAGTGGCAAGGACATTTCGGGCTATGACAAACCCTGTGCAGGCTTCGGTTTGGCTCATATTGGCTTAGCCATCGGAACTGCCCTTAAAGACTTTACCCGGGGGGAGGGGGGGGGTTGGGGATTTGGCTCAGTGGTAGAGCGCTTACCTAGGAAGCGTAAGGTCCTGGGTTCGGTCCCCAGCCCCGGGGGGAAAAAAAAAGACTTTACCCGGAATAGTCGCCCAAAGACTTGCTTCAATTGCAATTCTCCAGAGAATGCAGGGCCCCTAAGGCTGAACATAAGCCTCCTTCCTCCCTGTGTCCTCGATGCAAAAGAGGCAGGCATTGGGCTTCTGAGCACTGCTCTAAAACGGGTGCCCAGGGTTAAAAACCTACCTCCAAGGCAGGGAAACACCCACAGGGGCCAGCCCCCAACCCCGGAACTGGAGACAAACCCCTGGGGCTATCAGGTTTGCTTACCTCCCAAAAAGATAGCTTGGCCCCAGAAATATTAGAAAGTGATGAAATCCAGGGAAGAGAGCCTCCCTGAGACCCCTCTTTCCCTTTCTCTTCACAGGTTAAGAAAAATGGATCGTTCCCTGTCAAGACTTGTCTGAAGTGGTCCTCCAGAACCGAAGAGGACTCGATTTGCTCTCCCTCCAGCAAGGAGAGCTATGTGCAGCCCTTGAAGAAGAATGTTGCTTCTACACCGACTATACTGGGGTAGTCAGAGATAGTATGGCTAAATTTAGAGACGGCTTAGAACTAAGAAAGAAACAGAGAGCGAGAAGAGGGCTGTTTTAGGAACTGGTTTTCCTCCTCTCCCTGGCTCACCACCCTCTTCCCTCTCATTTTTGGTCGGTTTCGTCCTGCTCCTGGCTGTTGGGTCTTGGGCCTTTAACCAGCTCACTGGCTTTATCAAACAACAAATGGACCCCCTGCATCCAAACCCCTACTGGTTCATTACCATAAGCTTGATTTGTCTGACAGAAGCCTGACCAAGCCCTATGATGATCTGCCTCCTTTAGGAGCTGCATACAACCCAGATTTGTACTCACCTGTATTGGCGTGGGTACCTACCTGTAAGGGGAGTGAGATGAAGCACTGCAAGGGGAGGACCCTATTGTCCGGCTCTGAGTCCCCTGAGAAGTAAACCTGATTGCATAGAGGTTGGTGTTAATCTCTCCCTGGGTCGGATTTCACAGATCACACTTCGGAATTGGTCTTGGGCCCTGTGTGGCCTTCCCACTTGCTTGTCTTTTTAAGCTACTACTCTGAAATAAAGTTTGAGAGCTTGATCAGACAATCGACTTGTTCTTCTTTGTGCCTCCTGACCCCCATTCTTTCGACCCCTCCTCAGGTCTCCACTGAACCTCTCCATAGGCTGGGGCAAGTTGGGGATATAGGGCAGAGCACTGAGATCAGAAAAGTGAGGAGTCCCTGATGGGATCTTAAGGTGCCCTCCCCCATCCCACAGCATCACTGAGCTGTCTGTCTGGGCATACTGCTCCCAACATTCTCCTCTCCATATGAGTCAATCTCCCCAGACAGCATTGCCCTACATAATTGTAAGTAAAGGGAGCAAGGGGATCATAAGCAGAGCAACTCCTTAAAACTCAGAGTAACATGTTGTCTAATGAATTGACCTGCATTGTTGGGGTCCGGGACCTCAACAACAGGATACACTGCTCCCTGTCTAGCAGGAGGCTCAGGAAAAATTACCCGTCTCCTTGGAGCCTTGTCTCCATAACACCACTCCAAGGAAGGATAGGGTTCGTGGGCAGGAGGAGGAGGAGTTCCCTCTTCTTTAAAGCTTTCTATCTCTGACATTTGTTCTTTTATTTTAACATTAGTACTCAAGAGAGCATCCTTGACCAATCTCCACAAAGAGAACATGGTGACAGGAATGTTCTCAGGGCCATCTCTCTATAGTGTTTTTTGCAAATCTGTCTTAACGTGTTCCCAATCAGGAATACTAAGTCCTCCTGACTGAACAAATCAGGGACTAGTCTTTTCTAAAGTTTTAATAAATTCTTTAGCTACTTTTTCCTCTACCTCTGTCCCCTACTGTTTGAGCAGAGCTACCAATTGATCTGATAGCTGTAATGTGGAACTCGAGGTTCCCATGGCTCACTCCTTTTACTTAATGTGAACTAAACTTACCTTCAGTTTGCTCACCCAATATGTTCCTTTCACTTCACTAGCCAGCTTCCTGGAATGATCCCATCAGGGGCTCCTCACTTTTCCAATCTCAGTGGGACCTCCACTTGGTGGCGCCCATGCTGCCACAGTACCAAGAACCGGGTGTAAGCCTGGGGTATTTAACAGAAGACAGAGACTCAGGTCATTCGTGCTATGAGAATCCCAAAGCGTTACTGAGGTTCACAGAATATATACACCAAGTCCACTGGGTAGAAAAAGCCCTGGAAGCACAATAGAAAAACAAGTTTACGTTCTCTGGACAAAAACAGGAACTGAGGGTTGGGGCTTTAGCTCAGTGGTAGAGCGCTTGCCTAGGAAGCGCAAGGCTCTGGGTTCGGTCCCCAGCTCCAAAAAAAAGAACCAAGAAAAAAAAAAAAAAACAGGCACTGACTCAATGGTGTTACCACCCATCAGCCAAACAGCAAAGGGCAAGATGTTCTTTTTAAAAAAAAACAAAAGATTTCACATGCATCAGCAAGGCTCAGCAGGGGGCAAACACTGAGGAAGCCCAGGAGGGTCCGACAGTTACAGTTCAAACTTATTGGCTAAGCTTATTAACCTTTAAATCTATTGGCTAGCAAGCATCAATCAGTACATTCGGAGAATTTTCTACTCAAGAATGTTCCTGTGGGTGGAGAATGGTACCTGACCTAACCTTACCCCAAGGCAGGAAGTTGGAACTTGGTCTAGTTTTGACCTGAGGCAGGTGAGTGTAAGGCTTGTGAAAGCCCCTAATTCCTTCAAGACCATATAGCTCAAGCTGACCTTGAATTTTCAAACTCCTGCTTTAGCCTCCTGAGTGCTACCGTTGCAAGACTGCACCACTCCACCAGGCTACCCCTGTGCTCCTGGCTGCCAAGATAACATGTACATGCACATGCATGCACACGCCTTCCTCTGCTTTAAATTTCTTCAGACATGGCTCATGGCACCATGTGGTGTTCTTGGGCCTGGCACTCAGCACACACCTGTGCATCTTTCTTCCACTTCCACATGTACTAAGAACTCATGTTCATCACTAGCTACAGAGCAGGAAATAATATGGATACTCCTATTGAACCTAGGGTGGTGCTGGCTGTAAAAGAAGTGTAAGAAAAAAATTTGTAGCCTTGCACCAGTCAAAGGAGAAAATAAAGCTTTCTAACCAGCTAGGGAGAGGCAACCAGCTAGGGAGAGTCAGATGTCAGAAGCCAAGAAGGAAAAGCTGTGCCAAGCAAGTGAGCTTACTGGAGGTAGCCCACGGTTTTTGCATGGCTACGAGGGGTGTCCCCTGATGAGGCATGGACCCCAGAGACTTTGTCTCCAGGTTGCTTTGCTTCTGATATGCCTTTCCATGCTTGCCACTGCTGTATTCTTCATACATCTGACATCATGGAAAGACCCTCACCACCTATTGGATTAACTGTGTTGGGCAGATTTCCTCAGCATCAATATGAAGATGTATTTTCATGTGATAATGTGGTTTAGGCAAATTGATGATTTGATAATTCCTAGATGTGACCCTCCTTGCTCCCAGGGATCATAAGTCAATCATCAGTTTACAAGGGCAAATGGAGCAGAAATGACAGGTGTAGGGTTCAGGAGCCCTGTGGGTATGTACAGTAATGATGACATGGGGTCAAGCTGCGGGGAGACAAATTAACTTTACTTGGGGTGACTCAAGGATTTTAGGGATGGGGGAGGTTAGGAGTATCCAGGATCAGCAGAGGTCATTGGCTGAAGGCTTAGGGCACTGAGTTCCCTTATTAACATAGGGAAGGAAGTATTCCAGGAATCTCAGGTGCTAACTGAGCAGGCTCTTACCTGGAGAAAGGAAGTTGAACATGTAATCTAAGGCAACATGACATTCTATAGGTAGAGTCCTCTGGGTCGTAAGGCCAGAGAAGGAGAAGACCTGCTTGTAAAAGGAGTCTTCTATTTTGCGTTGAACCCAGGATGCTACCCAGACAACGGTGGACTTTGACCTTAATTAGCATGGTTTTCCCATACCTGATAATGATTTTATAGAATTTCTGAATTGATTCAGTAATTTTAAGCCCCCCTTCAGAATAAGAAAGCTGCAAAAAGATTTCTGTGAACCTTCATGTGTCACAATCGTGCAAATTACACTAGGAAAAGAAATAGACTCAGAACAAGTTTAGGATCAATTGAAACATTCCTTCTAGGTTAGAAATGAAGCCACAAATATCAGTAACTGAGGTCATAAACTAGAAGTGGGAAGTTTATTATGGGTATAAGAACAGAAAATAAATGATTGACTAGTTTATCTATACAAGACTTCAAAACAATAAGACACACGACAGATGGTCTGCCTCTTGACAAAAACCTTGCTAACCCATGACATAAAAACTAATGCTTTAAACTCATAATGAACTTATGGAGCTAAAAGATAGATAAAGACTGTTTAGTTAGGTGTAAATCTTAGGAAGTAAACAATTCTGTTATAATTCCTCAAACCTTATTGATCTATGACATGAACTATTGCTTTGAACTTATTATGAACTTATGGAATGCAAAAATTATTTAGAAAACCATGTGGTCAATTATCTTGCTGTGACATTTCTACCTGTTTTTATTATTGCTCTTTATGACTATGAGGTGATCTCTCTTCTTATGTAGAGAACTTTGAAAACCCAAGGACAAAAATAAAAGTTGTTGGAGTTTCTTTCTGCCTATGAAATATGTGTATATATGAATATGTGTAAGGCTGTTGGAGTTTGCTCCATCCACCCACCAAATGTGTGTGTGTGTGTGTGTGTGTGTGTGTGTGTGTGTGTGTGTGTGTGTGTTGTAAGACCTCCGACCCTTGGTCAGTGGTACTTACTTTGAGATGCTTTCCCGAGTGAGACAGGGAGATGCAGATCCTTGCAAAAGCAAGAGGTTTCTTTTCCCGCATGTGAGGATCAACCTTCAATTAGTCCCTAAAGGCAAGTGACTATGAAGGACCCTTTTGCCAGCCTTATACCCACCTGCCTCTGGGCAAGGCTAGGCTAAGTTCCATTCTCTACCCATAGGGACATTCTTTTTTTTTTTTTTTTGGTTCTTTTTTTCGGAGCTGGGGACCGAACCCAGGGCCTTGCGCTTCCTAGGCAAGCGCTCTACCACTGAGCTAAATCCCCAACTCCTAGTAGGGACATTCTTGAGTAGAAAATTCTCAGAATGTATTGACTGATGCTTACTAGCCAATAGATTTAAAGCTTAGCCAATAAGTTTAAACTGTAATCTTGCTGATGTAACCTGTGCCCCTAAAAAGTATTAAAACTCCCTGTTATAGCCATTTAGGGGTCACATTCTAGTCACTTGCTTTGAGGGACTAATTGAAGGTTAACCCCAACACGAGGAAAAATAAACCTCTTGTGTTTGAATCAAACTCCATTCTTGTGCCTCACTTGGAGGGGTCTTCTAGTAGTTAAGACTCACTCCAAGTCTTACATTTGATGCATTGGCCAGGAAGCCAGACCCCCTATGAAGTTGCAAGAAACGGTGGTCAGAGGAATAGCTCAAGCTTGATGCCAGGTACCGTAGTTATCTGTATCCCTGTTGTCTGTCTTGCTTTTGGCTTGCTATCAAGTATCTGTAAGGTTTGAGAGCCTCTGATCTGGTGCAGTCAATTGCAGCAAGTAGATGTGACTTCATGGACACTCCTTTTGGAAACTATTAAATTTGTTACCCGCAGGAGCTGGTTGAGTCACCTGATTATCTGGTTTCTGTGCCCATGGCAGGGGCAAACTTTCTGTGTGTTGATTGTCTCTCTCTGTGTTCTTGGACTTGGACTTGAACTGACATTATTTCTGAGCATGGCACATACTGAATCTATTCCATTAAGCATCCTAGTTAACCATTGGAAGGAAGTTAGGGAAAGAGGAGAAAACTTGTCACTAGTAGTAAAGAAGGGCATGTTAGTTACTCTCTGCTCTTCCTAACAGCCCACTTTCGGAGTAAGGTGGCCATCCATAGGGACCTTTGATTTGCAGGTGATCAAAGCAGTAGAGGAAAGAGTCTTTAGGCCAGGATCCCTTGACCAAGTGCCCTATATAATTACCTGGAAGGAACTACTGGAGGACCCCCTTCCCCTCCCCCTTAGATAAAAGACTTTTTGTCTCTGAGACCCTCTCAGGTCCTAGAAATGAAGAAAAACCCTGTAGAGACCAATGAGTCCGTAAAGAACAACATCCTCCAGGACCCTTCTACAGTAGGTCTGATACTGATGGACCCTCTATCCATCATCCCTAACCTCCCCCTTTCTCTGGCTCCAACAAGGGTGTAGGGAAGGGGGGGACCCTCAGAACCAGGACTGACCTTGGGAACCTGGAACAAAGAGCCACTTCACCTGATATAACAGTGGCCCTCCCCCTTCGAGCCTATAGACCCATGGATGAGGATGGCAATCATGTCATGCAATATAGGCCTTTCTATTTGGCCAACTTGTATACCTGGAAGGCCCAACACTCCCCTTTTCAGATAATCCCAAAGGACTGATTGATCTGTTTGAGACTGTTTTATTTACTCAACAGCTCACCTGGGATTTATCCAACTCATGAGAGTGATCTTCAGGACTGAAGAGCGGGAAAGGATAATGCAGGAAGCCAGAAAGAATGTCCCCTCAGACACGGGGGCACCATGGATTGACCAGGCTGTCATTGACAGCAGATTTCCCCTGACTAGACCTGGCTGGGACTTTAATACAGCAGGAGATAAGGATTACCTGAAGGTCTACCACCAGACTCCATTGGTAGGTCTTAAGGGGGTCACAAGATGACCCACCAATTGGACCAAGGTACATGAGGTTAAGCAGAGACCAGGCAAGTTGCTCTCAGCCTTTCTAGAGCAGCTCATGGCGGCATTCTGCCAATATACACACTATTGACCCCAGTAGCGAGGAGCACAAAGCTATGTGACTATGGCTTTTATACACCAGGTCAGTAGAGATATCAGGAAAAAGCTTCAGAGGCCAGAGGGACTACAGGATAAGTTGTTGAGGGATTTAGTGCAGGTTGCTGAGAAAGTCTACCATAACAGGGAGACAGAGGAGGAGAAGGGGCAGAGAAAGAGAAAGGAAGAAGATGAAAGGGAGATGAAAAAAGAAAAGTGACAGGAAAGGAATTTACAGAGAATCCTGGCTACGTAGTTAGGGAAAGCAGAGAAGAGAGACCCCAACCAAAGAGAGACAGAAAACCTTGAAAAGGAGCAGTGTGCATATTGTGAGGAGAGGGGCCACTGGGGCTGAAAGTGCCCCCACCAAATAGAAGCCAGGGCAGGGAAATCCCAGGCCATGGGAAAAACACCCCAAAATGTTGAAAGTGTTAGCCCTGGAGGAAGACAGAGACTAGGGAGGATGGGGTTTGGACTCCCTTGAGGCCAGGGTAACCTTGAAAGTAGAGGGGAAACCCACCTGATCCTTGGTGGATACTGGGGTCTAACTGATGGGCCAGTCTCCAGCAAAAAATAAGTAAATAAAAAAATGTGTGGGTCCACGGGGCCACTTGGACTAAACAATATTCATGGACTAACTGAAGTATTGTGGACCTGGCATCCCACTTGTTCATGATTATCCCTGAGTACCCCTATCCCTTGCCCAGGAAAGATTTTTTTTCTCCAAGATGAGGGCTTAGATCCACTTCCTTCCCAAGGGTCCTCAATTGAGGGGGCCTGCTGGAGAACCTGTCCAGGTCCTCACTATTAGGCTAGAGGACAAACACAAATTATTTGAGACCAACACTCAAATCTTGGTGGTTGGAAAAGTTTCCTTTTGCTTGGGCTGAAATGGCTGGGCTAGGTCATGCGTATGCATATCTGCAGGCTGTGTATCTGGAGCTTAAGACCCAGGCTGATCTTGTCTTGGTGTGCCAGTACCCGATGTCGGGGGAGACACAGGAAGGAATTAAGCCACACATCTCCCGGCTCCTCCAGCTTGGGGTGTTGCTTAGTGCTGTTCGGCCTGGAACACACCACTCCTGCCAGTTAAGAAGCCGGGCACTAACAATTATCACCCAGTTCAGGACTAAGGAGAGGTAAATCATGGTAGAGTGGCTGACATCCATCCTATTGTGCCTAACAACCCCTACACTCTGTTGAGTTCTTCACCACCTTCCAGAATTTAGTACACAGTCTTAGACTTGAAAGATGATTTCTTCTGCCTGACTTTGGCACCCCAAAGTCAAGAATGCTTTGCCTTTAAAGACCCAGAGGATAGGACCACCGGTCAGCTGACATGGACTAAATTCTCCACCAGTTGGGCTCAATTCAGCCACCTTGCTGCCCAATCCCAACCTTGAGCCACCACAGCATGAGTGTCAAATACTAACAGAAGCCCCATGAGTAGAGAAAAGACCTCTCAGACCAACCCCTGCCGGGAGCCGAGGTTACCTGTTTTATAGATGGGACAAGTTTTCTTCATGAAGATCAGAGACGAGCAGGTGCTGCCTTGGTGGAAGGTACAAATACTATCTGAACTGAACCTCTATCTGCAACAGAAAGCAGAGCTAGTTGCCCTCACCAGGGTCTCAGAATTTAGAATGGGCAAGAAAATTGACATCTACATGGATAACAGGTACACCTTTGCCACAGCCCACATCCACAGGGCTATATACCAGGAGACAGGACTACTCATGTCAGAGGGAAAAGAAATAAACAAACAGGAAACCTTAGATCTCTTGGATGCTCTGATGAAGCCAACAACTGTGAGTATTATTCATTGCCCAGGACATCCGAAGAGTAGAGACTCAGTGGCCTGGGGCAATAAGCAGGCAGACCAAGTGGCTTGAGAAGTGGTTATGCAGAAGCCTATCCCAGTTATGGGCTTGCAAGAGACACCCACTGGGAACTGGGATTGGACCAAGGGACGGCCTCACTTAGAATATACAGCAGAAGAAAAGGCCCAAATTAATAGCCTCCCTACCAATTATTACTTAGAAGAGGAAGGACAATGTTGCACTTGAGAGGGGAAAGCTATACTCCCCAGACAACAAACAAAAGACTCACTTAGCCAAATGCACACAAATGGACTTATTTAAGGGATAAGAAGCTCATCCAAGCAGTCAAGGTTTATGTCACAGACCTTAGGTTTTTAGCCAGAGAGACAGTGTAAGGTATGTCAGCAAGTGACTGCTTATGCAGCCAAGAGCAAACAGGGCAAGAGACCTAGGGGAGTGCAGCCTGGGGTTTATTGGGAGGTCAATTTCACAGAAATTTTTTTTGGGTTCTTTTTTTTGGAGCTGGGGACCGAACCCAGGGCCTTGCGCTTCCTAGGCAAGCGCTCTACCACTGAGCTAAATCCCCAACCCCAATTTCACAGAAATTAAGTCAGGAAAATATAGTTACAAATACCTCCTAGTGTTCGTAGACACTTTTCTCTCTGAATGGGTTGAGGCTTTCCCCACCAAGCAGGAAACAGCTATTGTGGTAGCCAAGAAGATATAGAAGAAATTTTCCCTAGGTTCAGGGTGCCCAAGGTAATTGGATAGGACAACAGCCTTGATTTTGTTTCTAAAGTAAGTCGGGGATTGGCAAAGGCATTAGGGACTAATTGGAAGCTCCATTGTGCATACTGTCCCCAGAGCTCAGGGCAGGTAGAGAGAATGAACAGAAACCTAAAACAGACCTTAACTAAATTGACCTTGGGTACTAGTGTTGACTGGGTGGTGCTCCTTCCCCTAGTGTAGAATGATGTCATTATACAGGTGAAGGCAGTTACAAGATAGAACAAGGCCTGTCATTAGACAAGAAGGAAAGATGGACGGGAGAAAAGTTTTAGAGAGGAGGAAACTGGATAGAGAGGAGAGAGGAGCTGCCAAGAAAACACGGAAGTGGATGATAAGATTCCTCTCTGCACATTTACAGGTTGTTATGAATATTCTTAAGGGATGGATGTGTACAGGGCTTTGTATGTCTAGGTGGGCAATTATATCTTATCAATTGGATCACGGGTTATTGTGTGTTCTTTCATGTGGTGATTTAATTGAATTCAAGAGAGTGTGTGGTAGCTGGAGACATTGGTCCACCATGGAATTGGGATGTGTATGTCTGGCATGGTGGTAACCTGCCTTAGGAACTAGATGGGTAGAGAGATTGTTGCCGGGCTCAGAGCGTAGCCATCGGCAGTGTGGTATGGGATGGAGCAAAGCGGGTGAGAGACTTTGCTGACTGAGATGAAGATTTCTACCAGATATCTTGGGGCACTATGGTGCTGGATCTAGTGAGGGATAAAAGACAGCTTTTATTTCATTGTACCACAACAGTTGGCGCTTTAAGCAACACCCTGGCCCTGTTCTGAGTCCGGAACAACCCCTAGCATTTTAACCTGGCCCCTTTTGAGATCCTGTTTGGTACTCCAAATCCCTTGGTGTCCCCTGGGCCCTCCCTGGAGGTATCCCAACTCACTGATGGGAACCTCTTCTTGAGGCTCTTAGCTCTTCAGTCAATACCAGAGATTTGGCCCAAACTGTCTGCCTTATATGCTCCAAGAACGCCAGAGAGCCCTCACCGTTTCCAGACTGGTGACTGGGTCTACGTTGGAGACATCGGGCACAGTTGCTGGAATCCCAGTGGAAGGGAACCTTCCTGGTGCTGTTAACCACTCCCACAGCCCTCAAGATGGACTGTACTGCCACCTGGGTACATGCTTCTCATGTGAAACCTGCAGACGCCCTGCTCCCTGGGGACCCTTGCTGCCCCCATGTGCCTGGCTGTAACTTGGACTGTGTTTTCCACTGAAACTAGAGATGAGGTCACCTCCCTGGTGGTCTCCAAACCCCTGAACACCTGGTGGCTCTACCTCTCTTTCAACCTGTGCCAGCTGGCAGCAAGACTTGACTTGTGGGACCTCCATGGTGGGAGCGCAGGCAGAAGCAAACTGCCCATATGGGAGAAAGAGGGCTCTGGTGGAGTGGGGGCGATAGGATGTGCATTCCCTGCACAAGGCATCACCTTGCCAGAGACTCCTCCATTTATGTTTGCCCTGGAGATGGAAGTTCACTGATGCAGGGATCCAGACCAGTTTTATTGATCTATCTGGGGATATGAGACTACAGGAAACACCTACTGGAACCCCTCCTCCTCTTGGGACTTGATCACGGTAAAAAGAAATTACACGACTGAGAAGCCCTACCAGGGGGATCAAGGGACCAAGGGACAACCCGTGCACAAATGCCACCTATAACCCAATTATAATCAGATTCACTCAGAAAGTCAAAGAAGCAACAGGATGGCTAAAAGGAAAAACTTGGGGGCTCAGGTTGTACAAATTGGGGTATGATGATGGCCAAGGTGAACTCCTCCCCTTTGCTAACCACCCTCATAACCACCTTGTTAGGACCCCTAATTGCTCTCCTGCTGTTGTTGACCTTTGGACCTTGCATATTGAACAAGCTTAGAGCCTTCATAAAAGAGAGAATACGTGCAGTACAGCTGACGGTCCTGTGCCAACAATGAGACCCTGAGGAGAGGACCTGAAGAATACGAGTTAGTTACCCAAGACCCCTGAGTGTAGCTCCAAGATTGGAACTTGTACAAGAAAAAGGGGGAATGAAGGAACCTAGGGGCTTTCGCCAGCCTCATACCCACCTGCCTCGGGGCAAAGCAATGCCAGGTTCCATTCGCCACCCATAGGAACGTTCTTGTAGAAAATTCTCAGAATGTACTGACTGAGGCTTGCTAGCCAATAGATTTAAAGGTCAATGTGCTTAGCCAATAAGTTTGAACAGTAACCTTACTGAGGTAACCTGTGCCCCTAAAAAGTATAAAAACTGCTTGTTATAGCCATTCAGGGTCACCTTCAGTCACTCGCCACGAGGGACTGATTGAAGGTTGACCCCAACACACTGGAAAATAAACCTCTTGCGTTTGCATCGAACTCCGTTCTCGTGTCTCACTTGGGGGGCATCTCCCGGTAGTTAAGACTCACTTTGAGCCTTACAGGTCCAAACTGGCAACCTCTGTTCTCCTTGAGACAGCTTTTCAGATTGCACTCTCCCTTCCCTCCTCCCCCTCCTTCCCACTCTCTCCCTGTGTGTGTGTGTGTGTGTGTGTGTGTGTGTGTGTGTGTGTGTGTGTGTGTGTGTGTGTGTTCTGCTCGAGACAGTTCTCCAAGCAGTTCTCTCTGGCTATTCTAAAAATTTCTCTGTATCACTCATCTCGTACAGCCCTTCAGCCCAGTCCTTTATTTTCCATATTAATCCAGTCATTTACTCCAGGTTCCCTTTTGATTATCCTGTGAATCAGCATCTTGCTGACCCCAGCCCCTTGATTCTTTGGAGGCAGGAAGCACGCATTTCTTTTTTAACTTTGCAGAAAATTCAAAGATCTGTCTTCCTTTGTAGGCCAGGATCTAAATTCTCTCTGTTCTAGGCTGACCTTGTACTCAGGAATCTGTCTGCCTTTGTAAGCATAAACAAAAAACTTAGCCAGGTGGGATCTCCTGTGATCACGGCTCCCTAAATCTCTTTATCTCCCTTGTTAGTATCTTTCGGACAAGCTGACTCACAGCATGGCTGTTTCCTTCAGAATCACAAGGTGCATCGTATAATTGATATTGCATATTATATTTATTATATTTAGCATGGTTGAAAATTATATATTTTCGAGCTCATTTTCAGAGTTTTTTCCCCACAGCCCTAAGGGCTGTCTTGATGGTCCCAGCATTTACCATTTTGCTGAGACAGTAGCCACACCCTCACCTCCCAGACTCCTGCTGTCTCTGATTATCATGGAGTCATTAACAATAACAGAGGACATTCCTTGAAGGAGGAACATGAAAATATGTACAGTATTATATGAACAAGCCTCACACCCACAGCAGCCATTGACAGTTTGGGAGGCCCACACCTCCTGGCCCTGTTCCCGGGGCAGGAACCCTGTCATTCCATCCCTACCAAGGCCATGACTGACCCGGCAAAAAGCCACTGTCTCCTCTCAGTAGCTTGTTGGGACTGGATAGTAATCAGATCTCTAACTGGACTTGGTGGTGTTTTGTCTGCCCTTTCTCCTGATGTCTGAGGAAGGAAGTGGTGCCTTTTTTCTCTCTCCCTCACCTGACCCTGCTTCTCCCCTGCCCCTTTCCTTTCCCAAGCCTCAGGTGCTTGCTTGTGTCAGGGAGAAAGGGCAAAACCAAGAGTGGGCCCTTGCCGCCAGATATCAGGACCATCTGGATGTCAGATTGGTAAATAAAAGTGATCCTGTGCTGTGCTATAGGTTCCACACAGTGTAGCTCACTGGGTGGAAATGGCTCTCAGTACTTTCCAGTGTGCTACTAAATAGAGTGCAACTTTAAGAATCCAAAGTTCACACCCCATTTCCTTCATGCTGAGGTCACCAGGGTTTGAGTGTCCCCACAGTGGAAGCCTTGGGAGCTTTCTATTGTCCCTCCCACTCTGCCCTTGGAGGAGAGCAGCAGCTCCTCTTTCTGACTGCCCGGGTTCTTTCCACCCTCTCAGGTTGGTGAAAGTCTGGCCCTGATCCATGAGGCCCTCAAATGCACAGAACAAATGACAAGCCCGTCAGGGCTCTGAAGAGCAGGCTCTCTAGGCCCCAGGGGACACTAGTGACATGTGTGTTTAGTTTTCCTTCCTGCTCTGCGGACAGCATGGACAAGTCTTCAACCTCTCTCAACTACCTCCCAGCTCTCAGGGTGACTGAGGAAGGACCAAGGATCCTGAGACCTAAGGTAGACATCTGCTAAGCTCTCTCGGACACAGTTTGGGGATTTCTAGTCTTTCCTTAGAAACAATCAAATTGAGCTAGTGGAGACAGACAGAGCCTCACTTCATCACCCTGTTGTAAAACTTAGCAGGGGCTCAAAGGATGCAAACATTCCAGGGAAGTTAAAGGGCTGTGTAGTTTCCTCTGGGGGAAATCCAGGAAGACTTCCTGGAGGAAGTGATCTTTGAGCAGGACCTCACACTTGTGGAGGTCAAGGATGTACTCCTAGACTGGAAGACAGCCAAGAAGGCTCCCTGGAGGGAACTGGACAGTGTCTACATAACTCTTAAGGAACAGTCTTAGTGGCATTTCCATTGTTTGGAGTATACACCTTGGATTACTCCAGAAAAGAAGAGGAAGGGTTCCTATGGGAGAGTCTAGGGCTGTGGCTCAAAGTGCCACCCAGAGCAGCAGTGCTCACAGCTCAACAGAGAACATTGGCTGGACTTGGCACTTGGACTTGAAAAAGCAAGTTCCCTGTCCCCCAGTGTTTCTGGGAAGATGTGTGAAGAACTGAGCCCAGAGGCTGCAGGCTGTGTGCAGAGGGGCGGGGGTGGGTTTTGGGCATGAACACTGTGCCTATGTCTTCTACCCCAGAGTATGGTGAGAAGTGTTCAGCCCCCCACCCCCGCCCCGCCCCCTCTCCCTTCCCCAGGCTGCTCCAGCAACTCCTTCAGCCTTCTCTCCTCACACAGCCTGGCTCTTCATGTCCAGATTTGCTAAGCCTGTTAAGAAAAGGAAGCATGGGGTTGGGGATTTAGCTCAGTGGTAGAGCGCTTGCCTAGCAAGCACAAGGCCCTGGGTTTGATCCCCAGCTCCAGGAAAAAAAAAAAAAAAAAAAAAAAAGGAAGCATGACCAGGCAATGGTGGTGCAAGCCTTTAATCCCAACACTTGGGAATCAAAGGCAGGGGGATCTCTGATTAGAGACTGACCCGGTCTACAGCTGACTACACAGAAAAACCCTGTCTCAAAAAATAAATAAAATAAAATAAAAGATGGCAGTTTCAGTGAGGCCTACCTTTACTAAGTGATAAAGAGGCCCTACCTTACCAGAAGTGCACTTGCCAAGTACAGTTTTTATTTCCCTGTGTTTTGTTTCTGTTCCACACTCACACTGGCTCACCCAGCTCTCAAAAGACCTCACACTAAATAAGCCGAACTCCAGCCTTGCAGCAACCCAAGACAGTTGTGCCCAGCATCTAGAGCAGGAAGAACTTCCTGGTAGGGGGAAGCATCTCCTTGGGAGTCACATGAAAAGGTTGAGTATTGCAAGAATGGTGAGCAAATTCCCCTGTTGCTGCAGCTCTCCAAAGGCTCAAACCCTCTGCCTACACCACCTCAGCCCAAGGAAGGTGAAGCAGGAATGTGCCACTTTATTAGCTACTCCCCATTCCCCAAATTCCCAAAACCAAGCCTGACTCAAAGTCCTTGATTGTCACAGTCAATTTCAGGCTATCAGTGTATGGTCCCTGAACCTAAGAAGGGATTAGATCCGTGATGTGTACAGGCTTCTGAGGATGCTAGAGAACTGGTGTCCTTCCAGGGAACACAGTCAGGGATGAACAGGCTTGACCTTTACACTGTCAACTGAATGTCCTCTAAGAAGAGGCCAAATTCCACGTGTGACCTTCCTGTCTTGTACACAGCATGCACGACATGTTGCCTTTCCCTGAGAGCCTTTGACATTTACTAAGTTTACTACATTTTTTAATTTTTAGCCTTTTAGCTATTTTACTGTTGATTCCCCCTCTCCCGAGAGCTATAAAAGAAACAAGCATTTATTATGATTTTTTCCTACCTTAAGTAAGAGCAGCAAGCCAGTAAAGGTTCAGAAGAGGGCTCTGGTAGAAAGCTGGGCAGTCTTCACAATATTAGACAGGAAGATGCTTTTATTTATTTGCTTTTACTTGTTTTTGAATGGGTTTTCACTATGATATGTAGCCCAGGCTGGCCTCCTGTCTCCATCTTCCAGTGCTGGATTTCAGATATAAACCACCTTACCCAACTGATACTGTTATAAGTATCACTCTGAAATACCAGCGATCTATCATGACTAGCACTCTAGCATGACCAGCACTCTAGTGTGAGCAGCACTCTAGCATGACCAGCACTCTAGCATGACCAACACTCTAGCATGACCAGCACTCTAGCATGACCAGCATTCTAGCATGACCATCATTCTAGCATGACCAGCACTCTAGCATGACCATCACTCTAGCGTGACCATCACTCTAGCATGACCAGCACTCTAGCATGATCATCACTCTAGCATGACCATCACTCTAGCATGACCATCACTCTAGCATGACCAGCATTCTAGCATAACCACTTCCAGTATACACAGTCTTCCCACACATGCCATGGCCCACCCTCTTCTCAGCAGGGCCACACAACTCATTATTAACCACTAAAACAGGACGGTGGTGATCGTAATCTAGGGGATCTCTGACAGACTTGAATGTTAGGGAAAGACGAAGAGAAAATGAAAGTATCAGCTTTATTGAAAGTGTGTCCTTAAGGAGGGCTGGGTTCCCTACCCACTATCATCCTATCTACATATCTATATCTATGTCTACATCTATATCTATATCTATATCTATATCTATATCTATATCTATATCTATATCTATATCTATATCTATATCTATATCTATATATACACTAAGTAAATAACCCTCATGTCTTCCTGCCTTCTCTCCTCCAGTGTTTTCAGGGATTGAGAAGTTGCAATCTAGAGAGTCCACTCTTGCTCTCCCTGCCCACCTGCTGTGGTCGCTCTCCTTCAAGAGGGAGACGACCCCGAGCAGACTCTAACAAGGAGTTACATATAAAGGCATATTTCAAACAATAGTAACTAGACAGGGTACTATTGGTGGGGCAAAGCGACCTTCAATCTGACTCCTGGTCAGTGGACCATCTGGGACATCCCAAAGGGGTAGGTTGGAGAGTCAAGGTGGCTTTGTTTGACAATTTGGCTTGCAGCTGTTCCAGGAACTAAACTAGGTCTACCATTCCTGGAAGGGAGGGGTCTTTGTGCTCAGAGGTCTGTGGTGGAATTTTCTCACTACCCTTAGCCTGACCCCAACTCTGACTCTTTCAAGCTTCCCCCATCTACTAAGACCAGAGTCTGCAATATCTGATGTGTACACCCAGGCAAGGGGAGCCACAGCAGCCTCCTGCTTACATAGGGATGCTAGGATGTGTTCGGATTCTAGCAAGTATGGAACATGCCCAGGTATTTAGCCCTTGAAGGCAATAGTGCTCACTTATTCCCACTTTTGAGATGACCAAGGAAGGTTTAAGAGCATTCCCTGGTCTAGGAACCCAGTGCTCCTCCTTTAGCGAGATTTCTTCATTTCCTCTGTCAGCCCTAAAGTAGATCCCTTCACTGTCTTGTTCTGGCCTAGTGCAGAGATGTCAGGTGATTTATCACAAAGAACAGAAGAAAAGGCACGGTTATTCCATGTTTCCCCAAAGCGTTAGACACTATCAGGTATCACTTCATGCCTGTGTAGTTGTGTTGAATCCTGCATGGCCATGTGGAAGGGGCTGTGTGACATGGTTCCCAGCCCTAGAACAGAGCCAGCAGGGTATGGGCCCCTACAAGTGTTGACAGTTGCTAGGCATAAGGCTTCTTTGTATATTTTACTTCATGGTCCTCCTATGGGATATATTCTCTTTGCCAAGGTTATCTGGAAATGTGTTGTCTGCTAAGGTTAATGACTCCATGATAATCAGAGACAGTACAAGTCTGGGAGGCAAAGGTGTGTCTAATGTCCTTAGCAAAATTGATGAATGCTAAGACCGTCAAGACAGCCCTTAAGGCTGTGGGCAAGAACTCTGAAAACATGAGTTCAAGAATATATAATTTCTCAACTATGCAAAATATAAAGATGCAATATGAATTGTATAAGGAGCTTCACAGATCTAAAAGAACAAAGCAGCTGCACTATGAGCCAGGTTGTCAAAAAGATACTAAGGAAGGGGATAAAGATATTTAGGGATTGGTGAGCTCAGGACAGGATCCCACCCAGCTAAACTTATTGTCTTTGTTTACAAAGGCAGGCAGATCTCTGAATTCATTTGCAAGGTTAAAAAAATGTGCTTGCTGTCTCAAAGCATCAAGAGGGTAGGGTCATAAAATGCCAATTTATGGAGATAATCAAAAGGGAATCTGGAGTAAATGACTGAATTGATATGTAAATAAAAGACTGGGTTTATGTTCTGCAAGAGATGAGCTATCCAGAAAGTTTTTAGAATTTTTTTTATTTTGTTTTGAGCAAGAGAGAGATGTCTGGAGCAGAACACAGCTTGTACCCCACAATTTGACTTCTTATGAGGCACTCAAACACCCCTTCCTCAGAACCTCTCCAAGCCAAAGCAGGTCCTTGGCATGGTAGTGCTATGATGCAGATACAGAAAGTTCCAAGCAGGTTTATGTACTGGGAGCCCAGTGGCCAGCTGATAAACTTTTGGGAGTTTATGGTCCCTGGGGCCTCTGATCTAATTCATGTATCAGTCTCCTGTGGGATTCTTATTGTGATGGTATTACTGGGATGCCTTGGAAAATAAACGATAGGGCCTACCTAGAAGACACGGGTGACTGAGAGCATGCCCTGGAAGGATGTATCTTATCCCTATCAGATCACAGAGGCTTCCCCACTAGAGAGAATTGGCCTCCCTCACACTCTATGTATAGTACCTTCCCCAAGCTGCTAAACTTCTAGCATGTAGAAGCCCTCAGGTAGGGTGGGACAAGGGAGCTCTCTAAATTGCAGTCTATATGTCCTATTAGTACCTTCACCAACCCTGAAACTCAGAGACCCTTTCCCTAAGTTCATAAAATATAAACAAATTCCTTCTTTCTTCAGTCACTCTTGACTCGCCACCATATCCCAGGTTCCCCTACTTGGGGTGGCCAGTGTTATTAAAGACCCTGAAATGTAAATGAAATGTAATGAAATTAAAGACCTTCGATGGTAAGCCAGCACTCCCCACAGGCTTGTTTTCCTTCCTTATATCACGATCTCTTACCCTTCTCTCTGTCTGCTCCTTAGCCACAGTGAGTTGAGCATCCTTTGTGGTTAACCCGTGAGTTCTCTTCCATTACTAATTAAGGCTTTTATAGTGGATATGGAATTCATTGCCTAAGGTCTCTTTCCTTTTTCTCATTTTCTACCATGTGAGTGAGATGCCAAATCTTTTAAGTTCAGATTCCATTTCGGAGAACCTGACCTAAGTTTGAACTCAGGTAACTACCTAGCATTAGTTTCCAAGTTGCCCCCAACAAAACCCGAGCCTAGCTCCAGTCTCTTAAGTTAATCCCAACAAGACCAGAGTTTCCAGATTATAACCTCAACGATGACATCAGTGTCTCCAGGTTATTACCCCAACAAACCTGCACCCCCGGGTTACAAGCCCATCCCCTGCCTAACGGCCACCAATGCAGAGGGGAGAAGAAGTTAAGTTTATGATATGACTCCCAGCACCAGCCAGTTATGTTAAAGGCCACAGTAGCTTTCCAATCAGATGCTTGCACATGCAGTCCCTGCTTGCTGCTTACTATAAAGCCTTGTCCATAGACATTTGGGGCTCCCCCACCACCAAAACTGTCCTGTGTGACAGCAGTGTGTTGGGTGTGGGAGAGCCAGCTGGAATAGAATAAAGGCCCTGCCGTGAGTTGAATAAAGACCCTGCCGTGAGTTGCATCGGATTGGCTCCTGTCTGTGTTATGGGATAACTAACATTTCCCTGGCACTACATAAGCAAGAAGAGCCATGGTGAAAGCAAAGCCCAGGCGAGCCTTCACCAGAGCAAATCTCCAGGCACTCTCTTAGCTTTCCCAGCCTCCAGATGTGTGAGACTCATCCCCATCGTTCATCAGCGCATCTGTGGTGCTTGATCGCTACAGCTGCAGTGGACTGCTGATTCCGTCTGTGGTGACGAACATGTGCACCGTGCAGTGGCTCGTGCCTAGATCCCAGCATCTGAGAAGCTGAGCAGGATGGCTGTGAGCTCAAGGCTAGTCAGAGCAGCACTGTGAGATTCTGCCTCAAAACAAAGAAAGCTCCGAATTTAGTGGATGGTCGTACGTCATTGGAAATATATGCCGAACTATAAGACGACACATCTTTGTCCTGTCTGGTTCAGAACTGGCTGTGTAGATCAGGACGGGTGATCTCCTTGCTTCTGCCTCCAAGTGCTGAGACTGTGATAAGTACATTCCACCAGGTACACCTTTAGATAGCTATTTCATGGGACGAGAATTATAACTCAACTTTCAAGCATCACCCTCTTTAAAAGAACCAGCGTATTCCTCCAGCCACACTCCTTTGGGATAATGAAAATGTAGCCAGTTGCCAAACAGTGAACACCCTTGTGGGCTGACAGGATGGCGGCCCCGACGCGCAGAGGCTGAGTTTTCAAAATCTCCATCTGTGTGATCTACACTGAGCTCATGAAAGCAGGGCTTGTTTATGCTCTTACTTCAAGTCGTCTGCCTTATTTTGATAATGCTCTAAATTATAGGCCCCAGAACTGACCTTTAATTACAGTGTTTTAATAGGGTTTACTGGCAAATACCAGAGGATTATCGGAGCCACTAGTAAGGAGCAGCAGCCTTTTATCTGCTGTCCGTGCTCGCCTCTAAAACGCAGTCAGTACCCAGAAGTATTTGTTTAGGACTCTCTCTCTCTCTCTCTCTCTCTCTCTCTCTCTCTCTCTCTCTCTCTCTCTCCCTCTCCCTCTCCCTCTCCCTCTCCCCCTCCCCCTCCCCCTCCCCCTCCCCCTCCCCCCCCCCTCTCTCTCTCTCTTCCTCCCTCCCTCCCTCCTCCTCTGCCTCCTCCTTCTTCAGGTGAGTGTTGGCCTCCAGCTGTATTTCACCCCCCTCATATGGGGAACCCGTCTTTTTCCACCTTCTCTTTCCCTCCTGGACTCTGGGGAACCAGAAGTCAGCATCCTAGAAGACTGACAGACAGCAAATATCTCAAAATCAATCACCCACCCTGCTCCCTGCCCCCCTCCTTCAGGCACGGATTGAAGGAGAAATTAGCACAAAAACTCGTGTCGTACCTCAAGCTAAAACCTACCTGGTACGCAGTTTACAGGAACACAGCTTGCCAAGCTCACTGCTCCTGTCCTACCTCCTGTGCTAACCCTGTTCCACCTGGAAGCCCTCCCTGGGTCACGTTCCATAGCAACAGGGATCCCATCCATCTGGGGCTTTGTCCACACTCAGCCCACCTTGGTCCACGGCTTGATACCAGCTCTGTGTGTGTGTGTGTGTGTGTGTGTGTGTGTGTACTTGCATACATGCATGCATATGTGTATGTATGTATCTGTCTGCCTGAGCCCGTGTCTTCCCCTCGGTGTAACTCTTGTGGGCAGAGTGACAGTTTCAACTTCGTACGTCCCAGCATCCCACAGCTTGAATACTGCTCACAGAGAATGCTCAACCAACATTTGAAACTATTTTGAGTGGCTCCTATGCAGCTGAGACATCCACAACCTGCTTTTTTGAACCTCACCATTGGCATGGAGATAAAGAAAACTAGTAATCTGAAGTTATCTGCTCCCTGGCAGCTGGCTGTAACAGCAGACTCAGCCCCAGGCCCAGAGGAAGCACTGACCTCCTATGGGCTGTGGGACTTCAGAGCAGTTGTTCCCAAGGGTAGTGAGGACGCCCACCCTAGAGAGGAGCCATAAGATAGAGCCCAGCTCCCAGGCTGCACTGGACAACCTAAGTCAGACAAGAGAAGCTGTACCAGGAATCAAAACCCAGCTCCAAGTGTTCTCTGTACTTGGGCTGGGGTCTTGGTACCTGTGCTGTGGGCGTCATCTCCCATTTGGCCCTTCTTCCTTTCAAACATCAGGACAACAAACTGCTCGTGTCCAAATTCCATTTCCACATGGCTGAGTGTGCATGGGGAGATTCCTGAAGTTCTTAGTGCCTCAGTTTCTACACGTAGGCAGTGGCCTAGGCTCACTGGGTCCATAGGTTACAAATGTACAGCCCTTAGACTACACTTGGTCAGGGCTTACCCAAAGCCAGTCTCTCTAGGATCATGGACACCCTGAGCAGGTTCTGTTCTCAACCACCATCCTGTCATGGTGGACAGCAACCCTGCCCACCCCAGCTCACGAACCATGAGTCGGAAAGTCGCTCTGATGTCTTGTGACCTATCTGATAAATTTCCAGTTGATTCTGCTTTGCTCATCAACTTATCATGACTACCTCAGAAGTCCCCTGCTACAACACATACCCTCAGTACCACTCCCTGCCCCGCCCCACTGACTGCGGCAGAGAAACAAGGACTGCCTGGCAATGCCCGAGATACCAGGTAGACTGGT
Organism: Rattus norvegicus; assembly: GCF_021556685.1. NCBI lineage: Eukaryota > Metazoa > Chordata > Mammalia > Rodentia > Muridae > Rattus > Rattus norvegicus. The sequence continues at coordinate 98,991,746 of NC_141547.1, forward strand.
GCAGGGCTCCCATTCTGTATTCTGCTGTTTTCTCAGCTCCCCTGCCCGCGTGCCCATGCTCTGGCCTTATCTATAGTTCCCTGAAGACTTCAGAGGAGAAGCATCTTCTCTCCGTGAAATAAAATCTCTTCCCTTCTGTCCGAGTGAGCCCACAGAGGCACTTAGTCCACTCCCAAACCTAAAACTACCCAGGGACTCATGCATCGAACGAACCCTTCCATTCCATGATCCTGAGGAGAAAGACCTTTTAGCACAAAAACCCACTGGAGTCGTGCCACATGATACGACTGATCCTAAAAACTAAAAATGTTGCCTTAATGATGCTCAAGTCTGAAGAATGGTTAGGCGTGAAAGCATTACAGCCTTCAGCTGTAGGTCTGGGACCAGGGATCCCAAGGCCATGGTCACGAGGGCACAGAGCTGCAGCAGCCCCATGGAAGACTTAGAGCGGCTGGGGCTGAAGGACTGGGAGCCGTGAGCCTTCCTTCTACCACGTGTTCTTTCTGAAAATATACTCCATCACTACAAAGACTGGTGACAGGCATGTGACAGCTGTGCATGGTGGTGTCCACAAGGCATATGCACGATAGGCAAAGATAGTGCAGATACCCCCTAGATAAATATGTATAATGTCATGTCATGTGTTTTATAAAGAACTGTAAGAATGACGTTCAGCCCAGAGGCAAGCATCTGGAATCCCAGGTACCTTGGAGGCTGAGATGGATCACATGATCCCAGGAGACCTGGCTGGGTATGGGGAACACAGTGAGAGCCAGTCCTCTAGATAAACAAGAAAACAACAGCCAAAGAAAGAAATTCCAACATCCGCTGCAGGGATAAGTCTGAAAGGTGGTGTTAGGAAAAGAAGCCACATGCTTATGCAAACTTCGTATGATTTCCCTTGACTGAGCTGCCTGAATCCGTCAAGTACACACACACACACACACACACACAGAGGGGCGATTGCCAGGGCTCAGACGGAGAGGCAGCTGGATGGGGACCATGAATCAGGACAGAGGTCCAGTGACTCAAGTTCTGGCACAGAAGGTGATGGCTGCTTGGCTTTGAGTGACTTAACCCAGAGGACTGTGGTGTTAGAGTTAAAAAGGTAAGCCACGTGTTACCACTTTTTATTGAGCTGGGCACACCTGCGATCTGGGTGCTTGGAAGGCTGAGGGAGGAGTATGGTGAGACAAGCCTGGGCTCTCTAACAAGTCCCTGTGACGGATGAGGAGAGCGGCTGTGGCTAGGTGTGGGGGTTTGAATAGGAATGGCCCTCCAGAGACTCATACATTTGGATACTTGATTATTAGAGAGTGGTACTGCTTGACAGAAATTAGGAGGTGTGGCCTTGTTGGAGTAGGTGTGCTCTTGTTGAAAGAAGTGTTTCACTGTGGAACGGGCTTTGGTGTTTAAAATGCTCAAGCCAGGGCTGGAGAGATGGCTCAGTGGTTAAGAGCACTGGCTGCTCTTCCAGAGGTCCTGAGTTCAAATCCCAGCAACCACATGGTGGCTCACAACCATCTGTAATGGGATCCGGTGCCCTCTTCTGGTGTGTCTGAAGACAGCCACAGGGTACTTATATATAATCAATAAATGTTTAAAATGCTCAAGCCAGGGCTGGAGAGATGGCTCAGCGGTTAAGAGTATTGGCTGCTCTTCCAGGGGTCCTGAGTTCAAATCCCAGCAACCACATGGTGGCTCACAACCATCTGTAATGGGATCCGGTGCCCTCTTCTGGTGTGTCTGAAGACAGCCACAGGGTACTTATATATAATCAATAAATATTTAAAATGCTCAAGCCAGGCCTGTTTTCGGTCTCTTCCTGCTGCCTTCACATCCGGGTGTAGAATTCTAAGTTATCATGTCTGCCTGCATGCCGCCACGCCTCCCACCGTGACAGTTATGGACTAAACGTCTGGGTGGTGGCGACGTAAGCTTTTAATCCCAGCAGTGCGAAACCAGTGGCAGGGAGATCTCTGTGAGTCTGAGGCTAGCCTCATCTACAGAACAAGTTCCAGGACAGCCACACAGAGAAACAAACAAAAAACAACAACAAAAATTAATTCTTTAACTGGCAGAGAAAATAAACCCTATCCAGACCCCTAGATTGTAGCACCCGTCGGTAGATAGATAGATGGAAGGATGGATGGACAGACAGACAAACAGAAAATGATAACTAATAGATTGGTCTGCTTAAAGGCCTACTTTATTGATAAACTTTTTTGTTGTTGCTGTTTTGAAACAAGGTCTCGTGTAGCCTTTGCTGGTTTTGAATGCACTATAGCCAAGGATGACCTTGAACACCTGATCTTCCTGATGTCAGGTCCAAAGGAAACTCCATTTTCAGAAATTCTGGCAGTTAGACAAAAGCTAGCACTCCTCAGAAACTTGCAAAGCTGGTTCCCTCTACCGAAAGGAGCCATTTCCCTTATCTCTGACAGAAAGGACATTGTGGCAGCTGTTAGCATACCAAAGCACATGCTGGCCTCCAGGTTCCTGAGGTACAACAAGTGCCTGTTATACATTGCATTCATTTAATTACTTATTTACTTATTTATGACTTTTTGAGACAGGGTTTCTCTGTGTAGCCTTGGCTGACCTGGAACTCACTCTGTAGACCAGGCTGGCCTCAAACTCAGAGATCTGTCTGTCTCTGCCTCCCAAGTGTGCACTGCCACTGGTCAGCTCTGTTAAACATTTGAGAGTCAACCCAACATCCTAGCTCTTCTTACCCTGCCTGTCCCCCAAACTTCTCCAGCTCCAGCCCCAGGTACTAGCTCTCCTTGCTGGCCTGCTACTTCTGCTGTGCCCCCTTCACTCCTTACTCTCTCTCTGCCTCTCTCCTCCTCCCCTCTCTGTCCCTCCTTCTCCCCTCTCTGTCTCTCTCTCTGTCTTTCCCTCTCCCTCTCTTTCTCCCTTCTGTCCTGCCTCTGTCTCTTTGATCTGTCTGTCTACTATCTATCTATCTATCTATCTATCTATCTATCTATCTATCTATCTATCTATCTCTGCTACTCTCACAGCCAGGTCCAGTCTGCTAGCCACATTCCACCCACCACTTTCTCTTCCAGACACCTCTGGCTGTATTCTCCCTCATTCCTACAACAAAAACTTTCACCTTAACCATACCATAGAGGGGTCAAGTCGGTTTATACACCCACCTCTGCCTCCCAAGTGCTTGCATGTGTGCCACCACACCCAACTTGTGAGAAAGACTTTTAGTTTGATCCAATGGAGTTGGTGGTGGTTGTCATGCAGTCTCCAAAGGCAGAACTCTAAAGGCAGCCTAGACATGAGGGAAGCTGACCACCTTCTGCCCTGCCCCGGTGTGACCTGATACCACCCGAAGCCTCAGAGGCAAGCAGCCTGTACCACAGTGGCCAGATTCTTAAGTCTGTTCTCTGCAGGAAAGAGGAGGGAAGGGGGATGTCCTTTAGCCAGACAACAAAACAGAGGGAACCAGTCTGTCCCTGATCTGTGGATGGAAATTGTCCTTTCAGACCCTTCTTTCCATTGTGTCCCCTCCTCCCCTTGCTCTGCCAATAGGATGACAGAACAGCTGTCATCAGCTAGGTGGGACACACTAGTTCATCTCCTCACCCCATCCCAACAACCTCCCTCAAACTCACCGACCCTGAAAGTGACTGAGCGCAGCCTCCTATTTTAAGAGCCAGATCCCCTGTCGGCATGGCAACTCCGGCTATAACTCCTGTCAGCTGCTGCTGGGATGAAAGCAAAGCTACCTCTCACCAGCTGCAGCTCGCCCTCAACAGAGAGCTGGTCTAGCCACACAGCACACAGACATCCGTCTCTCCTACTTCGCCCATTTTCCAGCCTTTTAAAAGTACGAAAACCACTCTGGGACTGCCAGCCATTGAAAAACGAGTCCTATCTGTGAAAGGGACCGCGTGAGTGATTTTATTTTCCCTAAGTCTGTACATTTTTATTGATTATATTTTAATGACTTATTTACATCCTTCAAGTGCTTCAGAATCAAAGTTTTAGGTTACACCAGCCTTATCCAAAACAAGAATGAGGTTTTGTTTCTGTTTTTTGTTTGCTTGTTTATTTGTTTTTGTTTTTGTTTTTTTAAACCAACCATGATGACACTGTAAGACCAGCACTTGGGAGCTGTAGGCAGGAGTTCATGTATAGCCTCTGCTATATAGTACGTTCTAGGCTAGCCTGAACTTCATGAAATTCTGTCTAAAAGGAAAGAGAGAAAGAGAGACTTCTATATTTCAATCTTCTAAGACTATGTATTTTTTCTTGGAAATTTTGAAAAAAAAGTTTAAAGTTTTACATTTATTTGTTTAGTCTCTCTCTTCCTCACCCTCTCTGTCTCTCTGTGTCTCTGTCTCTCTCTGTGTGTCTCTGTCTCTCTGTCTCTGTCTCTGCCTCTCTGTCTATCTGTCTGTCTGTCTGTCTGTCTGTCTGTCTGTCTCTCTCTCTCTCTCTCTCTCTCTCTCTCTGTGTGTGTGTGTGTGTGTGTGTGTGTGTGTGTGTGTGTGTGTGTAGCTGAGAGGAAAACTTTCAGGAATCAGCTCTCCTTCCGCTGCATAAAATTCAAGGATTCAACTCAGGTCACCAAATGTGGCAAATATCTTTACCAGCTGAGGTATCTCTCCAGCCCCCACCCTTCCAAAAACTATTATGAATATGTCTTTCTATGTATGTATATTATGTATGTATAATGATGGGGCTTGAATACTGAACTACACCCTTGGCTTTTATTATAAATTAATTTCCAACATACACAAGAGCGCAATGAGAGAAACTCCATATGGTTGATACCATAGAACCATTTTAATGAGTATTTGTGTGTAAACTAAATAGTTTGTGCATAAACTGATGACATGACCACCGTATGGTGTAGCTAAGAGCAAGGTTTTTACTATGAGTATGAAAAAAACCTAGAGCCAGAGGCATCTGGAAGGGTCCAGAGCAGTAGTAGACCGAACATGGCCAGCAGACTGAACCTGGCCATTAGAGAAGCTGGAGCAGAGTGCGCACACACACACATACACACACACACACACACACACACACACACACACACACACGTGGAGGGGTGCGGGGGGGGGTGAGACGGGAATGGGGAGGAAGGCTGAGAAAGACAGATAAAGAGGGAGTATATGGAAATCGCAGGGTTATATGGAAAATGAGAGCCTAGGGAGAGGGAAGCCTGTGAGCTTGAAAGTTTATGGTAGGGGAGAGGTGAGAAGAGCTAGGGTGCCAGCATGGACTGTGCAATGTGTAACAGGTATTATGAGGCTGAGGGAGCCTAGAGGCCAGCATGTGCTTTTGTTGCTAACAAGCACCACAGATAGTCATCTGTCCCTTCTGCCAGTGACAAGGAAAATGTTCCTTTCGGTAGAAGGGAACCAGTTTCTGAGGAGTGCTACCTTGCGTAAGTGCCAGAACTTGAGGAAGTAGGGTTTCCTTTGGGCCTGACAGTTTGTACTTTCTTAAAGACATGGATCGAAAGGGAAAGCTAATGCTTTTGTAAATGATTATTTGCTTAGAGTTCAATTCTGAGTTGTACCTGAAAGTGAGCAGCAACTAGAGAAATAGGAGGAACATGTGTAGGGAAGCCATGCTTTGATGGTTACCATGGATACTGCAGGTCTAAGCTGGGTTTGCTTTCCCTTTTTCTTTTTTTAAAATTTATATGAGTACACTATCATACCATACCAGAAGAGGGCATAGGATCCCATTACAGATGGTTGTGAGCCACCATGTGGTTGCTGGGAATTGAACTCAGGACCTCTGGAAGTGCAGTCAGTGTTCTTAACCACTGAGCCATCTCTCCAGCCCTAGATTTGCTTATATGGCAGGAACAATTCCTTTTAGTAGGCTCTGGATCAGAGCTATAGGAAAGCCCATAGGTTGGTCCCCATGACTCATGTTGCCTCTGAATTTCCCTTCCCACTTTTAATGTGTGATTTTTTTAGTGTGATTAGTTTGAGCATATTCTTGCTCCGAGTTTCTAGGACTCCGTTTATGGTTCACTTGTCTTTTGTTGACCCTGTGACTTACTCTGAGGAATTCTGAGATACTGTATTCCCATTGAAAGCCTGTTTACTGTAGAAGAGGTTTCTACATCTCTGAAGGAAACAGTGTACTAAACATGTGACCAACCTGAGCCAATGAGATTCAGAGGGCTAGAGTTCTACTCCCTCTTGGAAGAGCTTGAGCCCAGTGTCAATTACCCCTCAGTCCCAGTGTCCAGGGTTCGCTGTCTGTCAGATCATTTGCTGTGGAACCCACTAGCAGTGAGTGTGACTGTGGCTGGATGTCACTCAGTAGACACCACATACGGTGTTCTCTGCCTTCTGTTTCACTCACCAGAGATCACCAAAAGTCCCCAAACATAAATATTTACCATGACCCTTTCCAGGGAGACCCGACTCTCACAACAGCACATTGCTACACATTCGATTTTCTTAGTAGTCCCGGCTGCTAACCTCTCACTGTGCTTAGTTTGTAAATTAAACTTTGTCCTGGGGGTGTATGCATAGAGAAAAGAACATAGCTTGTATAGATGGAGAATTATAAGTGTTCTTGCTCAGTTAGAAGGGTAGCCTGGAACTCAGAAAGCCAGGAGCCACACAGCTCTGAGAGGAAGCCTCCTCGGCCAAGACGTTGCAGCCCTGAGGGGAGAGTAAACCCAGCCGAGCTGAGGAACTCAGGAGCCACAGCCCTGCTCCAGTTCTTCAGTTCCTCCCTTCTTCTCTTCGTGGCTTCTTGGCTTTTTCTGATGAGAGTCTCAATAAGCAGCAGATCTCATTTAAAAGATTTCTTACAGGGTCCTGGGCATGGAGGGATGAATCCAGGAGTAGACGCCTCTGTTCCCAGGAGTGAGCGGCAGGGAATTGAACAGAGGTCAAGACTTTCCTAATGGAAGGGCAGATGACACCGTTTTGACAGATGCTGTCATAGGATTTCTTTGGGGCTGCCCCTTTTCAGGGCAGAGATTTCCAGGTTGAGGATTGGTTGGATTTCAAGTGCTGAGCTTTGGGAGCTCGGGGATTGTTGGGTTGTTTTGTGGGAGGCTCAGCGATTGGTGGGGTTTCTGCTCATGGATTGGTGGCTTTTTTTTTCACCCCCTTTTCCCTGTATCGGGCCCATGAGTTGGGATGGGAAGATCTTCCCTGCCACAGGCTGCTTCGTCTGAGGCGCCATCACTGCTGAGCTGCTGGGGTAGGCTGGAGAGGAGGCATTGCCACTGCAGACAGCTCCAGAGATGGTGTTTCACAAAGGCTGTAGGCTGAGGAGATACACCGTTTTGACAGCCGCCATTTGACAGCTCCTGTGGTGGTATCTTATGCCTCTTTGACAGTTCTAGTGCTGCTCAGGGGCTACAGGGATCTTGCAATATTTATTCCGTCCCCCACCCCCCATTTCTCCTCCCCCTCTTTCCCTCCTTCCCTCCACTGGTGACTGAACCCAGGGCTTTCTTTTTCTTTTTTCTTTTTTCTTATTTTTGGTTCTTTTTTTTCGGAGCTGGGGACCAAACCCAGGGCCTTGCGCTTCCTAGGCAAGCGCTCTACCACTGAGCTAAATCCCCAACCCCAAACCCAGGGCTTTCTGCACACCAGGCAAACACTGCTTCACTGGTACATGCCTCTAGTCAAGGGAAAGACTCCTAACCCAGCTAAAGGTTAAGTTCAGAGCCAGGAACGATTGGCAATTAATTACGAAGATATAAAGTATAAGTTATCACTCACCCTCACCTAGAAGAGGCCATCAGGCTGGGCGGAATCAGCATCCAGCTGCATGATGGGAAAAGACCGCAAGGGAGCTATCAGCCATCAGGGGGCAGAAGCGGGCTGGTCCTGGAAATCGGGAGCTGGGAGAGGGAGAGCAGTTGCCTGGACCCTCTTCTCCCCTCAGGGTGTGCTGGAAGATGGCAGTCACCACGCATCTCTATCTCGGGTGCAGACCTGGCCCGTCAAGATTTTCAAAACAGAGGTCCCCCCCGAGAGCAGACACTGTGGCCCGGACCGCTGCCTTTTCCAGCTGTGGGAGCTCATTTATACCAGTGTTCGCAGCCTTCCTAAGGCTCCTCATGTTGTAGCGACCCCCAACCATACAATTGTTTTTATTGCTACTTCGTAACTGTAATTTGGCTACTGTTAAGAATCGTAATGTAAATATCTGTGTTTTTCTGGATGGTCTTAGGCAGCTCCTGGGAAAGGGTCGTTTGACCCCCAGAGGGGTCTTGACCCATAGTTGAGAACCGCTGTCTTATACTCAAACATTACCCAGAAGAACCTCAAAGAGACTTCTCTGGCTATGTGGGTTGTACCTCTCAACATTTACCAATTTAGAGTAAAAACAGCATCCAGAAGATAGTTACTTCTTATAATAAGAGAAACCACTACATGTGGGTTTATTTAGAAAAATATAGCTTGTGAAACAAACAAACAAAAATGTTAAGTATGGTACTATTTTACATTTCTGCCATTTATTTATTTATTTTTACTGTTTAGCTTAATAAAAGGCAGATGGGTTTCCTGTTTGCTCTGCATTCTGGTCTGTTGTGATGCCGACCGTGTTTTCCCAAAGTACTTAGCTTTCCTCCCGTAAGGGGAAGACAAGAGTGGAGAGAGCAAACGTGTCTGTTTTATGTGGGAAAGGGGTACCTTTAGTGGAGGCTAAGGACCAAGGGTTGAGAGCCAGGCTGCCCGGAAATTTAACCACCATGAGAGATGTATCCTACATAGCCAGTGGTGCTAGATAACAATGTGTCACTGGTGTGACTCAGGCAATCTGTGACATCTTCCTATACTGAGGCTCCGCCTCCTAAAATTTCTGTCATGCCACATGACAGCGCCACCAACTGAGGACGGAGCATTCAACACATGAGCTTGTGGGGAGTGTTTCAGATTCCGCTCACAATGGAACCCACTTGGTGGGTTCTCATCAATCCAAACGTGTTCTCGAACAGTGCCCTCCACCCATCATCTCCCCCTCCCAAGGCCCACTCAGTCTGGGTGCTATACACAGTAGTCAGCATTAGGAGGCAGCGTGTGCCAAGCACAGAAGTGCTGGGGTGGGTAGGACAAAAGGATCCAGCTCAAAGCCAGCTTGGACTGGATCAAGACGGTATCTCAAAGGGAGGGGGGTGGAAGCACAGGCTAGAAACTTTCCTGCTAATTCCCTCCCAGAGCACCAACGCCAAGTGACCATTACCTGAGCAAATCCCTAGGAATGCTGATTTCTGGGCCACCTTGGCTCAACCAGGGGCCAGAACCTGACTTTGAGAGCCGTCAGCCATCGGGGCGCCTATAGTCATGAACATACCCCTCCCCCGACACACAAGTAAAAATAAAAAGGGTCTTAATAATAAGTTCAAATAAAAAACTTGAATTTCCTAAGCTCATTCAAGAGCCCAATACCCAGAGATTAGGTAGGTGGGAACTGTTTGATTGTTTCAACATAATATTTTTATTGATTTTTGGGGGGGGGGAATTTCGCATGATGCATCCTGATCAGAACTCAATTCCCAGACCCTCCATGTCTGCCCCTGACCCTTGTGACCTCCCAAAAATCAATCAATCAATCAATCAATCAATCAATTAGTTAAAATTTAGATAGAGTCCTTTTGTGTTGTCCATATACCCACTGGAGCACGGTCAGATTCTCAGTGGTCTGCCCTTAAGCAGAGCTGAGTCCTCCCCTCCTGCACCCACCAGAAGCCATCAGTGGTAAAGAGTTACATCTCAGCATCCCCATCAGACTCATTCTCTCTGGTGACTTCCCACTTAGGCTGTTACTTTTCAGAGGGGGTCGTCATAGTCAGCGGGAACCCAGATCTTGGGCTCCCACATGGTTTCTGGCAGCAGCACAGACTGTGAACATGGCCCCAGCTACAGTTGGACCTTGGACCCAGACGTGCACCTCAGCAGCAGCACAGGCTGGGACATCACCATGGCTCCAGGCTGCAGTGCAGACCGCAGACTCCTCACCACAAGGCTGTCCACAGATTACAGACATCAACACAGATCCTGGGTGCAGTAGGACTTTGGACCCAGGTATGGATGGCCCTTGGCAGCCTCACTGACCATACAACACCATGGCCTCGGTGGCAACTCAATCCACTCACACCAATATGTCCCCCACAGTGGCAGCCAGGACATCAAGATGGCTTCAGGCAGGCTGGCCTGACTGACTTTTGTTTTGTTTTGTTTTTTTTAAGATAGGCTCTCATCGTGTAGCCCTGGCTGTCCTGAAACTCACTATGTAAACCAGGCTGGCCTTAAATACACAGAGATCTGTATGCTTCTGGCTCCTGAGTCCTGTCGTTAAGGCCACCACAGCTAGGTGGATATTTTATGCAGCAGCTGTTCTGAGCGCTGCTACTGCCTGTGGTCTGTTAGCAAGCGACCCTGGAGTCCTGTGCAGAATAGGGAGCAGGTCCTCCTCACCTCCCTTGTCCGTCAAGGAGACCCCTCCCCTTGGGACCCAAATCTACACTCTGCAGCCTTCCCAAGGTGGTTCTCAGCCTTCCCAAGGCTGTGGTCCTTTGACACAATTCCTCATGCTGCAGTGACCCCCCCCCCAACCACACAATTATTTTCATTTGCTATCTCATCGCTGTAATTTTGCTAGTTACGAATCGTAATATAAATATCTGATATGCAGGATATCTGATATACAATCCCCCAAGGGGGTCACGACCCACAGGTTGAGAACCACCACTCTAGCATTTTCAAGTCCCCTTTCCAAGAAGCCCAACCACAGATAAAACCAGTGAAGGACTCACCCTTTTTCACACAGCTCTGCTTCTCTCCCCTCCCTTACTGGCCCAGGATGCCTTTCTACCACCATAACAGAAGAGCCCCTTTCCTGGTGATACAGGCTCTGGCCCACCTGACTCACAGATTTTTCTCAGATGACTTCCAGATCCCGGCTTGGGAAAGAGCTCCAAGGCCCTAGGGTGTGCTTTTCATCCCCCAGCCTCACTCACTGTTACCTACCTACTTCTGTCTCTGCTCTCACTCCAAAAGACACGCATGCGAGTTATCTATGAACCTGTTCTGTGAGACGCTCAACACATTCTAATGGCGCCCAGCACACCCAGTCACGCACTGTCCCTTTTCATCTGTGCTTGGCGACATCATTTTCTGTGGGGCTAGCGGGGCCCTGGGACATGGGGGAGGGGTGGAGCCCACTGGAGCAAGAGTGGAGTCCAGGTATGTCCACACCCCAGAAATCTCATCTTGAAAGTGGCAGGCATAGGGTTGTTCGTCTCCTGCCCTGGGTCCATGTCCCAGCACACATAGCTTTGCACTCCAACCTTTGCTCCCCTGAGGAGGTAGGTAGCCTGGTTAAACTTCCTCTCCCCTTATAAGGTCATGCCCAGTGGCACCAGGAATTCCTCCTTATGCAAATGAGGCACCCCCAGTGCACTGGCCCTGGCCAATGATGTACACTCACCCTGAAGGCTCCTACCTACCCCCAAAAGTTTAATAGCCTTTGTTTCTCCCATTAAAAGAGCTGTCTTACTGAAGCTGTCCCGGGAGAGTCTGTTCTCGCCAAGATCACTGTGGCCTGAATGGTTTGAATGTGCTTGGCCCAAGGAGTGGCGCTATAAGAGGTGTGGCCTTGTTGTAGGAAGTGTGTCATTGTGGGCATGGGCTATAAGACCCTCCTCCTAGCCAAGTGGGAGAGATTTCTGTTTGCCTTCGAAACAAGTTGTAGAACTCTCTCAGCTCCTCCTGCACCATGCCTGCCTGGATGCTGCCATGTTCCCACCTCGATGATAATGGCCTGAACCTCTGAACCCGTAAGCCAGTCCCAATGAAATGGTGTCCTTTATAAGAGTTGCCTAGGTCATGGAGTCTGTTCACGGCAGTAAAACCCTGACTAAGACACACTGGTTGCAATCGCTGGCTGTCACAATGCTCTGCGGGGAAGCCAGGATGGTAATTTTCTGTGGTCTGAACTCCTTAGGAAGCCATCATCAGAACCTGGAGTTCACTGCCAACCCTGAAGGGCTGGGAGAGAGCATGGAAATGCTGGTCACAAAGGTCAGGGTGCCTCCTGCTGAGGCGCCCCTGTCCTCCCACACCCATTCTACCCACTTTCTAGTGACTAATGTTGGCCAAGAGGATTGCCCCTCCCCCCAGTTCCCAGGAACCTCTTCCCTTCAGTCACCATGAGTTGACTTGGCTTGAGAACAGAACAGAAGTACTCTCACCCAAAGAAAAGAAAAACTACGGTTAGAGGACCCCTTATCAGAAAGGCTAGGGACTTTCTAGCCCCTGGTGTTCGGATTTCAGAGCAGTTCAGATTTTGGAGTATTTGTATAGACTTTACCAATTGACCTAAAATGCTCCAAAATTCCAACTTTTCCCTGGCATTTTCCACTGCTCTGAGAAAGGAGCTCAGGCGTTCAAGGCCAGTGTTGGCAGCAGAGCAGAACAAAATCTCTTTCATAAGTTTCAAAATTGAGAGCATCTTGAAATTTTAATCTGGTCAGTGTTTGCTAGCACGAACCCCTCGTTCACTAAGGACTTTACTGAGCACCGTTTTCGTGATGGGTTTTTATTGCTGTGATAAAAACTCCATGACCAAAAGCAATGTGGGGAGGAAAGGGTTTAATTTCACCTTACAGCAATAAGTCCATCACTGAGGGAAACCAGGGCAGGAACCTGAGGCAGAAACTGGAACAGAAGCCATAGAGGAACTCACTGGCTTGCCCTCATGGCTTGCTCTCAGTCTGCTGTCTTATTCCACTCAGGAACATGTCCAGGCATAGAACCGCAGTGGGCGGGGCCTCCCCCCATCAATCACTAATTAAGAAAATACCAGTAGACCTGCTTACAGCCCCGTCTTAGGGAGGCATGTGTTCAACTTCGAGTCCCTCTTCCCAGATGACTCAAGCTTGTGTCAAGCTGATATGAGATTGACTCACTGCACAGATACCTAACATGCCAAGACCTGGGTTAAATATTAGAGCTAGTAGGTTTAAAATTAAACCAGGGTGCAGGCCCGGGAAGTGTAGTCTGGGTAGACATTAAAGTAGCCTCAGAAGTGCCTGAGTCTTTCTGACAAAGAACAGAGGGGACTGAGAGGGGGGTGTCTATGAAAGGACCCTGTGAGTGACATACACTAGTGGGCGGGAGCTCCACAGTGATTTCACCGAGCAGCCGGGTCCTCAGGTTTGAGCTCTGATGCCCTTCTAAGCACAGGCTATAGGGCTTGTGTTTTGCATGTGATTCTGTGGCCACTCCTATTGACAGACAAGAAACAGAAGCTGAGAAGCCACCGCTCATGCTAGACACCACAGGAAAAGGGCCAGCAGTTCTCCTCAGGTCTATCTGACTTCAGTGATGGACAGCCTGTGACAGCAAACTGGTCCCAGTTCTAGACAGGCAGGCTTCCATGAGGGACCTGGAAAGCACTGACAGGGCCACTTCCCTGGTGCCTCCATGGGTCATATAAATGCCAGTTGTCACCAGTGCTGTGGGTGATGTGAGTCAGCCAGTGCCAGCAGTAATGGTTGTGTTGGTGGCCTCAAGTCATGGTACGAAACCAACCATCATCTGGGCTACAGATGCTGTCTTCCATAGCTCCTTCCAGCAAGAGCTGACCTGTCTTTGCTCAGTCCCACGTCTGGCCTGACCTCGTGACTTGTCCTCCCTGAGTATGTGGCAGAAGTAAGCATGTGTCAGTTCCAAGCCTGGGGTTCAGGAAGTCTTGTAGCTAGCGTCTGCACTCACATCTCTGGACTCTTGCCATGGGAAGAAGCCTGAGATAGACCAGGCTGCTGAACGGGGCACATGTGGTGACAGCCAAGCACCAGCCGTGTCCTGCCAGCTCACCATATACACATCAGCAAACTGTAGCAGAGGCCGGCTGGCAGGCTCACCAGCTGGCCCACAGACTCTGGAGCAAATAAATGTTTATTGTTCGAAGCTAGAGTTTAAGCCAAGGGGCGGTGGCCTGCTATGTGGCAATACAGAACCGATACAGCCGAGAAGCACTTTAGAGAGAAGGACGGTGTGAAGTTGGAGATATTCCCACCAGACATAAATGGGATAAATAGGAACCTTTGGCTGGGAAAAGAGAGACTTAGAGGGAAGGCAGGGAGAGCCAGCCTGAATTCAGTGGAGGAGTGGCCAAAGGAGAGATAGTCCAGAGAGCTGAGCACTGGCTAACAGAGGAAGAGGGGCCTCAGCCAATGGGATGGCTGCATCGTGCCAGACTGAAGTACACATAGGAGCTGAGAGAGCCCCCACGGATTGCACGGGATTCTGAGTGCCACGGGGTCCGGGCATGCCAGTGGACTACTGCAGTGCTCTGGCCTCTTATGAGGGTGTTAAGAGTTTAGTGACTGAGCATGTGAAAAGGAGAGAAACATGTAGGTGCCACAAGGTCAAGCACACTTAAAGCCAGCAAGAAAGTAGAGGATGGCCAGAGGGTGGGGAATCTTTAAATTGCACTGGTATTTTAAGTACAACGATGGCTAAATATGATGGTTAAATGTCATCATCACAGAGCTCAAGTATGGATTTCTGGCTACTCCACAGGAAGAGGAGGAAGGATCACTTGAGAAGATAGCAAGCCGCCTGTATTTACAAAGAAATCAACCTGCAGGTAAAGGGGTGGCGCTGTGTCAGGAAGATCTCAGGGATTCATTGAAAGGGGAAGGAGGAGCCCAGCAGAAGGACGCTAACTATTAATCCCAAAACTTAGGAGGCAGAAGCAGGTTCATCTCTCGAGTTTGTGACCAGCTTGGTCTTCTAGGACAGCCAGGGCTAAACAGAGAAAATCTGTCTTTAGGAAGACCCCTTTTCTTGGCCCTTGGCACTTCCCAGAACTTCCTGGACACTTTCCATCTCCTTCCCTAAACTGTCGCAGTTTCTCCACTTGCTGCACAAGCTCTGGTGCAGGGCTAGCAGGCGTGCAGGGCTCGCAAGGCCCCGCTTGGCCGCCAGAGGGCGCTTAGCCTCCGCCCGGGGAAATAGCTGGCCAGGCATATTGCGTGTGTGTTTAAGTGTGTGTTCTTTAAATACGGCGCCTGCATCTCGGGGCCTCTCCCCCAGCATGTTTCTTACCCTGTTCGCATCTATCTAATAGAGAATTTAGCCGAGGCTGGGATGAGGTTAACTTCAGCGCAGGTGGGACCAGCAGGGTTTATGCACCAACGCAGAGCGGTTTCGTAACGCCCCCGGCCGAGGTGCCCTAGACCGAGTTGGACCAACGATTATAGGGAGGACATTGTGGGGATCGCGACCCCAGAGCTTTACGTAGCGAAAGTTATGAAAACCTCAAGACCAGTGCCCTCTGGGAGGTCTCTAGGGACACTTTAGGAGTTTCCGATTGATAACTTGTTTCAGTTCTTGAAATTAAAAACAAAGCCGGGCGTGGCTGTGCACTCCTTTAAACTCCGGAGGCAGAAGCAGGTAGATCGCGGAGTTTGAGGCCAGCCTGGTCTACACAGCGAGTTCCAACACAGCCAGAGCTACACAGAGAAACCCTGCCTCGGGTGCTCAGGCGCGGGGACTGGGGGCAGGGACTGGGGTCTGGGGTACATCAGCAGCCTAGGGAGATGTCTCAGTCACAATTCCCCAGCAGGAAGCTGCAGCACGTTGGAGTCTCCTGGGATTGGCAGAGTTAAAATCATTCAACCCAGGATGCCCTGGGCTTGTTTTGTTTTGTCCAACTCTGACAATGGGATTAGGAACGGGGTAGAGAGGGCTAGGAAGGCAAGAAGCTGTGCTCGGATGCATCCTTAGGGTGGGGGTGTGGAGAAGTCGGTGTTCAGTCACTGGGTGTATATAAAGGATGCAGCCCTGTCTGTGAGCAGTCTGTGCGGTGTGTTCCGGAAAGATCTAAATGTGGCAGAGGGCTAGAGCTCAGAGCTAGCGGTCTAACCCATGTGTAAGAGTGAGTGCCTTCTGTGCGTTCAGCAAGTCCTTAATTACCCAGGGAGGCCTTCTGAAACCGGAACTCAGTATTGGTCCCTAAAAGGTTGGGTAATGGGTTTTCCTTACTTCTGAAATCCAAGGGGACCAATCTCCAGTTCCCCAGGGCTCCCAGACTCTTCGGGATGTCTTTGTCTTCTAAAATCCTGGGCTCCCACAAGAGAGCACTTAGTTAAGGACACAGAGATGCTGCTTACCCTTCAACCTATTAATCATCCTGAAACCTTTGCTAGGAATTTCCTGCTCCTTGATCCAACCTCCTCAGCTGCGCTGCTAACTCGGACCTAGGAAGGGAATGCTTAGACTTGCACACCCCTGTCAATCTTCCATTTACCCCGCCCATACTCCTGTCCACAGCCAGCCCCTAGGGATGCTCTGGCTTCCCTCTCCAGCCCTGCAGTAGCCATCCTGAGATGGCCCCATCGTCACACCCTGGGTTTCAGTGTTACTTCTCCGGTGAGTGTTTATATCAAATCCAGTGTGTGCACAGAGTGCCCCAGGCCAGCACCCACCTTTCAGCACCATTTGGAGCTGTGAGCCTCACACAAGCTAGGAAGGCCCTCTACCAGTGTACTACAACCCAAGCCTAGGATTTAAAAAATATTTGTGGGAGGGGGGAGGGGGATGTTTGCCCGGAAACTGGGAAAGGGAATAACACTCGAAATGTATATAAGAAATACTCAAGTTAATAAAAAAAAAAATGTTTGTGTATGTCGGCTTTAAGGGTCGAATATCAGATATCCTGCATATCAGATATTTACCTTATAGCTCCTAACGGCAGCAAACTTACAGTTAAAAAGTGGCAACAGGAATAATTGTATGGTTGGGGGTCACCAAGCATGAGGAACTAACTGTACTAAAGGTTGCAGCTTTGGGAAGGTTGAGAACCACTGGTATATGTATTTATATGTGTAGGTGTGTGGTGTCTGTGTGCTCATGTGGGTGCATGTGTACATGTATGTAAGTACCAGAGGAGGCCAGATCCACAATATTCCTCCAGCACTGTCCTCTGGAGACCAGGTCCCTGTGAGGATCACCATGGACTGTCAACTTGACAGAACTGGATGGAATCACGCAGGAAGCATGCATACCTTAGAGGTAGTCTTGATTGACATGGAAGGTTTCGTGGTTCTCTGGGCTTGGGTCCTGGGCTGCATAAACAGGAAGACGCTACCTAACCCTGAATATCCATCCCTTTCTTTTCTTCGCTGACTGCATTAGCAATGTGACCAGCTCCTTGAAGTTCTGCTGCTCCCCCACCGTGGTGGAAGGGTAAATTAATATGTTGCTTTTGTCAGGGTGGACTGTCAGATCATCAAGGCAAGGAGACCTAGCGATTCAGCCAGGCCTGGTGACCAGTGAGCTCGAGGGATCTCTCTACCTGTCGCCATCCCCCCAGGCGGTGACAGATGTGCTGTAGCAATTTTAGTTCAGTGGTGGGGATCAGAACTCAGGTCCTTATGCATGCGTGGCACGCTCTTTCCCAAGTAAGACATCTTTCCCTACTTCTGTATTTTATATCTTAATAGGAAGAGCAGAATAGATACGAAGTTAAACTGTTTTATATGATGGTGAGTATATGAAGAAATTAAAGTAGGCTGTATATAATGAGTGGCCCGTGCCTGAAATCCCAGAGCTTGAAGGTTGAGGTTGGGGGATTGAGAATTTGAGTACAGCCTGGGCTACATGGAAATTCTGGAGAATGGGAACAGGGCAGGAAAAGGTGGGGGAGGTGAAAGGATAAGGGGAAAGGGCTAACCCACACTAATATTATAGGACTAAGGTGCAATGCTGGTCTGGAAGATGCCCCCTGTGACCTTACCAGCAAGAAGATAGCCGTCAAGATCTGTGGAGAGATGCTCCAACAGAAGAAACAGTAAGGACACAAGTCCTGAGGCAGAAGTTACTGAGAGGAAATCGGGGGCTGTGGATGGCGCTGCACTTGGTTTTACACTGTGGGGTATTGTCTGAACAGTGACCAGCACCTGTAGTCCCAGCATGTGGTCACATCAGTTTCTCAGCCTCTTACCCCAAGAACCACTCAGGCCACGCTTAAACACCTTTACCTTCTGCCTGGCCCAGTCCCAGCACGTGGAAGGCAGAGGCAGAAATATCCAGAGTTCGAGGGCCTTGTTACTTGCACATACAGCTTCTCTTCTGGGTGTTCCAGGGCACAGGGCACCTTTAATGCCAGGGACACACTGGAGGGTTCTTGAGTTCTCTGCTTCTGTGTTCAAGTCCTAAACGGTAACACCTGCCGGCACCTATAAACTGTAGCCCTTCGGGGTAGCAACAATGTCACCAAGATAAGCCACAATGTTTCCCTGACTCTTTGGACTCCAGGGCCATGCATCAGGCCAGAGAACTCCAAAGCCAGGGAGTGCCTGGGGGAATAAATCCAGGAAGGAGACCCTAGGCAGGCAGAGCTTTAGGCCTAATGTGTTGAATTCATTAGGTTCCAAATCTTTACAGCCTTGCCAAGCCCTGTGGGGAAAGATCAGCTGCAAAGTTCTCTCAGGAAAGCACCAGGCGCTGAGCTGGTCCCAGTCTGACTTAGAAGCAGTTAGGGGTCAGAGTTGTTTCAGGTTGGCATATTGTTCTTTGCTCAGTCTAGGGGATAGCCAGCAGACTCTTGCAGTCAGTGCCACCCTTGCCCCTGGGCTGTGCAGAAGTGAAGGCAGGACACAGGGCTGAGGAGGAAACCGGAAGCACCTCCCTCCCACGCTGCAGGACAACCATACAAAGGGCCTCCTCTGCGGCCATGCAGGATGGGCTGGGCTGGCAGGGGAGGGCTGAGATTGTCGCCCAGTGCAGGGCCAGGACAGCTGCAAATGAAACACAGGCCTAGAGCACTCAGGGAGGCAGGCATCCATCTTTCCCGGAGCCAAGAAATCCCGGCCAAGAGCTCAGCTCCAGAGCGAGGAAAAGCACCAGGCAATACTTGAAACCAAGCAAGCCCCCTGGAAATGTTGGATTCCTGACAGGTAAAGAGCCAAGCCAAGGGCTTTTTTCCTGCTGGCCCAAGCACAAAAGCCAAGGACTCTGGAGAAGTGGGAGATCAGCCTGGAGGGGACTCGGCAAACAGAAGAAAGCTCTTGAGGCCAGAAAAGATTCGCCCCCCTCAGATCCCAATGCTCATATCCAGTCAGTGTGGAGGAAGGGACACTTGGTGTCACAAACCTTCAAGGCCACCTCCTGGTGGAGGCTCCAGCGACAGGCGCCATGGCAGTGTGGTATGTATGGGGCATGGTTACAAGGCCCAGTGTCCACCTGAGGTAGGGTAGTGTGTAAGGAAGTGGTTGATACCACTCCCATCCTGTGGAGGGAGTGACCCCTAAAGTAAGGTTGGACGTAGCTTGATTGATTCTTTGTTGTGTTAGATTTCTTTTTCTTTCTCCTGAGACAGAGTTCCTCTGTGTAGCCTTGGCTGTGCTAGAACATACTCTATAGACCAGGCTAGCCTCAAACTCAGAGCTCGGCCTGTCTCTCTGCCTCCTGGGTGCTGGGATTAAAGGCATGGGTCGCCACCATCTGGTTTAGATCTTGTTTATTTTTTTAATGCTAGGGGTAGTACCGTTGGTTTCAAATATGCTAAGCACACATTCTCAATGAAGCTTCACCCTTGGTGCCTGGGGCTTCATCCCAAAGGAATCTATCTGCACAGCAGCACATGATGGGTAAAATCAATGAACACACAAAGGAGTGTGCACTTTTATCTCTATTACCTATCATGTGGAGGGAGGGTACTTTTCTAACGTTCTAAAATTAAGCTGGACATGGTGCCCTGTGTCTGTAATCCTATCCCTAAGGAGGTAGAGGCAGAAGGATCGGGAATTCAAGGACAGCCTGGACTGTCTCAAGAAAAAAGGGGGGGGGCGGGTTTCTAAAATTAAAGAATAAAAGAATTCTATGTGAGGATGGGCTCGCTGTCTCAATCCTCTTTATTCTTTGCTAGATCTTGAAGAAAAAGATAAAAAGGAAATATGCGACAAAATGACAGCTTTTAAAGAATAATAGAAAGAAAAGAAAACTCTTCCTTCTGAACATAAGAGTAGCACATGCTGTATGAAAAGGAATTTGGGGGTCAAAGGTCACCTGTCATTTGTCTCCCTGAAGGCACTGATGTCACATTTCCTGTACATGCAGATAGATTTTGGGGAGGGAGGAGTTTGAGACAGGATTTATCTGAGTAACCCTAGCTATCCTGAAACTTACTCTGTAAACCAGGCTGGTCTCTTGGAACTAAAGGCATGTGTCACCACCACACTTGGCTCAGGTAAATGTTTTTACATGAGATGGAGCTGTTAGAACGAGGGCAGGAGGCATCTCTGGAGAGCCGTGCTTGCCATGAGCCTTCTTCCTGCCCCTTTTTCTGAATGTAACCCTGAGCTGGCCTGGTCTGGCCTGGCCTGGCCTGGTTGGTTGCCCTTTGTCCCAAGAGAGGAAAGGTTACTAGTTGGCTAGGTAACCTGGTGTTAATTGTTAACCTGACAGAATCTGGAGTCACCGGGGAGCTGGGGGAGTAGGGGTTCTTTTGATTCTGTTCATTGGTGTGGGAAGCCCTGAGTTAATTGTGGGTGGGACCTGAGCTATGTAAGTAGAAAAGGAGAGTTGAGCATGAGTGTGCACCTTTGCACGCCCTTCCTGGTCATGGATGGGACGTGATTAGCTCCCTCAGGATCCTGCCATGGATGTCCCTGCTATGACAGGGTCTAACCTGGAACCGTGAGCCAACGCCAATCCCTTCTCCCTTAAAACAGTGGATGAGAATGGGCAGAGAGCCACCTTCAATGTCTGCTCTGTCTTGGGCTGTAGAGGCAGTGACCCTGCTCAGGAAAGAGATCACGGGCCTGGGGTTGTAACTAGGTGCTGAAGTGCTTAAATGAAGTGCACAGAGGGCCCTGGGTTCACTGCCGCCGCCCCCCTCCCACTGTTGTAGATACACGGAGGTGGGGAGGGACAGAGAGCAAGAAGAGAGGAGGGAGGAGAGGCTCCTGTTTCTTCATTCCCAGAATCCACCACTCTATGAGTTCCTGGTGGGCAGAATGGTGTCGGTCATGTTTGGTCTAACTCCAGTTGAACACGGTTGGGGAGATTCTCCTGGGGATAGAGTCCTGACCCCACTGTGGAGTACACTAGGTGTGACAGTAGTTCTATTCCATCCCTCCATGCTGAGTGCCCTTTGTGGATACCCACAGAGCCACTTGCTTCTTGGGGTCGAGAGCCCAATATCCCTAGTGCCTCCTCCCCACTCCCGTCTCCTGTGTTTGTGTCCATCTATCCTGTTGCCCTTGCCCTGCACCTGGCCCCAGAATCCACTTACTTGATGAAACTCTTAAAACTGAGTCACTGAAGCAATGCTTTAGGGACTGGGGCTTCACACCAAGAGCCAGCCCCACCATGCCAGACGTATGAATGTACCATCCTCAGCCTCAGGTCAAGCTCAGATGCCTGCAGCTCCTGAGAGTCTCCGAACCAGAGCTGCCAAACTGGGTTCTGGAATGGGCCACGCACAGAAACTGTGATGTAACACAGTCCACTCCTAACAGGCACAGTGGTGTACAACCCAGCTACTTAGGAGCCCCAAGGCAAGAGGACCGTTTACGTCCAGGAGTTTGAAGCCAGCCTGCACGACAGAACAGCACCCCAGCTCGTTGAACCGCTTAATTTAGGGCTAATTAATTACACAGTAGAGAGGAGTGAACTCTTGATTGCTACTGTTCCTTCTGGGGTCAGTACGCCAGGAGAAACCATCCAGAAAAGAAGAGGCCCCATGAGTTAGGTGGGGGTACAGTGCTAATAAAAGGGCCACTTCGCCCCACAGTGGGCCTAGGACCTCGTGAACCAGTCAGTCCTGAGGCTTAATGCCAGTGTGTGCTTCAGAAGGGCTCAGAAGGGATACCTGGCCCCAGAGATGCTCACTCAAGGACTCGGGTGACAAAGCACCAACGTGGATCATGTGGCTCATGACCTAGCGCAGGCCCTGTGTCTGGAGTGAGCTGAGGACTGTGTTCTTGAGTAGTTGCTTGTCTTGTTGCTATGACAAAACTGACAGAAGCAGTTTAGCGGTTGAAGGGTTACCTTTTGCCACGGTTTCTGGGGATACCATCTACCTAGTAGGGATGGTTGGGCAGTAGGAAAGATATCAGCCACATTACGTCCACAGTCAGGAAGCAGAAAGCCATGGAGGTTCTTGCTTATCTAGCTTTCTCCCTTTTATGCAATCCAAGACCCCAGCCCACATGAGGGGAAGGGTTCCCACCTAATCCTACCTAGAAAATCCTTCACAAATACGTCCAGATCTTTGTCCAAGATGTTCTCAATTCTGTCAAGCTAGCAACCAACTGAACCATGGCCCTTTCACTACACGAAGTAAGAACTGGGGGGAAGCAGCTTGGTGGTGTAGTCCTGGCCTAGGAGGCCTGGATTTTGTCAGCCTTTATCAGTCTATGATTAACCCTGCCCTTCCCATGAGGACAAGCAGAAGTACCTGCTGTGTGGCCTCCTCCTGAGAGCTGACCGGACCAGCACAAGACAGTACATTTCTTCTGCTAATGGGAGCTCATGTCTAAGATGTCTTTACCCCTCCCCTCTCTGTCCCTGAGGTTCTGGGAAGTCAGCCCTCTTCTCAGTCTCTAGGCTTTCCTGGTTGTTTCTGAGGCGGAGCGCCCCAGAAACAGGTGGCCACAGGGCAGCTGAGAAAGAGGAAGCAACCAGACCCATGCAGCCCAAACAGGCTTCTCAGCCAAAGACGGGAAGACCCCTCAGAGCGAGCAGACACCCTGGGAGACATGGGATACCTGGAGGTGGGTCTAGGCGGGTGGGCCTACCCATGGTCTTCTTTCAGTGCCGGCAGTCACCGTGACCCTTCCCCTGCGCAGGAAGTTTGCTACAAAACACAGATTGTTTGCACACTGTGGACTACTTTGTTTCATTTTTGCTGTCTTCCTCTCTTTTGGTTTATTCATTTCTCTGCTGGGTTTGTCACTTAAGAAGTCAAGGTCACCGGCCTCCCCATACCCACGAGTGACAATTTCCATTTCCAACCCTCCACCGGAAGCAGTGCTGCGCTTGGGTTGGATGTTACAGGGGCTCTGCAGAGGCCCCATAGATCACGAAGGAAATGAATCAGCCCAGTTGCTTTTGGGTTTTCTTGTTGCTGCTGCCTGTTTTTCACAAGTCTTTCCTGAGCAGTGCCTTTCATGTTAAACATTAACATCAACTTCCAAGTCCCAAAGAACATTGCACTGCTCCGTGCACTGCCCAGAGGGTGAATAAAGAAACCCACGATGAATGAGTTAATTCTGAGCTTCTTGGACATCATTATACCAGGATGCGTGTGGTGCTGCACGTCTTCAATCTGAGCACTGAGAGGCGGAGGACGGGTGGAGCTCTGTGAGTTTGAAGCCAGCCTGGTCTACATAGTGAGTTCCAGGCTGCCTAGTGAGACCCTGTCTTGAAAGAAGTGTGTGTGGGAGAGGCGAGGGAGAGGGAAGAGGGAGGAGGAGAGGGAGAGGGAGAGGGGGAGGGGGAGAGGGAGAGGGAGAGGGGGAGAGGGAGAGGGGGAGGGGGAGAGGGAGAGGGAGAGAGGGAGAGGGAGAGGGAGAGGGGGAGACGGAGAGGGAGAGAGGGAGAGAGGGAGAGGGAGAAGGAGAGGGAGAGGGAGAGGGAGAAGGAGAGAGAGAGAGGGAGAGGGAGAGAGGGAGAGAGGGAGAAGGAGAAGGAGAGGGAGAGGGAGAGAGGGAGAGGGAGAGGGAGAAGGAGAGGGAGAGAGGGAGAGGGAGAGAGGGAGAGGGAGAAGGAGAGGGAGAGGGAGAGAGGGAGAGGGAGAGAGGGAGAAGGGAGAGGGAGAGAATCCATGCCTGTCTAGGAGGGAAATCTCTGCCTGTGTCCGGCTCCATGCTTCCCTCCTTGGGTGGGCAGCACCAAGGCCATTGCTCAGGGACGTGTGGGTGAAGAGGGTGCACCTAATAGGAACATCAAAGGAGGCTATCAAAGAAAGGAAGCCAAAAGCTAAAGGAGACTCATCTCCTTCCTAGCAGGTCCTGTGATGATCTTTCCATTGATGCTATCAACCAAGGAGGAACACCTTGACTTTCCTTAGGAGTCTGTTGCCCCCCAATGGTCGCCAGCAGTTCCCGTGGTCCACGGGACAGCCAGCATGAGGCCATGTGAAATCCAGCCTGAGACTGTGCCTTCTTCCTTGGCATGAGGGTGGTATCTGCTGTGGCCACTGCTTTGGTGACTATCTTCCTGCCAAGCGCCTCCAGCTACCTCCTTCCACCTACTTGTGCTTCTTTCTCCTTTCTGTCTCATGCCAGCTCCCTCAGTGGAAAGACTGAGTGTCCTTAAAGGATCCTTCCTCAGCCCCTGACACCCAGGAACCTACTCAGCTTAAAAACAGCCTTCTTCAGCCTGCTGCCTGCTGCCTCCTCACCGAGAACTGGAGGCTTCCAACTAGGGTGCCTCCCCCTTAACCCACACATCCTTAGGCGACTGAGCCTGAGCGGAGTGAAAGGTTCTCTCTGACATGGTTAGCAGAGGCTCAGAGCTTACAGAAGTTACTGACTATACAGAAATGCCATGAGAACGGCATGCAGGAAGAACCAATTACAGGGTGGCCTGGGGGCTCTCTCCCTGTGTGCACCTGGCACACTGAGAGGTGTCAGTGTAGTGGTAGACAGTGATATAGATGAAGATATCAGCTGAGAATGAGGGGAAGAGGAGGCCTACTGAGCACATAGAGAGACGCTGTCTAAAGTTAAATAACTAAGTCCTATTCATGGTAGTACGCACTTGTAATTTTAGAGCTGGGAGGTAGAGGCAAGGTCTGTCCTACCCACAGCAGTGATTTGAATGGGAATGGCCCTAATAGACTCCTGTATCTGCACACTCAGTCCTCAGCTGGAGAACTGTTTGAGAAGGATTAGGAGGTGTGGCCTTGGAGGAGGAGCGTAACTAAGGGTGGGCTTTGGAGGTTTCAAAGCCTAAGCCAGGCCCATTCTTTCTCCCTTTCCCTCTCCCCCTCCCCCTCCCCTTCTCTCTCCCTTTCCCTCTCCTTTCTCTCTCTCCCGACCTACAGATCAGATTGTAGCTCTCCTCTACTACTGCTCCAGCACCATACCTGCCTCCTCGAGGCCAGTGTGCTCCCCACCATGATGATGATGGACTAACCCTCTGAAATTGTAAGCAATGCTCCGATTAAATATTGCCCTTTATAAGAGTCGCCTGGGACATGATGACTCTTCACAATAAGAGGTCATCTTGAGGTGAGATCACCCATGTGATGAGTTCAAGTCCAGCCTGAGCTACATAAGACCCTATCTCAAAATGGAATCAGCTCAAACACATGACATACGTAGCAAGTGTCTAGAGTCCAGCCCACAGTAATCTACGAACTAACTCGTTTCCTAAATTGTAGTGTTTTGGGGATGAGAACTATCCCCTAGAGGCTCAAGGATTTGAACTTGGTCCCCTGTGGTTTTGGGGTCATTTAAGATACAAAGCCTCCAAAGTTTTGGAGGACGTATGTCACTGGGGGTGGACTTGGATATTACATAGGCTCACCCCACCCGCAACTCACTCTCCTGCTTTGTACTTGTGGTAGAGATATGAGCTTTCAATTTTCTGATCCGGCCACCATGCCTACCTGCTGTCATGCCTCCCAATGATGAATTCTTACTCTCTGGAACAGAAGCCCAAATAAATTCTTCTCTCTATAAATTGCCTTGGTCATGGTCTTTTGTCTCAGCAACAGAGAAAATAGCTAACACACAAGCCATCCTAACGTTGACTCTGAAGCAGGTGCTGTGTTGACCCTGGAGTAATAGCTTGGCAAAGAGACCAAGCAAAAGGCCAAGGGCTGCATGAAGGCTAAAGTGATGTTTTAAGGTTAAATTACTGTGCTTAAGAGTTTTACAAAACAAAAATGCCTCAAACCTGTTAGCCCCACTTGCCCAAGGACAGATAAACAGCCCCATCTGTTCAAGGACAGATAACTTCCGGGAGTGCTGGGGGCTGTTCATGTAAGATAAGAAACTTGGTTGCCCCAAGTGCACAGGGTGTACTTGATCACACGCAGGCAGGAGGAACATAGATAGGAAGTATGTCCGAACGTGTGCTTGCCCCCAGTTGGACAAAGGCAGGAAGTAGATAGTCTATGGGCTTTGCCTTTACAAGCCCCCATACTCTGGAAAACCACCCACACAGACCTGGTGAGTGCCCACCATCCTGGTCAGTATTTAATCAAGTTTGCTTCAAGTTTAGCTCAGAAACGTGGCAGTGGGATCAACGGCTGGAGCCAAGACTTTATTGCCTTCTGTGGCCTGGATAAATCACAGTGGAAAGGTGGCTCCTGCCCGGCGGAATACCGAGTAAGGGACAATGAGACACTGTGACCTTTTCTGTAACCTACCACTGTAGATACTGACAGTCATGGTCCCTGCATAGTTTTCACCGCCCACCAAAAGGAACTTGGAAGACATCATCATGGATGAAGACATGAGCAAATAGAGCCACAGGTCCAAAGACACTGCCAAAGAGGAATCTACAGCCATGCCTGTTCCCCAAAGCCATCTTGACGCAACCTGACGCTTCCCCCGCCCCTCCCCCATTTGAGAACCTGGCTGGGCTACGGGGTAGGTTGAGGTTCTGCCCTCAGGACACCAGCCTTTGGCAGAAGCATCTCTCAGAGTCCCTGCCTCCCAGCATGCATTCTGGTTCCCATGAACTACCGGGTCTTTCCAAGGAACTCAGCTCAGAGTCTCCGGGGCGCAGCGGTCACTCTGGAACAGATAATTGACCCACATCTGAACATTAGCAAGTAGTTAATGGCATGGCTACCGTCTACAAGATCACCCCGAGTGATCACCCCGAACGGCTGGCATTTGGGACACAAGTGTGGACACACTGCCAGACTGGGCAGGACAAACAAGTCTACTCGAGGCACGGAAATGCCTGCCCTCCCCACTGGATTCCAACCCCTAAGCTTTTGCAGTCATGCTTGCCCGGTGCCATTTGTCCAGCAGACAAGGCACGCTCTCCCCTTCCCCACAGACTCCTTACTAGGGATGAGTGTGTGAGACCTGGCTGTGCGAGGGAGTGTAGGAAGATTCAGCCAAGCGAGGAGGCTTCTGGGAAAGGCTCTTCTGATGTTTATTAGAAAAGGGAAGTAGCGTGCTTCTTGTCCTTCCTCTTTCTCCTGTCCAGAGGACAGTGTGAAAGCAGGAATACCTCAGCTCTTTTGGTAATCTGGAGGGCTAAAGTCAGAAGCTGAAGATGAACGGCAAAGTGAGAGAGGCAGTCTGGGGCCCTGATAACTCACTTAAGCAGCTGCCCTTGTCCTGGGTTATGCAAATTAATGTTAAGTCTTAGATGATTGACAGAGTTGTGAATTTCTAAAGAACTCCCTGGAGAAGTCCAGCCAAGGAAGCAAACTTCCTGCTGGGTTGGGTCTTTTTGTTTTGTTTTGTTTTGTTTTGTTTTTTGTTTGTTTGTTTACAGTACCAGAGACTGAAATTTATTTATTTGTTTGTTTATTTATTTATTTAAAATGTTGAGGCAAGGTTTTATGTAGTCTAAACTGCTCTCAAACTCCATCCTGAACTTATCCTGCCTCAACAGCTCTACCACTAAGCTACATCCCCAGCCCTCTCCCCCGCCCCCCCCGCCCCCCCCCCAGCTGAGGACTGAACACCCAGGGCCTTGCGCTTGCTAGGCAAGCGCTCTACCACTGAGCTAAATCCTCAAACCCCCCAGCCCTTTTTAAATCCTATTTTAAACCTGTTTTTCCTCAGTGCCGCACTAAAGCCAGCACTGAGTTTCAGCCTTTAGTTCTGTTAACGCAGAGTCCCAGGTCAGCCAGGAGTCAAGGGGAGGGATCTGCAGAGGTTACTTATCCACAGCGGGTCAGACACATGTGAGCCCTTCACATCCTGGGCTGGTCCTGCTTATAAATTGTCCCACGAAGAGATGACTGTTTATTCTAAGCCGAGGCCAGGACCTGTGGGGTCAAGTTCCAGAAGCCAGTGAGCTGGCCATTGGAATGTGAGTGTGGGTGGGTGAAGCAAGGAAGTGGCCACTGGCTTCCACTGAGTCACAGAGGCTTGAGTGGGGGAAGGCTCCCCAAGCCCCACCTAGGTGTAGCAGGAAGAGCACGGACAGGAAGGAGGCTGGCTCTTACCCAGAGGATCCTGGGAGGCCAAGCAGGCAATAGATACAAATGCTGTCCTGTGAAAATCTCCAGGGGATGCAGGAGGCCGTGTGTGTGTGTGTGTGTGTGTGTGTGTGTGTGTGTGTGTGTGTGTGTGTTATATGTGGGTATTTGTGTGTGAGTGTGGGTGTGTGTGGTGTGTGAGCGTGTGTGGTATGTGTGGTTGTGTGTGTGTGTAGTATATGGAGTTGAGAGGTGGTGTGGATGTGTATGAGTGTGTATGTGGTTGTGTGTGTGTGTGTGTGTGGTATGTGTGATTGTGTGGTGAATGGTGTGCATGTGTGTATGTGGTACGTGTGATTGTGTGGTGAATGGTGTGTGTGTGTGTGTGTGTGTGTGTGTGTGTGTGTGTGTAGTTCAGAAAGATCCAGAGCCCTTGCCTTTCTTTAGTTTGAGCTTCAGAAGTTGTTAGGTGTCAAATATAGGTCTTGAGAAGTTAAAGTTGGGATGTGTCCTACATAGCTTTAACTGTCAATCTGACACAGTTTAGTCATCTGAGAAGGGAGTATCAAAACAGGGATTGCCCAGACCCAGATCAGATTACGTGTGGACATATATGTGGGGGATTGTCTTGATTGTTAATGGATGTGGGAGAGCCTAGTCCATGTGGGTGATATCATTTCCAGAGCGGGTGGTCTGTATCAGAAAGTAGCCAGGCTGGAGCTGGAGAGATGGCTCAACCATTAAGAGCACTGACTGCTCTTCCAGAGGTTCAATTCCCAGAAACCACATGGTGGCTCACGATCATCTGGAATGAGATCTGAAGCCCTCTTCTATGTGTCTGAAGACAGCTACAGTGCATCATTATACATAAAAATAGATAAGTACATCTTAAAAAGAAAGAACGAAAGGAAAGAAGGAAGGAAGGAAGGGAGAAAGAAAGAAAGAAAGAAAGAAAGAAAGAAGGAAAGAAGGAAGGAAGGAAGCCAGGCACGGACAGAACCTGTAAGCCAGCCAGCAAGTATGGCTTCCTTAAGTTGTAGGCTGTTGTCTGTGTTCAATTGTGTTTGTCACAGCAACAAAAGGGAGGCAGAATGGGGTCCCTTGGCTGCCTGGTCTCCTCCAAAAAGCAAGGGTTTGACACCGAGCAAGTGTGTAAATATATTAAAGAGAGACAATGAGAGACTGTGTGTGAGAAGGAGGAGGGCCACAGCAGGTTGGAGGAATGTGGATGAAGAAACATCACAGGAAGTCAGCAGGACAACATCCCCATTAGCTGCCTGTCATCTGCCTGTGAGTTGCCCATACTGCTCCAGAGAGGAGCAGAGTGTGGCAAGGATGACAGCCTGGTGCAGAGGTACAGCCCGAAGGCAGGCCGACCCACCATCCAAGAACGTTTATCCAACGCTCACTGTTATGACGGCTATTTTAACTGCTGTACGGTGGATGAGTAGCTAAACCCGGCTAGTTGGTACACAGACTGTAACCCTAAATCCGGTAACAGCTATACAGGGTGCAGAGACCTGTCCCAGTTGAAGTAAAATGGAGGGTGTATAGCAAGTGGCCTGGGGGAGTCCTAGCAGACCTAAATCCACCAGTTTCAGCCTGTGTCTCTTCAGAGTGTTACTTCCTCTATTATTAACTTGCTTTCTCTCAAGCTAGCTGCTTTGCTACAGTGTAACTTTAGATCAGCCTTAGATTCCCCCTTCCAACCTGATAATCCAAGGCACTCTCTAAACTGGTGGTATTCCAAAGGGAATACCAGGGGATCGTGACCCAGCCGTCCAGCTGCCCTCGTGCTATAATCTTTGAGTGGAACTAGAGGTGAGAGGAAAGGCATACAAATAATTTCCACGAGTTCCTTGGCTGATGGCACAGGTGCCAGTCCACCTGAGGCGGCCACGTGCCGTGAAAGCCTGAAGCTAGTTCTCCTGCTTCTTCTAGTGTCTCCCAAAAGGCAGGGCTTAACAAATGTTTGCTGTCTGGTCATAAAACAAACAAGTGGAGCTGGGACTGTATCCGCTCCCAGGAAATCTAGGGAACTAAGAACGGACGCAGAAGCCGCTGGGTCTTCAAGGCTCTTTGGAATCAAAAGTAACGGAGAAATCCAGACCCCTTTGCACTGAGCTATCGTTAAGAATAGAAACAGTAGGATTGGGGGCAGAGCTCTGTAATGCTTGGAGGCCCTGGGTTCCAGCAGCAGCAGCAGCAGCAGCAGCAGCAGCAGCAGCAGCAGCAGCAGCAGCAGAGAGGAGACAGTAGTCCTAGCACCAAGGAAGCTGAAGTAAGAGGATCGTGAGTTCAACGCCAACCTGGGCTACAGCATGAAACTCTGCCTCAAGTCACACGCATATCCCACAGCCACTCAAAATGCCAAAAGCAGCACTCAGCAGAGCAGTTAGTGGGTGATAACCTGTCACCTAGCCTGTCCATTGAGGGGTGACTACTGGCATGCTCCTCACTTACATAATCTCCTCGAGGCTCTCCCAGGCTGCCCAGCAGAGTCCCCTGGGCTCCGAGCCAGCCTCTCCTCTTGACCTTTCTCTGCTTTCTCTCCTTAGAGAATGAGGTTTAAAAGCCTGCTGATAATACTCCCTCCTCAGCCCGTGGACACCCGCTAATCAATTCAGTAGCTGGTGGCTCAATGTGGAACATCAGCCATCGCGTGAGCCCTTGGAGTATGAAGATGGGCCGTCTCTCAGGAGACACTTGTAGGCTGGAGCTCAGCAAGGAGAGGCCGCCTGGATGGTGGGGATCTCTTTGCATACTCTTTTATACAATGTAGACTAATGTAGACTAAGCAACTGGTTTTGTGCCTGGCTTGGATGGTTGTGTAGGGTCTGGCTACCCGCTAGGTGGCATGGGCAGGCAATGGGATGGTGGGGGTTGGGGGGCATTCCAAGGACAGGGAAAGTCAAAGAAATGGGCATGTCATTTTGGTTTTGTTTTATGCGACTTTCTTTTTTTTTTCTTTCTTTTTTTTTTTTTTTTTTGGTTTGGTTTTCTTAGAATGGACATTTTTGACCAGAATAGAGTTGATATGAATAAAAGGCAGGAAGTTAAGAATTGACAAATCAATGTTTTTTAGTTTACTTCATTATTTTATATGTATGAGTGTTTCGCTTGCCTCTATGTCTATATACAACATACATGCCTAGTATCCACAGAGGTCAGAAGAGGGCATCAGATCTCTGGGGCTGGACTTACAGACAGTTGTGAGCCACCATGTGGATGCTGGGAACCAAGTCTCAGTTCAAGTCTCAGGAGCAAGAAGTGCTCTTAACTGCTGGCTCAACTCTGTAGCCACTACTGGTCAATTATAGCAGAGAATGTAATATTCCTATAGACAGAAGGGAGAGCCAATGAGATTGGAGTGTTCCTATAGGAAGACTGGGCCAGTGAGAATGGAGTGTTCCTATAGGCGGAAGAGAGGGCCAATGAGAATGGAGTGTTCCCGTAGGCGGAAGAGAGAGCCAGCGAACAGTTAGCAGATGGAAAACTAAAACTGAATAATTTTCATAACCGTGTCCCTCTTGTCCTCTGCTGCGAAGGGTGCCTTGGCCTTACATTTGGCATCTACCCTCGCCCCACTTCTTTTTCTCTAACAGACATTTACACCTTCCCTGCATAAATCACGCATGCCTCAGGGAAACTCCAGAGTGGGTCTGGCTGATCTACCCCACCAGGGATTGGTTCCGGTTGAGCATGTGACGCAGGCCTGGTCTCCTTCTGAGAAAATGGACCTAGTCTCTAAAAGAGGCCCCTAAGAAGGGAGGGTCTTCTTTCTTGTTCAGGACACCGTCATATCTAGAGGTGGCCTGTTTCCCACGAGTTTGAAGATGAAGACAATAGCGAAGGCAGCAGGGCAGAGAGGAAAGGACAGTTTCTTTGAGTTACTATGAGCCACGCACGGCATCCTTCTTGCCTTAGCAGAACTTACCGTTTCGGTTTTAAGCCAGTATGAGTCAGGGTTCTCCTTAGTTTTGTTCCAAAATACCACCTTGCTTTCTCAACAGCTCCTGAAATCCCTTTTCCTCCAGTAAGCCTGCTCCTGGAGAACTCACTGGAAACCTGTTCCATAACCTGATGATATGGGGGAAATCAGGGTCCCCTCTCAGGGTTCTTAGTCTCATTGATAGAAGCGTTTACGGTTCTGGAAAGAAAGATCAGCGGTTACGAGCACTCGCTTCTCCTCCTCCCCCTCCCCTACCTACCCCCCTCCCCCTTTTCCTAAGATTTGCTTTATGTGTATGGGTATTTTGCCTGAGTGTATGTATGTGTACTGTGTACCAGCTGGTGCCTACGGAGGTCAGCGGAAGGCATCGGATCCTTCAACTGGAGTTACAGGTGTTTGTAAGCCACTGTGTGGGTGCTGGAATCAAACCTGGGTCTCCTATAAAAGCAACAGGTACTCGTAACCAAAGAGCCATCTCTCCAGCCTCCAGATTTGCTGCTCTTGCAGAGGACTTAGGTTCTGTTCCCAGCATACACTGTAACTCTAGTCATGGAATCTGACATTTTCCTTTGGTCTCCAAGGACACCCTGCATACAGGCAGTCTGTATACATACATGCAGGCATAAAAGAAACTTCGAGTTTTGAGGGGTTTTTTATTTTTATTTTTATGTGTGTGATTATATGTCTGATGTATGTCTATGCACTACATGCATGCAGTACCAACAGAGACCAGAAGACGGTGTTGGATCTCCTGAGACAGGAGTTACAGACAGTTACGGGTTGCTTTGTGGATGCTGGGAATTGAATCTGGGTCCCAAGGCCCAGCAGCCAGCGTTCTTAAGTGCTAAGCCATCCCTCTTGCCCCAAAAAATAGTAAAAAAAAAAATTTAAAAAAAATTAAGGATGGGGGCTGGAGAGATGGCTCAGCGGTTAAGAGCGCCCGACCGCTCTTCCAGAGGTCATGAGTTCAATTCCCAGCAACCACATGGTGGCTCACAACCATCTGTAAAGAGATCTGATGCCCTCTTCAGGTGTATCTGAAGACAGCTACAGTGTACTTATATATAATAAATAAATAAATCTTTAAAAAAAAATTAAGGATGGATTCAAATGGCAGCTCAAAGACAATTTTATTAGAATTAACAGAAAAGCTTGAAGGCAAGCCAGCTAGCTATATCTCTGGGTTTCCAGAGGCCCCGGGTAGAGGCAAGAAGGAAACAGCCAAGCTTGGAAGCTCGCATAGAAGTCAAACACATGGGGCTCGAGACCCCATATGAACAACAATACCAACCAACCAGAGCTTCCAGGGACTAAGCCACTACCCAAAGACTATACATGGAATGACCCTGGGCTCCAACCTCATTGGTAGCAATGGATAGCCTAGTAAAAGCACCAGTGGAAGGGGAAGCCCTTGGTCCTGCCAAGACTGAACCCCTAGTGAACGGAATTGTTGGAGGGAGGGCGGTAATGGGGGAGGGGAACACCAATATAGAAGGGGAGGGAGAGGGGTTAGGGAGATGTTGGCCCAGAAACCTGGAAGGGGAATAATAATCGAAATGTAAATAAGACATATTCAAGTTAATAAAGATGAAAAAAAGAAATTTAAAAAAATAAATAAATAAAAAGGGAACAAGACTACCCTTAGGAGGGGATAGGGAGGCAAAGTTTAGAACAGAGGCTAAAGGAACGCCCATTCAGAACATGTGACCCATACATATACAGCCACCCAATTAGATAAGATGGATGAAGCAAAGAAGTGCAGGCTGACAGGAACCGGATGTAGATCTCTCCTGAGAGACACACCCAGAATACAGCAAATACATAGGCAAATGCCAGCAGCAAACCACTGAACTGAGAACGGGACCCCCCATTGAAGGAATCAGAGAAAGAACTGGAAGAGTTTGAAGGGGCTTGAGACCCCATATGAACAACAATGCCAACCAAAAAGAGCTTCCAGGGACTAAGCCACTACCCAAAGACTATACATGGACTGACCCTGGTCTCCAACTGAATATTGTAGCAATGAATATCCTAGTAAGAGCACCAGTGGAAGGGGAAGCCCTTGGTCCTGCCAAGACTGAACCCCCAGTGAACGGGATTGTTGCGGGGAGGGTGGTAATGGGGGGAGGATGGGGAGGGGAAGCCCATATAGAAGGGTAGGGGTAGGGGGAGGGGGATGTTGGCTTGGAAACCGGGAAGGGGAATAACAATCAAAATGTAAATAAGAAATACTCAAGTTAATAAAGAAAAAAAAAAGAAGAAGTCAAACAAACACATGATAGACAAGTGACCACATGACGGAAAAAATGTTTTAGAGAAAGAATAAGGAAGCTAAACTTGTTGGGGAAAGCATGTTAGAAAAGAGAAAATAACTCAGAGAAGGGGTAGACTTACAGAGCTGCATGCCTGAGCTACTGTGATAGAGACCAGCATTGTCTATTATGGGATAGAAGGAGAGGCACAGCATTTCATTAAAGGGCTAAGTTAGGTGCTCTGTCTTCCTAGAGGGGGTCCCTGGCCACCTGCTCAACCTGGCACACCTGTTAGGCTGCCAGCCAACAGTCTCTACCAGAAGGTTTTCCTTAATGGCCCTTGATGCCGCTCTTTCCTGCTCATCTGGGCTTCTTGTTCCTCACCTCAACGTTCTCCCACCATGGCTGACCCTCAACCCCTGCCTTTATCCTTACTCCCTACCACCTTCATCCATGAGGCACCAGCGCAGGTCAGCATGTCTCTATTCTTGCTGTCCCTACCCTCGAGTCAGATAACTACAGGCTGTGTTTGCCTCAGACCCAGGAACTTTGGAATTACTTTCCCCAGGACTGTCTTAGGAGCGCTTGAATAATGGCTGACCTCACCATGAGCCGATGGGGCTGCTTGGGAAAGACCCAAGCAACGGGATCACTGGCTATTAGCATGTCTACAATCCACCATTCTTGACTAGCTCTTACCAAATACTGTGCAATTCTCTTAAACATTCAGGAGCAACCCCCCATACAAGACAAAACACAAGGGAAGTTTGAGTGAGTGTCAGGTGTGAGGGACGGGTAAAGCCCTTGGAGGAAGGGGAGTCTCTTAACCTGGGACTTCAAATTTAGACAGATTTCATCCTCCCCAAACAGGAGCTGGACTTAAGAGTTCAAGACAGGGACTGGAGAGAAGCTCAGCAGTTAGGAGCACTGGCTGCTCTTCCAGAGTTTGTGGGCTCAGTTCCCAGCGCTCACACAGTGGCTCACAAACGTCTGTAATTATATTTCCAGGGAATCCAACATCCTCTTCTGACCTCTGAAGGCACTAGGCACGCCGGTGGCGTGTGGACATACATGCCTGCGAAAACACCCATACACATTAAATTAAATTAAAATGAAAACAACCCAGGACCAAGCACAAACGTGTTAGCAATACCAGCATTCAGGAGCCTGAGGCAGGAAGATTGCTGAGTTTCAGTGCAGCCTGGACCACCATGACACTGTTTAAAACGCAGGATCCCCAGGACCAAAGCCAGACTTGGTGGCGCACATCTGTAAATCCAGCACTTGTGGCCTGGACATACTGAGTTCCAGTCCCAGGCAAACATCACTGTGAACAGCGAACTCAGAACCACTTGTTTTGTTGTTTTTGGAATTTTGTTTTTCCCTTTCTCTGGGCCTCTTCAACTTGCAGCCCTAATCACTCCAGGAGGGGTCAGTAGCAACCAAAAGGTGTCCTTGTAGGATGTGGCTGGTGACCTGGCTTCTGGGTTTACCATCCAGTTCTTGGGCGGGTGTCCGAAGAAATCGCTGGGCCGTACAATTGCTCTTTCATGAACGTCTTTACTGGCAGTCTTCGGTGGATTTTGGGCTGGAAGCTGACTGCTCCTAACCTCTTTCTTTCTGGCGCAGGGAGACTGCAGATGGGAGGTATGGGGACAGGATCTAAAGTCTCAGGAAGTGGAGAGGCAGGGGAGGAACTCGAGCCCCGCACACTCCTTTTAGTAGCCCAGTCTCCAAGTCGGAGCCTGCAGGGCAATTGTCGTGTTAATTATTGGCCAGTGTCCGGCCGGGCAAGCCAGCTCACCAGCTGTGACTCATCCCTTTTCTGCTGAGGCCTCAGAGGCTCCGCTGGGCACACCCCTTAAATGACACGTGCCCTCATAATTTCTGAGGGTGTTGCAGCCTGTGCGGATGTGTACCCCGAACCAGACTCACAATCAGCTGAGCCTTGTGTGGGTGTTTTCTAGACCACATCCTGCGCACTACTACTCTCTACCCAGAGTTGGAGGAAAATCGGGACCAGAGGAGATGGGCCCATGGCTCATCTCTAGCCACTCACTGTCTAGAGAGAGGGTAGGAGGGAGGGAGAGGGACAGGGCCTGAGTCAATGAGAAGGGCAGGTTGGCACCCGGAGCGGGTGGGGAGCAAATGGCTGGAAAGATACCAAACATGGAAAAAGCCTGCAGATGCTGGACCAGTGTCCTTATTCCTCCCATCCCCCACATCTGTGGGCTGCCACCAATTTGCCAAGTATTCCAGAGCCATTTTAAGATGAAATAGTATCAGCTTTTTTATTCTTTTGTCCTTCTCTCTTCCTTTCATTCCATTGTTTTTGTCTAGTATTTAACTTTGTGGTATGTGTTTTAAAGGAAATTATTGTTTTATCTGTTGTTTGTTTTTAAATTCTGGGTTCCCAGATTTTTCTGGTTTCCGAGTAATTGCCGGGGTTTATTGAGAATTTGTATCGGCAACACTTTCAATTTTTTTTAATTGAAAAAAAAAAGTCCATATTTTGATTGTTTTTTTTCCTCCCTGCCAGTTCCTCCCAACCTCCCTACCCACCCAACTATATGTGTTTTTCTTTTTTTGTTCTCTTTTAAGAAAGAAAGCCAAACAAACAAGCAAATCAAAACTCCATTTAAAAAAAAGCCCACAAAAATCAAAATAAACAAAATAAAGACTGATTGAAACAAACAAAACAAAACAACAACAAAAAGTCCACAGAAATACCAGGGAGTTTGTTCTGTGCTAGCCAGCTACTTCTGGGCATGGGGCCTGCCCTGGAGTATGGCTGATATACCCAGTGAAATCCATTGGAAAAAACTGATTTTCCTTCTGCCAGGGGGTATCAGATGCCAGTAGCTTCTTGGTTAGGGATGGGACCCCATGTCCACTTCCCTGTTCATTTTCAGGGCGAGGCTCCTGTCTTGCTTGAACCTATGCATGCCTGTCTTGTGCAAGCTACCACAGCCTGTGTGAGTTCATTTGTGCATCAGTCCTGTTGTGTCTGGAAGACATTGTTTCCTTGTAGCCAACCATCACCTCTGACTCTTACAATCGCTCCCTGAACTTCCAAGGAAGTGGGGAAATGTTACATCACATGTCCCATTTAGGACTGAACGCTTCAAAGTCTCTCACCCTCTGCACATTATCCAGTGAGGATCTGTGTTAATTCCCACCTACTGCAGGAAAAAGTTTCTCCAATGAGAGAGTTTTAAGCAAGACACTGATCTGTGGGATTAGCAGTATGTCAATTAGGAGTCATTTTACTTAAATGTTTCTTTAGCAGAATAAGTATAGTAGGGTTTCCCCTGAACTGTGTTTGTCTTTGGTGGTAAGGTGTGTTTCTTGGATGTAGCAGATAAATTCAGTTCTCTAATCCAATCTGTTAGTCTGTGTGTGTGGTTTTTTTTTAATTGGATAACTGAGATCATTAATATTGAGAATTATTAATGAGCTGTGTTTATTGATTCCAGATATTTGTTATGATGTGAATTCTCACAACCTCATCCCCTTCTGATTTCTTGTTCTGGGATTATTTTATTCCTGTGTCTTTTGGGTTCTGACTTACATCTTCAGACTGATGTGTGCCTTCTAAAGGCTTCTATAGAGCTGGACTGGTAGATAGAAATTCCTTACATTTGGTTTTTGTATAACGTTTTCCTATTCTGTTGTAATTGGTACTTTCAATGGGTTTGGTCTCTCAGAGTCTGTTGAACAACCGTCCTTTTGGTGTCTCGATTGAGAACTAAAGTGTTATTCAAATGGGCCTACTTTTTAACATGTTACTTGGTATTTTCCCTTGCAGCTTTTAATATTCTTTATTTTGTAGGCTTCACAATTTCATTACGGTGTGTCGTGTTATCTTGGTAGGCATTTCCTTCTTTGGATTGGGGAGATTTTGTGTGTGTGTGCGCGTGTGTGCACTTTTGACCTGAGTTTTTTCTTTTCCTCTTCCTATAATATGGTCTTTTTCATAGTGTCCCATTTTTCCTGGATATTTTATGCCAGGATTTTTTTAAATTTTATTTAGATTTAACATTCTCTTTGTCTTCAATATCTCAAAATCTCTCTTCTGTGCTTTTTTTTTTTTAAACCTATATCATTCTCTTTTTTCCCCCGAAGATTTATTTATTTTATATATGTGAGTACACTGTCATTGTCTTCAGACACACCTGGAGAGGGCATTGAATCCTATTACAGATGGTTGTGAACCACCATGTTGCTGGGAATTGAACTCAGGACCTGTGGAAGAGCAGTCAGTGCTCTTAACCACTGAGCCTTCTCTCCAGCCCTCTCTTCCGTGTCTTGTAACCTGGTCATGAGGTTTACCTCTGAGATTTTGTTTGCCACCTTAAGCTTTTCATGTCTAGGTTTATTTCATTTTTTTTTATTTCTTTATTGATTTTTATTTCTATGTTCATGCCTTGAATTGTCTTTCTTATTTCACTCAACTGTTTTTGTTTTCATGGTCTTTATTAAGGCATTTGCTCATATCGTCTTTGAGGTCCTTGACCATATTTATAACTGCTTGATGTTCTCATTTGAATTGGCTTTTTTCCAGGGCCTGTTGTAATAAGGTCACTGGCTTCTGGAGAACGCATATTGCCTTGGCTGTTCATGGTTGCATTGGGATCTAGGCCTCTGGGGTTGTGATATTTGAGGAGTCTCTTGGTGTAGATAGATATTTGACCCTGACTTTGCTGGGTGGATGTTCCCTTCTTCGGTTGCTCTTGGTCAGTCTGGGTTCTGGTGACTGAAAGGTTGCTAGTAGAGAGAGTGTTTGTGGACTGGCATGTGCTGCAAGGGAATGGAGACGGGCAAGGGGAAATACTGAGAGGGTCTTCAGGAAAGAGCTAGGAGGATCAGGTCCACACCAAAAGGCGGAGTACACAGGAGGTGGGGGTAGGGTGGGATGGATCTTGAAAAAAGGGTTGCCATAGGAAGATATTACAATGGAGAACAGGAAAGAGAAGCAGCTCCTCGAGGCCCAGCCCAGTGTGGCCACTGGGAGTTGTCCCTGTAAAATATAAAAAATAAAAAAAGTAAGGCTGTCTTTTATCCCCCACTAGGTCTACACTCCAATGTCCCAAGATGTCTGCTGGATATCTTAATTCTCAGTCAGCAAAGCGTCTCACCCGCTCTGCCCCATCCCATATCACACTGCCCATGGCCTCTCTCTGAGCCTGGCAGCAATCTCTCTACCTATCTAGTTCCCAAGGCAGGTTTCCATGTCAGAAACACACGTCCCAATTCCGTGGCGGCCCAGACCAGCCGCCGCACACTTTCTTACACTTAAATCGCTCCATGAAAGAACACACGACACAGTAACCTTTGGCCCAGTTGATAAGATACAATTGCCCACCTAAGCCCAATACACATCCATCCCTTAAAAACATTCGTACCAACCTGTAAAGGTACAGTGTGGAATCTTAACGTCACCCGCCATATTGTCCTGCACGGCTTCTCTCCCTCTCCCTCCTGTCTCTTCCTCCTTTCTGTTCCAGTCTCCTCCTCTTCCTTCAAACTTCTCTCCCACCCATCCTTCCTTCTCCTCCAATGACAGGCCTCCTTCTATCCTGTACCTGCCCCTCACCTGTATTTTACAAATTCAATGGGGAGAAGGTTCTGGTGAAGTCACCTGATTCCTGAGTACAGGACTAGGCAGCAGTCCTTGGGGCAGTGGAATTAGCATCAAAATACAGATAACTCCAGGGCAAACCACAACACCTGGTAGCAAGAGTTTCTGTGGTTCAGCTGGGGACACAAAGAATGGAGATGGACTGGAAGGGAAGACTGAGAGGGTCCATAGGAAAGAGATAAGTTGGGTCCATGCCAAGATGAGTCCCTAAGAAATGGGGCTGGTCTTTGGTTTTTTGAGACTGGGTGGCACTATGTAGCCTAGCCTGGCTTTGAATTCATGGCAATCCTCATGCCTTAGCCTCCCCAATGCTAGGATTATAGAGAGGCATGGGCCATGGCCACAGTTGGGTTGTCATAGTTTGATGAGACCCTGACCAAAATCAACTTGGAGCAGAATGGATTTATTTCAGCTTATAATTCCCAGGTCACAGTCCATCACTGGGAAAAGGCAAGAGTTGAGGCAGAGACCATAGAGGAATGCTACTTCCTGGCTCACTCTCTATGGCTTACTCAGCCTTATACAGCCCAGATCCATCTACCCAGACATGGGACCCTTCACAAAGGGACCAGGCCCTC
Organism: Rattus norvegicus; assembly: GCF_021556685.1. NCBI lineage: Eukaryota > Metazoa > Chordata > Mammalia > Rodentia > Muridae > Rattus > Rattus norvegicus. The sequence goes on from NC_141547.1 coordinate 99,032,267, forward strand.
TCACATCAATCAATAATCAGGATTATGTCCCACAGACGTGCCTACCGTTCACTATGTCAGAGGTAATTCTTAGTAAAGATTCACTCTACTAAGAGTTCTGGTGTACTGGCCAGGTTTTGTGTCACATTGACAAAAGCTAAGCATGACAGCCACTATGCCTTCGAGTATCAACTTCTTATTTCTCTAAATGCTAGCACTGTTGAGTTTTAAAAACAAACATCCTGGGGTCTGGGTCTCAACTTGTAGACTGAGACCCTTGGGAGGTTGAATAGCCTAAGGGTTGCCTAAGACATCTGAAAACACATTATGACTCTAACAGCAGCAAAATTACAAAATATGATTGGGGCTCATCACAAGAAGAAGGGTATTAAAGGACCACAGTATCAGGAAGGTTGAGAACTCCCCAGCTAGAGGCTCCCTTGATATACTCTGCCTACTCCCACCTTTTCTCTCCGTTTTAATGATGAATGACACCTGGATCCCAAATCCCCAGTCCTCCTGGGTCAAAGCCAGGGGGTTGTATGTCCTCTCCTTGTACCTGACTATGGTTTGAGGGAGAGGCGGTGTGACAAAGGATTAAAACCCCTGTGGTTAGGGAAGCATTAATCATGAACAGGGCTAACTCAAGAATCGTAGGTAGAAAAAAAGCATGTTTCTGTTCTTTGGTCTGGAGTTGTCTGATTTTCTAGGACAACTAGCCATTCAGTGACAGAAACCTACCTACTTTTGTCCCTGCAGCATTCGAGTGACAGACTTTACCGTCATGTCATGGTGGGGCCATGAACCTTCACAGCCCTTATGCTTGCACAGTAGGCTGGTCACTGATGGAGTCATTGTTTCTGTTCAGGTTTTGTTGTTTTGTTTTGAGAAATCACCCTACTATGTAGCCCAGGATGCCCTCTAACTCAGATCTTTGTGGGACTACGGATACACACTATCATGCCTGGCACTGGTAAAATCTCACTGTGCTGTTCAGGTTGATCTCCAATTTTTAGGCTCAAGTGATCCATTGCCTCCAGAGCGAGTGGTCCACAGGCTTGTACGCCAAATAGTCAGATACTTTAAACACTGTATGTTGGCTCAGTAAATTGTATGTAATTAACAAATGCACAAATTTTGAGCCAAGTATGACAGTGCATGCCTATGATTGCAGCACTCTCAAGATAGAGGCAGGAGGATCAGGAGTTCAAGACCAGGCTGGGCTGCATTAGACCCTTTCTCAAACAAACAACCCCTACTCATTTTACAGACAGGAGCAATTATCTTTGCCTTCATTTATATTCAACTCAGCCTTCCTGTATTCATGAATATTGAGGTTCCTCTTTCCTTTGGGTCAGTGATAAGATCTGGTGTCCCAGTTCCACCAAATCATCTGAGAAACAAATTCTTTGACACATGTTTTTGTTTTGTTTCATTTTTTTATTTTTTTGCCAGGTGTGATGCCTTTACTCCCAGCAGTTGGAAATCAGAGGCAGGTAGAACTTCATGAAGATGAGGCCAGCCTGTCTACAGAGTGACTTTGGGGTCATTTTGGTCTACAGAATGAATGAGTTGCCAGTAAGATGATAAGACTTTGGGGAACTCTGGCTGCTTAGGAGGCTTCGGGGGACCATTAGAAACCATTCAGGGAAATGGATGTGGCTTGCAATGGCTCTGACCTTTAAGAAAGAGAAGGATAGCTGTGCCATTGGCCCACTGCCGAGAGCCTCACACACACTGAATAAACATCTCTTCAGTGTCCCCTCTTTTCTGGTGTCCAGTGGACAATCTGAAATGTCTCGTTGCAAGAGCACACTCTAAGATGTTTCCATTTTCACACTGAGCTGTGAGGTAGTGTCCAGTAACTCAGCGCCTGTCTACCTCACTACGTAATGTAGAGATATGCCGGTTGGTACAGGCTTCCGTGTGCCCCAGAGAAAGCCATTTCTGAAGACTTTAGCCATCCTCGGTGATAAATATGGCTGCAAATACTCCCCAGACCATAGTCATAAAGCTTTTACTCCAAGTTTACGGGGGCCTCCCCAGCCCAAGTCACCCCGGGTCTCACATCACTGGAGTTGTCAAAAGTGTGTGTCTTTGACCACAGATGTCACCCACACTCTTTCCTGGTACTACTAGGCAAACCATCTGTGTATTGAGGTGCCTGCCGTGGGCCTTCGCTTCCTCTAGGTAATCTCTTGTAGTTGTAGATGTCTGTTCTCTGCTCCCACATTCACTGCTCTGGCCAGAGGGCTTGCACTTTTGGCTTTGGCCCTGACAGACCCTTGTTGCTGTGGGTAGCTGTCTAGGCAGAGTTGAATTGTACAGGGGAGGGACTAGGAAGGGAAGGCTTTGGTCTCTTTTCCCACCTCCCATCCCCACGGAAGCTAGTCTTACTTTCAAAGGCTAAGTAAGCCTTGGCTAGTCACTATATGGTCCCCAGGAGGATGTACTGGGAAGCTCTCACATATGTTTTCTCAGTGCTGGCCATGGATTACAGCCAGCTAGGGACCGCACATATGGTGATGCCTGACTCTCCAAACCAGCAAAACCTACAGGCTCTGGGCCACAGTGTGCCTGTTATTCTGTTGCTACTGTTTGTTTAAACGTTTTGACTTAATTACATGTCTGTGTGTTGTGGGGGGAGGGGGCACATGTGCCATGGCACGGATGTAGATGTCAGAGGACATCCTATGGGACCTGGTTACTTCCTTCTCCTGTGTGAGTTCTGGGGATTGAACTCAGGATTGGCAAGAGGGTCTTTTACCTGCTGAGCCAGCTCTCCAGCCCATGTTTCCTTCCCTTCCCTTCCCTTCCCTTCCCTTCCCTTTCCTTCCCTTCCTCTTTCTTTTCTTTTTTTTTTTCTTTTTTGGTTCTTTTTTTTTTTTTGGAGCTGGGGACCGAACCCAGGGCCTTGCGCTTCCTAGGTAAGCGCTCTACCACTGAGCTAAATCCCCAGCCCTTCCCTTCCTCTTTCTTTCTTTCTTTCTTTCTTTCTTTCTTTCTTTCTTTCTTTTTTCTTTCTTTCTTTCTTTCTTTCTTTCTTTCTTTCTTTCTTTCCTTTCCTTTCCTTTCCTTTCTTTTCTTTTCTAGACCAGTTCTTCTTGCTATATAGCCCAGGCTAGCCTGAAACTCAACATGGAAACTACACAAGCATGAAATTCAAAATCCTTCTGCCTCGGCTTCCTGAGCGGAAGGATTGCTGGAGTTCCCCGTGATTCCTAGCACCGGATTTGTTTGTTTGTGTTGCTTTCAGAAAGTCTCACACTACAGCTCTGCCTGGCCTGGCTCTTGCTATCGAGAGGCCAAATCTTTTAAGTGCAGACTCCGTTTCAGAGAACCTGACCTAAGTTTGAACTCAGGTAAACTAACAGGCCGGTACCTAGCATTAGTTTCTGAGTTGCCCCCAACAAAATCTGAGCTTAGCTCCAGTCTCTAGGCTAATCCCCAACAAGACCAGCATCTCCAAGTTATTCTCCCAACAGAACTTCACCCCCAGGTTACAAGCCCACTCCCTGCCTAACAACCACCAGTGCAGATAGGAACAGCAATTAAGTTTATGATATGACTCCCAGCACCAGCCAGTTACGTTAAAGGCCACAGTAGCTTTCCTATGCTTGCACACTTACTCCAATTTGCTGCTTACCATAAAGCCTTGCCCTGAAAGATATTCGGGGCTCCTCCACCAGCCAAATCTGTGCTGTGTGACGGTGGTGTGGGGTGGAAGGGTGAGCCAGTTTGACTAGAATAAAGACTCTGCTGTGAGTTGCATCAGGTTGGCTCCTGTCTGTTTTGGGGGGATCCTTGCAGAAGACATGGGTTCGGTTCCTAGTACACCCATGTTGGCTCACAACTGACCCAGGGCTTTAAGCATGGTAGCTTTAAGCACCAACTGGGCTGTATGCCCACCCTTTATTTGTTTGTCACTGTTTTTACTATTATATTTCTTTATTTATTTTATGTGCATGTGCCACAGTTCTCCTGTGAAGGACAAAGGACAACCTTCATTCTTTCCTGTCATGTGTGCTCAAGGACTGAACTCGGGTCATCAGTCTAGGGGCAGGGCCTTTATCTGCTGAGCTATCTTGTCAGACATAGCTTTTCTTTGCAATCTTTTTTCCCCAGACAGGGTTTCTCTGCGTAGCCCTGGCTGTCCTGGAGCTCATTCTGTAGACCAGGCTGTCCTCAAACTCCTCTCTCTACCTCTCGAATGTCCCAATTGACTTGGAACTCGAGGTTGCCCAGGATGGATAGCTTTGAACTCAAGGATCTTCCTCTGCCTCTGTGCAAACCAGAAACCTGGTAAAACTCCTTTTGCTGCATTTCTGCCATGTTCCTTCTCCCCTGAGGCAACAGATGCTTGCAAAGTAATAAGGGAAGACCTTGGACTGGGAAAAGGCGATGGCACCAGGACAGCAGCAACCCCTTACAATTTCCTCCAAGGCTTTTGCTCTTGAAGTCTCATTGCATTTCAGTGATCGCCGCACGATGTGGTCCCATGGCTTCCCGTTTGATGGGAAGGATACTAAACTCACTCAATTCTGGATGTTTTACTGCTGTGTTTTGGTTTTTGTTTGTTTTTGTTTGAGACATGGTCTTACTCAGAGCCCAGGCTGGACTTAAAAATCAAGATCTTCCTGCCTCGGCCTTTTGAGTACTACGATTATAAGTATGTGCCACCACATTGAACTTAAATTCCATTCTTGTTTGTTTGTTTGTTTGTTTTTAACAATGTTTCACTGTGTAGACTTGACTGTCCTGAAACTCAGAGATCCACCTGCCACTGCCTCCTAAGGGCTCGAATTAAAGTTGTGCATCACGGCTGTCTCACCTAAATTCTATTCTTAAGGTGCTTTGCCTGGACACTTGGAATGTTGTAGGTAAAAAGAAATAAGGATTTCAACATTCCTCCTCCCTCTCCCTGTGCTGGGAAATCCAACCATGTCCTCTAGCATGCTAGACAAGTGCTCTACTGATGAGCACCCCATACCCCAGCTCCAATACAGTGATGATTTCCAGACAGGGTCTCACTGTGTAGACCTAATAAGCCTGGAACTGTGTTGTAGACCAGGATAGGCTCAAATCTAAAGATCCACCAGTCTGCCTCATAAGCACTGGGATTAAGAGTGCGCACCACCATGCTTAACCCCAAGATTGTTGTAGGTGGTTGAAAGACTACCACTATTATTTCATTTATATGACACAAAAGCTCAGTTAATGATGGTCCTTTGGGCTTGGGTTAGAGAGAACTGAAGGTATAGCTGAAATTTCCAAGCAAATCTGTTATTTGGAATTGGATGAAACAAAAGATTTTTATCCTCTTAAGTCAGGCTCCTCCCCACAGGTCTCTGAATGATTTCTTTACTAGGAGGCTCCATTGGCCTGTGAACAGTGTGAATGTAAAGTTTGCTGTTTCCCTCAATAGTACTGATGGAAGCCATTTGAGGCCCTTGTCTGAGGGTGGTGGTGAGTCCTCAATTCTCCAGTCTGCAGCATTGCCACTCAGTGCTATGTCAACCGGAGAACTTTTTTTTCTACACTTTTCCAGGAAGACCAGCTATTTTAGCCAGGGTTACTCTTGCCATGCTAAAACACCACGACCAAAGCAACTTGGGGAGAAAGAGTTTATTTCACTCACAGTTCTACCTAACAGTTCACCATCAAAAGCAGCCAGGACTGAAACTCAAGCAGGGCAGGAACCTGGAGGCAGGAGCTGGTGCAGAGGCCAGGGAGGGTGCTGCTTACTGGCTTGTCCTCATGGCCCTCTCAGCCTGCTCTCTTATAGAACCTAGGACCACCAGCCCAGGGATGGCCCCACACCCCATCAATCACTAATTAAGAAAATGCCCTTCCGCAGGGTCTCATGGAGAGGTTTTCTCAGTTGAGGTTACCTCCTTTCAGAAGACTCTGGCTTGGGTCTATCCAGGAGCAAAGCTGGGAACTCACTCACTGGGAGCTATTACGGAGTGAGCACAGAGCACAGAGGACCTCCATCCTAGAGGAACGGCTGCTGGGTTTCTCAGGGAGGAGGCAGACGCTTAGAGTAAGAGAGGTCAGCACATTTGCTCTCATCCAACTTCTAAGAAGGTATCTGGCCCAGACAGATATGAAATTAAACTCCAGGGCATGAGAGCTTCTGCATGGTCTCGTGTGTAAAGAATTTCTGTGCAAGTATGAAGAACTGAGTCTGAAATCCTAGAACCTGGGTAAAAAGCCAGTCACAGCAGCCACATCTGTAAGCCAGCAAGGATATGGCAAGGTGGATGGAGGCATAAGATAGAGAAATTCTCCAGGGTTCAGGGGTCAGCTGGCCTGGCATACCAACAAGTAGACCCTGCCTCACAAGGACTGACGCCCAAGGGTGTCCTCTGACGCTAACACGAGTACCCCCCCATACACACACACACACACACACACACACACACAACACACGTTGCTGTAAAATTTAAAAAAGGAGATTTCTTTTATTCTGCACTAGGTCCAGCACCATAGTGCCCCATGACATCTGTTTGATATCTTCATCTCTGTCAGCAAAGCCTCTCACCTGCTCTGCTCCATCCCATATCACACTGCCAATGGCTACTCTCTGAGCCTGGCAGCCATCTCTCTACCCATCCAGTTCCCAAGGCAGGTGCCACCATGCCAGAAATCCACATCCCAATTCCGTGGCAGCCCAGTGTCTCCAGCCACCACGTACTCTCTTGAATTCAAATCGCCACATGAAAGAACACACAACACAATAACCTCTGATCCAATTGATAAGATATAATTGCCCACCTAGACATACAAAGCTCTGGACACAACCACCCCTTAAGAACATTCATAACAACCTGTAATGTGCAGAGAGGAATCTTAACATCGGCCTCCATGTTCTCTCGGCTGCTTCCCCTCCTCACTCCAGTCCCCTTCTCCTCTCTAAAATCCAGCCCCCGCCCATCCTTCCTTCTCATCCAATGACAGGCCTCGTTCTATCTTGTACCTGCCTTCACCTGCATAATGACATCATCCTACACACACACACACACACACACACACACACACATACACACACACACACATACACAGACACACATGAATGAAAACCATGTTGAAGAAGCAAAAGCATTTTCTTCTAGCATCCTTTGAGGAAGCAAAAGCATTTCCTTCTAGCATCCTATGTTCAGCAACAAGGGAGCTGTAAGATAAAGGGCAGATTAGTTGGATAAACATTAGGAACCTCACAGAGGTGAAGTGAAACCCCCAGAAGATGGTCGTGTGTGATGGCTTCAGTATCTATCTATCTATCTATCTATCTATCTATCTATCTATCTATCTATCTATCTACTATTTTTAAAACAATGTTTTGGTCCGGATTGGTCTCACATTGTAGCCCCAGCTGGCTTTCAATTCACGCAATCCTCCAAGTGCTAGATTACAGGCACGGACCTGCCTCACACACAGCCTTCTGTACCATTTAACAAAGGACAATTTATGTGTGGGGACAGTCATAGGACAAAAGAAGGGGGTGCAAGTCTTTAAATAGTGTTTGGCTGTGGTAAGGTGGGGAGACCAATAGGGGAGTTGTTTATTTTATGTTGCTGAGTTAAGCCAGAGCTCTGCCACTGAGCCACACCGCTCCAGCCCGAAAGTTAAGTCAAGCTGTGCAGGCCCATCTCGGTGCCTTCCTGGGTGCAAAGTCCTCTAGGGAGAGAATGGTAGGGAAGAGATAAGGGGAGGGGGGAGAGGGAGAGAGGAGGGGAAGGGAGAAGGGGGAGGGGAAGAAGAAGGAGGAGGGGGGAAGGAGGAAGAAGAGGGGGGAGGAGGAAGAGGGAGAAGGAGGAGGGAGAAGGAGGAGGGGGAGGGGGGAGGAGGAGGAGGGAGAAGGAGGAGGAGGGAGAAGGAGGAGGAGGAGGGGGTTGAGGATTTAGACCTAGGCAGTTCTGATTTCTCAGGGTCTTTTGCCCTTTGTCAGAGAAGCCACATCTGTTTGATTCTCAGGGGATTTCTACTAAGAGGTGATTTGGGACTGGCACATTTAATCCTTAGCAGGTGCTAACGGAAGGACATACCTTCTCTGGTCCTCAGAAGGATTCTGGCAGAATAACCTGACCCAGTACTCCCTACCTGAGCTTCCTTAACCCAGCCTCAGTGCCTCAGAGTCTGTGGACTTAGTCTCTATCCAGTACAGCTCATTTGTTGGGTGTGTGTGTGTGTGTGTGTGTGTGTGTGTGTGTGAGAGAGAGAGAGAGAGAGAGAGAGAGAGAGAGAGAGAGAGAGAGAGAGAGAGACCCAGTCTCCCTGTGCAGTTTAGACTAGCCTTCTTAAACTTCAGTACTTCTGCCCTTAGCCCCCTGCACTGCTGGGAAGGCGTGTGCCCCGACACCAGCTCCTGGGTGTGCAGAAGAAAGCTTTGCAGTGAGGTAGACACAGCCGCAGGGGTGAACCTAGGATGTGATTGGGCCTGTAAATGAGCTGGAGATCAAACCCAGGGCTTTGCAATTTCTAGGCAAGGGCTTTAGCCCCAAGCTGCACCCCAGTCTTGCAAAGAAGTCTGGAGAAAAGAAGGTTACTATAGGGGAGAAGCCAAGGGTTGCCAGGCTCCAGTTGCTAAGCAGAATAGTGGTAAAAATGACTTTTCAAGAGCACAGATCTTGCCCATGTGATGGGTTAGTGCCACTTGCTGCCGAGCCTGCTGATTTGAGGCCAGTCTCTGGAACTGACATGGGAGTAGGAGAACTAACAAGTGTTCACCCACTGTTCACCCACTGAGAGTGGCCATTATGGATTCTGGTGTTTGAAAAGAAAGTTAAGTGGCCATTTCAACACTACCACTTAGAGCCTGATATTAAAGCCAGTAAGGACGGGCCAAATTGTGTCCATCGAGACCAAGTACTCCCATAGGGAAGTGTGTACCAGTTTGGGCTTCCATACATATCACACACACACACACACACACACACACACACACACACACACACAGAGGCATAGATACACACATAGACATACACATACATATACACACATACACACTATACATGTATACAGAGACATACATACACACTATACATGTACATAGAGACACACATGCATACATTCATACATGCACACAGAGACATACAGACAGGCACACATACACATGCAAACACTCATTCACACACAGACATACACACACAAAAATAAACGAATGTGATTTTAATTTTTTAAAGATCACAGACTTTTGCTTATGATGACAAATAGCAGATGTCACAGAGCCTTCGTCTTAGAAGTTCCAGTGGTGGTATCTGGGCTCCGTCTTATGGTGGAAGAATCGCTAGCTAAGGGCTGACAGAGCCTTACAGGCATCTGGCTCAGTGGCAGAAATAGCAGCTCCCAGTGGGAGGACTAGGCCTTCCTGGTGAGCACTGCTCAGCCTGAACTCGCTGGCCTTTTTATCAGGCTAAGTGGTGTAGATATGGCCACTTAACTTCCTTTCCAAACACAGAATCAATAATGGCCACTTCCCAGTGCTTGAACAGCCTCATAATTAGGCCTCAGAGTAGTGCGAAGGAGGCGTCCAGCCGGCCCAGATTCTAACCCCAGCCTCACCTCCTCTAGACGGAGTAGATTGAAGATGACTGCAAACGTCTCTACACCTCCAATGGCAAGAGACGGGGGTTGAAGAAACGGCGTAGTGGGTAAAAGTGTTCTCCACACAGCCTGTAGTCACGAGTTTGATTCCTAGAGCCTATGTAAAGGGAGAGAGAGAGAGAGAGAGAGAGAGAGAGAGAGAGAGAGAGAGAGAGAGAACACATCAAGCTGTCTTCTGACTCTGCAGTCTCACAGCGGTATGCGTTCCCATCCCCATCATGTCTCCACACACGACCTCATGCTCCCACATCACACACACACCATGAACACACACACTCTCACTCACACACACCATGAACACACACACTCTCACTCACACTCACACACACACACACCATGAACACACACACATACTCTCACTCCCTCACACACACACACACCATGAACACACACACTCTCACTCACACACACACCATGAACACACACTCTCACTCTCTCACACACACACACCATGAACACACACACTCTCACTCACACACACCATGAACACACATACTCTCACTCACACTCACACACACACACACACCATGAACACACACACTCTCACTCACACACACACCATGAACACACACACTCTCACTCACACACACACCATGAACACACACACTCTCACTCACACACACATACTCTCACTCCCATACACACACACACACACCATGAACACACACACTCTCACTCACACACACATACTCTCACTCCCTCACACACACACACAATGAACACACACACTCTCACTCACACACACATACTCTCACTCCCACACACACACACACACACACACCATGAACACACACACTCTCACTCACACACACACACACACCATGAACACACACACTCTCACTCACACACACATACTCTCACTCCCTCACATACACCACACACACACCATGAACACACACACTCTCACTCACACACACATACTCTCACTACCTCACACACACACACACACACACCATGAACACAACACTCTCACTCACACACACACACACACCATGAACACACACACTCTCACTCACACACACACATACTCTCACTCCCTCACACACACACACACACACCATGAACACACACACTCTCACACACACACAAACACACACAAACACACACACTCTCATACATACAACCCTGCACCTGGTCCTCCGCCTGAGGGGTGGCTATTAATTCTTCAGTCTGCATTCCCGGCGGGCACTGATGGCATTACTCTGCACTCTAGCCATTTGCCCCAATTTAAGTTTAGAAATCACAAGTTTCAGTAATAGCTGAACCTCTGTTAAAAATGTTAATAAAGGTTTTGTTGCATGGTAAAAAAAAAAAAGATTATGAGAGAATCCATGTGTCCCCTTTCGGTGACAGTCATATTCTGAGAGGGAGCTTCCCAGGAGCAAGCATTCTAAAAGCCAGGCTGAAGTCATTGTGAGCTCCTATGTCACTTATGGCCATTTAGTCTCTGTCCTATTTAGTAGCCAGGTCAGTCTCAGCCCAGTACAGTGAAGAAGAGTTGTCTCCATCTTCCTCTCTCAGAAAAAAAAACCTATTCATTTTTTGTGGGTACACATGGTGAGAGAGAGAGAGAAAGAGTGTGTTAGAGTGTGTTAGAGTGAGTGAGAGAGTATTGTGAGTGTGCATGTGTGTGTATGAGTGAGAGTGTGTTTGTATATGTGTGTGCCCTCTCACTCTACTCTCACTCTCTCTCACACACACTCTTTCACTCTCGCACACACATATTCTCACTCACACATTCTCTCTCTCACACACACATACACACACACTCTCACTCACACATACATATACATACTCTCTCACTGACACACACACATATACATACTCACTCACACACACACATACATACTCTCTCACTCACACACACACTTCACACACACATACACATACTCTCTCACTCACACACACACTCTCACACACATACACATACTCTCTCACTCACACATTGTCTCTCTTACACACACACATACACACTCTCTCTCACACACACATATTCTCTCTCCACACACACACATACACAAACACACTCTCACTCATACACACACATGCACACTCACAATACTCTCTCACTCACTCTAACACACTCTTTCTCTCTCTCTCTCTCTCTCTCTCTCACCATGTGTACCCACAAAAAATGAATAGGTTTTTTTTTTCTGAGAGAGGAAGATGGAGACAACTCTTCTTCACTGTACTGGGCTGAGACTGACCTGGCTACTAAATAGGACAGAGACTAAATGGCCATAAGTGACATAGGAGCTCACAATGACTTCAGCCTGGCTTTTAGAATGCTTGCTCCTGGGAAGCTCCCTCTCAGAATATGACTGTCACCGAAAGGGGACACATGGATTCTCTTGGGGGTAGCTCTAGTCAGCATTGGGTCCACAAAGGAGAGGCCCACAGGGTCTTGGACAGTCACATCAAAGCATTGTGCCAAGGCTTGGTGTAACACACCCCAGCACTCCTGAGGCACAGGCCGGGGGATTGTTCTATGTTCTACATATCAAGGACTGCACTAGCCAGGGCTACATGGAAATACCCTGCCCCAACAACAAAAGGTCTTGAAAGAATTGATAAACAAGAGGATAATTTCAACGGGAAGGAAAAGTAGACAACACGGGCTGAGGAACACCAAAAGGGAAGCCTGCTCATTTTTTTTTTTTTTTTTTTTTTGGTTCTTCTTTTTCCGGAGCTGGGGACTGAACCTAGGGCCTTGCGCTTCCTAGGCAAGCGCTCTACCACTGAGCTAAATCCCCAACCCCAGGAAGCCTGCTCTTTAGCCTGCCTTGAACTGGCCGTCTGAGGAAGTGGTCAGGATTAAACTCGGGTTGCCGACTACTGGGGTCACCACAGGGTCTTGTTGTCAATGCTTGGTTTTGTGTGACAGGAGTCCACACTGTAGCCCAAGCTGGCCCTGAACTCACAATGGCCACAGCCACCTGCCTCAGCCTCCTCAGTGCTGGGCTTACAAGCATGGGCACCTCAGGCTTTAGCTGCCTGTTCTTATTGTCTTCATTTAAGGCAGCAGCAGCTGCACCCTGCTGTCTGAAGACTGACTCATTCATTCACACTGGTTGTGGTGCCATCAGGGGCAGTCATCTGCTTTAGTCTCTGTCATGCTAGGGCTCAGTTGTCCCCTTCTTGTTTTTATAAAAGATTTATTTATTATATATAAGCACACTGTCGCTGTCTTCAGACACACCAGAAGAGGGCATCAGATCCCATTACGGATGGTTGTGAGCCACCATGTGGTTGCTGGGATTTGAACTCAGCACCTCTAGAAGAGCAGTCAGTGCTCTTAACTATTGAGCCATCTCTCCAGCCCAGGTGTTCTATATTTGAATACGTAACCAGGAAGTAAAAAGAATGTCCCTGACAACGCCAATGCTATTTTAATTAATTAATTAATTAATTAATTAATTTTAGTAAGTTGGTGTCCAGAAAGTGACTTCAGTCATTTTCACCCTCCCTTCCTTTGGCCATTTATGTTCACAGCGTTGTCCTGGCTAAACGCTGGGGACTTCTGCAGACAGATCTCCCAAAAGCTCTTTCAGCTGGAAGAACTATCATTCATTCCGGCAAATGCACACCTTCCATTTTGCCTGTCTCTTCCTTTCCTGAGAGCTCTCCCCCCACCTCCCCTAGCTCTGGCCTTTTGTCTCTTCCTGTTCTGAACACGGTTCTTAGAATCCTTGAGGCTTGGTTTGAGTTTGAGTCTTTGTTTTTCCTTTCTCCTGGTCATGTTTGCCATTTAAAATTTCTATCTGTGGTGGTGATAGAGCAGAGGGCTTTGTGATGGCAACAGGATGGGTCACTTCGATCTTTTATAGCAGCGTATGAGTATCCTTCCCCAGCCCTCAAAGGCAACAGGAGAGACGTGCTAAGACAGTGAGACTGTGTCCATAAGCTGTCCAAAGCAGGGGTGTGGATCTGCTCTGTTGCGTGTAATTAAAAAAACAAACAAACAAAACATGTTACGGCCTTCCTGGGAGATCGCCCCTAGCGCTGACCTCTCCCAGTTCCCTTTCCTATGGCTTAGCCCAGAATCGATCACAACCACCCACAACCCAGGAAAGCTATGAGCTCCCTCTCGCTTCTCTTTTGCTCCTCCTGGCTAGTTTTGCTAGCTGCCGGCTACCACCCCGGCTTCTCTCTTTCTCTGCCCACCTTTGCTCCGTGGATGAAAAGCATGCAGACAACTTTATTACTTTAGAACTTGCCAGGTAACACAATTGCTGGGCTCAGAATCTCCTCTCCTGCCCTAACCTTAACAGACTATATCAGCCATCCAGCGGTGGTGAATGCCACTGGTTCTATCTACCCCAAGATCTTACATGGTTGCTTCGCTTTTAAAGTCTGGCCAAAGGGGCTCTTCTCTTTCCTCATATCTCTTTTTTTCTCTTGGGATCCGGAAGTCCCACCTGGACCCTTCGCCCAGCAATTGGCTCCCGACTCCTTTATTGATCAAATCAAGAACCAATTAGGGAACCAGACCTTACTATCAGCACCTCCCCTTAAACCACCCCTGTGAAGGGGAGCCAAGGACCTGTTGTGTTAGGCAGGACCATGCTAGTTTGAAAGACCTCCTCCATGTAGAACTGAGAGGTGACAGTTCCATGAACTACAGTCACTTGGTCTCCAGATCTAGCATAAGTTGTTTCTCTAGATGCTTGCCTTCCCTGCACCACAGATCCCAAGAAATGGTCAGCAAGGAAAACACGATTTTGGCTTACCTAACATTCTTTAACTGGTTGCCCCTAGCAATGGCCAACTTTGGGCAAAAAAGGGAAACTTTATAACACCCCTTCCCTCCCATCCTAGATTGTAAATGAAGGCTCTTATTTTTTTTTAAAGAATCATTTTATGCATGAGTGTTTTGCTTGTATGTATGTCTGCACCACGCGTGTGCCTCGTGCCCTGAGAGATCAGAAGAGGACACTGGATCCTTTGGAACTGCAGTTACCGGTGGTTATGAGCTGCCGTGTGGATACTGGGAATTGAACCTGTGTCCTCTGGAACTGCTAAGCCATCTCTAAGGCTTCTAAGCACTAATTCCTCCTGAGCTTCTCTCTGCAAGTTTTCCTCCAAATAAGTCACTTGTTCCTTTGTCTACCCTATCTCTTCATTGCTCTTTTGTGGGGCTCCGTTCTCCCTGGGTCACTGGCCACCGCCCACAAGGACCGAGTTGATACACAGAGTATCAGAATGCCTGTGAGTGGCATTAAGGACTCACCAGACCAGCTTCACGGAGACAGATCAACTTTCCTGAGGGCAGTTCGGGGGTTATATAGTTTGGGAGAAGCAGGTGGGAATACCTGGGATGGGCAAAGGCTGGAGGCTAAGGTACAGAGACGCCTCCTTAGCATGGAGGGGCGTTCCAGCGAATTGTAGCCGCTGAACCAAGGCTACGTGACTAGAGGGTGGGGGTTTCCCGACAACGTCGGGAGAAAGAGAAGCCCTGCTGACAAAGCAAGTCGCCATTTTGTGCCAAGCTCAGAAGGCTATCCTGACAACGGTAGGCTTTGACCTTAATTAGCAGAGCAACACTGCTTTGAGTTGCAGAAGCCTGAAGTCTTTCCTATGCAGGTTCAGGATCAGGAAGGCATAGGAGGGGCTCGTGAAGACCAGATAAACACCCCGACTCACCTCTAGGAACTGGAAAGAAGGTAACTATGTAAAGCTGAGTGTGTAGAACGTAGACGACTGCTCTAGACAGGTCAGCTCTGGTTTCTGTGTGAGCTGGTCTGGACACAAGGCTTTAGAGGAGCCCTGTCTCTGCTTCCTTCCTCCTCCGGCTTGTCCTGCTCTCTCACTGAGCCAATGGATTGGCACTGCTCCTCTTTTCTGGGGCCATTTTCCAGGTCTCTGTCAATCCATTCATTAACTCATCTAGTAGAGTCTAAGGCCACCCCTAGGACCAGGCCAGGGGCTGCTCAGAGCAGTAGCACTAACTGGAAATCAGGGGATAGAAAACCAAGCCTTAGGTACTGAAGCCTCTTTTCTAAGGGCAGTAACCCATTCACAGCACTGAGTCCTCAGTGCTCATCCTTGTTGATTTGGGGTAAGGGAGGACAGGTGTAGAATCCATGGCTTTGCACACGACTTTACACCCCTGAGCTATGCCTCTAAGCCCCAGCTACCCTTCTCTCTTTTCCCTTTCCCTTCCTTCCTTAAAATCTGCAGTGCTGGGATCAAAGTCTCATCCATGCGCTCTAGACAGGCTCTCTACGACACACTCAGCCCTAATCGATTTGCCTTAATTGATTTGGTGCAGTCCACCAAAGTGAAACTCCCGCTTCTGAATGTGTATCCGAGGCTCGTTTGAATGCAGTCTAGTTTTGAATGCCTTTGGTTTTAGTATCAAACAGAGGGGCTTGGCTGGGTTGAAGAATATCCCTCAACTTCAAGTCCACTAGAAAGTTAGCATATGACCTTGTTTGGAAATACGGTCTTCGAAACCAGCTCAGATGAAGGCATAGTGGATGAGGAGAGGGCTCCAAGACTAGTATAACTCTGTAAGAGAGAGGACAGAGATGGGTTGGGGATTTAGCTCAGTGGTAGAGCGCTTGCCTAGCAAGCATAAGGCCCTGGGTTCAGTCCCCAGCTCCGAAAAAGAGGAAAAAAAAAAAGAGAGAGAGAGAGAGAGGAGAGAGAATTAGAAACATAGACACACACAGGAAGAGGGCGGTGTGGCTGGTGGAGGTAGTGATTAGAGGGATGGATCTACAATCCCCAGCATTCCAGAAGCACAGGAGGCAGGTGAAGATTCTCCGTAGTGCCAGTATGCCGGGCCAGCATACCAACTTCGGCGTTATGATCTCTAGGGTAGTGACATATTTCCATTGTTTGAAGTCCTTAGTTTGGAGTGAGTCTTCTGACAGCCCTAAGAAACTCATACTGGGACTTCTGGCTGGCTATAAAACAAAACAAACACTGGCTTCCTAGCTGGTGATGACTCATGATAGAGAACTTGCCTAGCATGCATGATGCCCTAAGTTTGATTCCCAGCACCACATAAACTGGGTGTGGTAGCCCGAACCTGTGCCACCACTCAAGAATATAGACTACACAGGCAAGAGGACCCTGCTGCATCCTGCATGGCTTAGGGATCGACCTAGCTGGGTCAGCAGGAAATGAAGAAAAGCGAAACACACCTGCGGAAAGGCAGGTTTATCCTATACAGTTAATCAAAGAAGCAGGTTTAGCTAATCTTGTTAGCAGGGTGGTCTCTGTAGGGGAGAAGTTTTAGGCTCTTGACATCCTGGAGGAAGAAGCTATCCTCAACATTTTCTATACTGTCAACATCTGCGCATAGACCAGGGGAAGGCTGTGCCATTCTGAGGCACTGGAGTCCTTGACATACTCATGCTAATGTTAACAATCCACCTCCACTCAGGACTTTAGTCCCCATAGGATCTGAAGGTGCCAGTCATTCTCGGCTGCCTAGAGAGTTTGAGGCTCGCCTAGGACATATGAAACCCTGTCTCCACTCCCCACATACAACTAAGCAAGCCCCTTATTCTCCCAAACAAAATGGAACAACTGTCTGGACAACTTTGTCATGAACACTTCATGGCGTTTGCCTGATTTTTATTCATGTATCTTTTCCTCGATATGTTGCCTAAGCTAGTCTCAAGCTTCCAGACTTGAGTGATGGCCTCAGTCTCTTGATGTCTAGGACAACAAACACACACTATGAACCCGGTAATCTGTTAATTTTGTTTATTTTACTTTGTTTGCTTTTAATAGAAAAAACATTCAATAATGACCAGCTTATAAAATTTTAGTTTTATTATGTATGTGTCCACACATGCACTGAGGTGCACACGTTCATGCCATAGTATGCGTGTGGAGGTCAAAGGGTAACTTTCAAGAGTCAGCTCTCTCCTTCCAATGTGGTGGTTCTGCCTGCTGGGCCATCTCGCTGTCCCTGTTTATTGGACTTTTGACAAGTACTAGGCATGGCGACTCATGCTTAGCACCTGGGAGGCTGAGGCAGGAGAATCCCTGTCTCCAAAATCCACAATGTAAAGCCCAGCACCATGAGGGCTCATGATAGCAGGAAGAGGAAACATTTGTGAAACCAAAGCCCCACCTACCACATAAGGGACGATATGCCTTTATCAGGTTCCTGGGAAATTTCTGCATATGCAGATGAAAGATCATGACAATAAGGAACATGTGATGGAGGCGTCGAACGTGGCAAATATCATCCTACGTATTTACAGCATTAAAGCACAGCATAGGCACAGTCCAAAACTATAGGGGTTTCAAGCAACCACCATTTTACTTGCTTATGGTTCTATGAGTCAGAGACAGGTTCACTGGATGGCTCTCCTGTGTGCATCAGTTGGCAAAGTTCACAACTGCACACAGCTGATGGCTGGGTCCGCCTGTGCTCACCAAGAGGCAGGAGGCGTGATACTTGCCCTTTAGGTGGCTGGCTTGGGCTTCTTCACACAATGGATTACACCATGGCTGGACTTCTTGCATGACAGCGGCCTTCCAAGAGCGTTGAAAGCACAAGCTTAATTTTAGTTACCACCAGCCATAACTCTGCCATACTCTACTGGTTTGTACTGGTTTGTCTTGTTGCAGCTGCAAGGGACTCTAGAGCTGTAGTGGTTTAACTAAGCACAAATGACACCTTATAGTTCTGGAGGTCACAAATCTAAAATGGGCCTCTGTAGACTAAACTTTGGGTTTGGGTAAGACTGCTTTCCTTTGTAGAGGTTCAAGAGTGCCTTTTCTTTCTTTTATCTTATTTTTTAATCTTTTATTTTATTTTTTTTTTTGAGGCAGGGTCCCAGTAACTCAACCTATCAGAAGCCATCTAGGAAAAGTTAAGGCATGTAAGTGAATTTTCTGGAGACGGCCCACCATTTTGCATGGCCTGAGATGGGTGAGCTCCAAGAAGGCAAAGTCCTTAGAGTCTTCATCCGAGGGTTGCCTTTCGCTGCTGAGATGCCTTTCCTGTCACCATTACATAGCCTAACGATTCCTGGGCATCAGCCCCCTTATTGGGCAAATTTTCTATAAAGCAATACTCATATAGTAATGCTATGTAGGCAAATTGATGATTTCATAGTCCCTGATAATGATCTTATAGAATTCCTAAACTGATACAGTAATTTCAAGATCTCTATAGAATAAAAGCTCATAGAGAGCTCTGCAAACCTTCATGTGTCACGGGCTAATTGTACTAGGAAAAGAAAGCAGGCTTGGGTCAAATTTACAATCAAGGAAAACATTCCTTCTAGGTTAGGTGTGAGATTATTATCTGGTAACTAAAGGTCATAAACTGGGAATGGATGATTTATTGTAGGTGCAAGGACAGAAAGTAAAATATTACTACTATATGTATGTGTGTATATGTGTATATGTATGTATGTGTGTATGTGTATATGTGTATATGTGTGTATGTGTGTATGTGTATGTGTGTATGTGTATATGTGTGTATGTGTATATGTGTGTATGTGTATATGTGTGTGTGAGTGTGTGTGTGTGTTTGTGATGTAAAAAATATTGCTTTAAACTTATAAAGAACTTATGGATGGGGCTAGTAACAGCTAATGAATGTTTAGTGGGATACTAGTTTTAATGGAAAGACATGCAAACAATTCTGCTGTGATTCCTTAACTATCAATCTATGATATAAATTATTGCCTTAAACTTCCTATGAACTTATTGGAATCTGAAAGTGTTTAGAAAACCATGTAGTCAATTATCCTATTATAACAGTTCTACCTGATAGTTGTATGGGGTAAATTTTTAGAGAAAGTATATATACTGAGAACAGAAATAAAGGCTCGCTTGAAGCTTTTCTTTCTCTGCTTCATTCTTTTTCTCTCTCTTTCCTTCATTTTTTTTTCTTTTCTCTTGTTCATGAAGAATTTGATAAACTCTGAGCCTCTTGACTGGCCAGTAATAGGCCCTTGAGTCAAAGTAAAAACAGCCTTTTTCCCCCTTAATCCCTTGTTGCTAGCAGCAGGAGCTAATTTGGTCTTAGAATAACAAAGAGTTAAAGGAAGAGAAACATTTACAAATAGTAAGCAATTCTAGACCCAACAATTGCAACTTTTGCCCCTCAACTGCCAATGCCCCCCATCCCTGCCTGCCTCAGTCAACCTGGATGTCAGCCTGGTTGGTCCCCAGCACCTAACATAGCCAATTCTGACCTTGAACTCCTTATCCCCCTGTCTCTGCCTCCCAAGTGCTGTGATAACAGACCACTGTCGCTGTACTAAGTTTATGTGGTCTGGAAGATGGAACCCAGGCCTACATCCTGCATGCCAGGCAAGCACTCTGTCAACTGAGGACATCCTCAGCCCAGGTTTCTCCATTTTCTATTGACAGCTGCTTGCACTACTTGACTTGTTGCTTCTTTTATCTTTAAAGCTACTAACGGCTCATCAAGTCCTTGTGCTGTTGGACTTTGTCTCCTACCTCCCTCCCTCACATCTAAGCACCCTTGTGGCACCAGCTCAAGGACAGCAGATGCTAGAAAACTATTATTTCAACCTAGACTCCCCTTTGCCACATATACAGTATCTGTCTACAGACTCTAGGGATAGAGCAGCATGTCCTGGAGAGGAGACTGTCTTCTGCCAAGCACGTGGTCAGTGACAAGGAGAGTCCAGATTAATGGGAAGGGAAATCAAGTGCGCTAGCTGGCAGCAAGAACAGCAGAGCTCTGAGACTCTCTGTGGTCCACCACAGAGTCATGTTCCCCACAGGCTCAGGAGAAAGTGCCCACATTACCCACATTCCAATGCAGGACACGACTGAACAGGTGGCCCATGACAGTATAGACTGTACACTGTGCCCTGCCCAAGCCCCTTCTTTTATTTTGAAACAGCATCTCGCTAAGTTGATCAGGTTAGCCTTGAACTCACTTGACAGCTCAGGCTATCATTGAGCTTGTGATCCTCCTACCTCAGCTCCAGAGTACTAGCCTCTGCTCCCAACCTAGCTCTCAAGCTTGTCTCTGGCTGCTTGTCCATACTCTTAGCTGCATAGACCAAGTGAAAAGCTGCCCAAAGTCAGGGTCTTGTCAAGGCACACGCAAATCTTACCATTAAGTGACATCTCAACCCTCGAATAGGTTGAATTTACTTCATTAATTCAGTAACCAGGGAATCACTGTTTCCAACAAGAGGTTAATCATACGGTAACACATTAGCCCAAAAAAGAGTAACTTTGTCTGAACTCTGTTCTTCTATTCTAGAACCTGAGATAGAGCCTGTGTATGAAGACTCTTCCAGAAAGAAGGAGACACAGGCCTTATAATGCAAGGCCTTATAAACTCACTGGGCCAGCGCCTATATCCTGGCTCTTTAAGTTAGGCTCTGTGCAGAGCCCATAGGATGAAGGTAATTGTACAAGCCCCACCCTTCAGAAGTCGGTGTGTATGAGTTGAATGTGTTGATGCACACCAGAGACTCTGGGGTCGAGAGGGTCTTACTAGGCAGGAACAGTGCAGTTTATAGCTGTCCACAGTTTATACCTGAGGATGCAGAACGGGAAGATGTTGACCAGTTTTTGCCTGTCAGCAAGGTAAGGCTTTCCTCTCCAAAATCAATGCTCAGAACTGTAGAGAGAATCTCTTATGAACTGTACGGAAACATCATCTGTCAATAAAAAAGCTGTTGGCCTATTAGCTTAGGCAGGAAATAGGAGGTGGGAGTTCCGGCAGGAGAGAGGATTCTGGGTTAGAGTCAGGCACGGAAGAGATTCACCCGAAAGCTGATGGAGACCTTGGCATTAACCTGAGGAGAGGTTACTAGCCACTTGTAATGACTTAGAATAGAATAAGTGGGAGTTATGAGCTAGGGAGAATGAACCAAAGCTTTTGGCCTAGGCATTTACTCATAAATAATTCAGCCTTAGAGTCATTATTTTGGGAACTTGGCACATAAGGAACAGCACATGGTTACACGGAACAGAAGGGGTTATCTCATATTTGTCATGAGGCACCAATGCTTTCCATTGGTGAGGAGACTATATCCATCCTGTCCCTCCTCACTCTCCCTGCAGTGGTGGACATAGAGCCCTGGGCCTCCTCCTATATGTGAGGCAAGTGCCACACCACTGAGCTACCTAAGTCTCATTTCCAGCACGCACAGACACCCCCAAGCACACGCAGTTCTGGGAGTTGTGGACAAAGCCTAGGTTTGGTGGTGTGTCTTTAATCCCAGCACTCAGGAGGCAGGGGCTGGAGGATCTCTGTGTGCTCGAGGCCACCCTGGTCTACAGAGTGAGTTCGCAGATACACAGTGAGGCCCTATCTCAAAGAACAATGAGAACAAAAAAGAGCCAGATTGGAGGCAATGCTTGTAACTGCCGTGCTCATGAAACCAAGGCAGGCAGATCACTGTGAGCTCAAGACCAGCCTGGTCTATGCAGCAAGACCTTGTCTAAAATGACAGCAAAGAAGCAAAACAGCACACGCGGTCTAGAAACTCCAAAAGCTGAGACAGGAGGATACTTTGTGTCCAGGATTTCAAAGCCTGCCAACATAGAGAGACTGAAAGCAAAGAAACAAAGAAACAAACAAGGAGAAAGAAATGAAAGAGACTTTTTTTTAAAGAAGAAGCAGCCCTCAGAGTTCTGTCAGGCTTGGTGGTGCACACTGATAACCAGCACTCGAAAGGCTAAGGATCGAAAATCAGGAGTTGAGGGCCAGCCTTGGCTACATAACAAGATCAAGGCTAGCCTGGGCTGGTCTGGGCTGTAAGAGACCATGTCTTGTAAAACAAAACCAGCCAACCAAAACCAAATTCTGTTTTTTTCTGAACTCTTGACCTTTAAGCAATTCAGTGTCAGAGTGACAAGTAAAGATACCAACTGGAAGATCCCACGACACCTGGGCATCTGCTGTCCCCTAAGGCCTTGTGGGAGGACGCAGACACACACCTGCAACCTCTGCCATGAGTTTCCTGAAAACTGAAGTTTTAAGAGGAACCTGGTCACCCCTTCTCCTGACAAGTTCGAGGATAGGTTCAGTGGATGGAGCCTGGAATTTGTACAGGGCCTTGGGGGTCTCTCCTCCCGAGGGTTGCGGAACAGACATCGTGGGGAAGAGCGGTCTTCACACTCCTGTTGAGGACAAGGGAAGAGACTTGCCCGCTCAGATAGATGTCTACAGAGGGGCGTACAGGGTACAGATGGGGATGTGTGCTTTAGCAACAAAAGCAGGAACTGCAAGAGGGTTTAAGTAATAATCTGCCGGGACGCAGGCTTTGGTAAGCCCACTGGTCTTAAAAAGTAGCAATGTTTAAGGAATCCCAGACCTAATGATGGCTCTTCTCAATGATCCCAGTCAGGAAAGTTTCCGCCCTTCACCCATCTTGATCTCCCAGTCTTACTGTGGAGTAGGAATGGAAGAATGTGTAGGCTGGGGTATCTCAATGATAAAACACTGACCTATCGTTTGCGAGGTCCTGGGTTTGAGGACCTGGCACCACAAAATAGAAAAGGAGAGGAGAAAAGACCAGAGGGCTTTAAGTTGAACGAAAACATATGCCTCTGCTCTGTGTACACTTACCCAAGGATGCTTCTAGAATTCAAGAATGTTGCATTGCTGACCTTCTACCTACTATGAACAGGTCGTCCCTGCCCTCTTCCAGGAGGCTAGGCATTTCCAAATAACAACACCCAAACAAACTGTGCCATGGCCTACTGACTAGTTTGCTGTTCCTCCGGGGACCCCTTATCCAGGGATGTCCTTTTAAACACCCACTTCAGCCAGAAACACTAGAAAACCTAATGTCTCTAAGTCTGGTTGGGTGAAGCTGGTCAACCATGGGCCCATGTTCTTGGACACGACATCTTCCTTCTCCCTACTGTCTCCCAAGGAACTGCAAATGAACTAACTCTGCTCTCGGGTTTAATCCTTCCCTCACCTTCCTGACTTCTCTCTGGGCTTTCGAACCCTTTGATTGAAGGTTGGTCCTGGGGGCTGGAGAGATGGCTCAGCGGTTAAGAGCACTGACTGCTCTTCCAGAGGTCCTGAGTTCAATTCCCAGCAACCTCATGGTGGCTCACAACCATCTGTAATGGGATCTGATGCCCTCTTCTGGTGTGTCTGAAGACAGCTACAGTGCACTCACATAAATAAAATGAATAAATCTTGAAGGTTGGTCCTGTGTGTTCATCACCACACATACCTCTTTCTTTGTTCCTCCCCCATACACTGCAAACGTCAATTTCAGAAAATTTTCTCAGCAGTTCACTGTCAGCATACACTGCGGGACTGGGTGGTTTTGTTTCAAGCGCAGACATACCTTTCTTGAAGAACTATAGTCAAGTCTGTACACAATCATTGGGGTTGTCCCTGCCCTGTCACGAATGTTGGCTCACCCTTCTGGGTGGTACAGAGATCCTAAATCTAGTGCTAGTACCCCCCCCCCCCAGCCATTTTAAATTTATCTGAATAGCACAAACACTTGTACTCACAGGAGAAGTTTATCTTAATAACAGTATACCTACAAGAAAAAAATGAAGGCGTGTGGTGGGCTAATGTGTAGAAAATCTCTGTTCAGTGTTAAGAAGCAAGATGGGAGTTTGGGGAGGGAGAAGACAGTTGAAGGGGACTAAAGCCAACAACTCCGAGAGGTCATCTTGGAAAATTAGGAAATCTAGATTTCATTTACTTAATTTAATTTTTTTGAAAAAATAAACCTCAAATCTTGCTGCAGTCCCATATGGCTTTCATTTTCAACCCGGTGTTTCTAACAGAGAAGGAAGATGGCCTTCAAACTAAGCGTGAGCCCTTCTGGAAATAGAATGGGCAGCCCTCTCTTTTAGTCTGGCGGCAGAATTTTCTTGACACTATTAAACTCTGTGCGGGCGATCTTTTTTCTCTAAGCACCAGGATGCTGACGTGCGACTCCTCCAAATGGTTAATCTCCCCAGTGAACTCCCCACGCCCCACATTTCCTGTTATTTTATATGGCCAGGATTTGTAACTGGAGCTGCTGCCCAGAGTTCCACTACATTTCACCTACTGAGGTGCCCGGCGCAAATAATCCAAGTAATCCTTCACCATCAGTTGAACAGTGAGGGCCTGTTCTGGCTGACGAGAAAAGCCAAAAGCCCGAGAGGCAAAGTGCTTCAACGCACTTCTGCGTTAAGCTTTTAGTGGGTGCTCCAGCTCACGGTGTTTTGTTTTCCAGCGTTAGCATTCAGAAGCGTCACCGCCGTGTCGCCATAAAAGACATTTTTAAATGGTTGGCTCCTGTGGTAAGCTAGTATTTGTGAGTTCATAAAAACAGCAGCCTTCTAGTTTTCTGCAAACCGAAGAGCAGACTTCCTTACCTTTGAGCTGGTTCAGAGACAAGGTTGGCAAAGCATAATTGGGGGGGGGGGGAGCGGGGAGGTGGGTGGGTTCCAGGGGGGGCGAGGGTTAAGGTGACGCCCCACTTCTCAGTCATCTATCTTCTTCCTGGGTGCTCATGGGCTGACATTATCTCCAGGTCATTAAGTTGAGTTTGTTCCGTTTCAAAATCTGACCCTCTCCTCCACCTCACATGTCTGTCTTCAGCCTGCTTCCTACGCCTCAAAAAAATCTTGGTTGCTGTCGAACCAGCCCCTAAGCTTCCTGCTCCAGTTCCGCCTTCACTAATGCCATCCCCACTTCCCCACACCCATGGTGGATGCTTCCTGCCCTGAACTTAGGCTCTGTACGGGGAATGGGGATCCCAGCTCCTCCTGCCCCTTCCAGCCTCAGACTGTGCTCGTAGCACCTCTGTCTTCTCTGTAGTCGGCACCTTAACCCTTCCCACGGTCTTAATGTGGTCTCTCTCTCTCTCTCTCTCTTTTTTTTCCGGAGCTGGGGACCGAACCCAGGGAAAGGTTGCATCACACGTCCCATTTAGGACTGAGCGCTTCAAAGTCTCTCACTTTCTGCACACTATCCAGTGAGGGTCTGTGTTAATTCCCACCTACTGCAG
This sequence comes from Rattus norvegicus, assembly GCF_021556685.1. Lineage (NCBI taxonomy): Eukaryota > Metazoa > Chordata > Mammalia > Rodentia > Muridae > Rattus > Rattus norvegicus. Next base: position 99,057,802 of record NC_141547.1, read on the forward strand.
GAAAAAGTTTCTCCAATGAGAGGTTTTTTTTTTTTTTTTTTTTTTTTTTTTGGAGCTGGGGACCGAACCCAGGGCCTTCTGCTTGCTAGGCAAGCGCTCTACCACTGAGCTAAATCCCCAACCCAATGTGGTCTCTCTTAAGACAGAAAGTGAACATCTCCAAAAATCTCGGCCCCTCTTCTCTATTGTTCTTTCTTCTAGAGAATATTTTATGTATTATGTTTTTGTGTGTGCGACCTGTGTGTGTTGGAGGGTGGAGGTGTACGGAGGTCAGGAGACAACTTTGTATGAGTCAGTTCTCTCCCTCCACCTTTGCGTACACGCAGGAACCTAGGTCATCGTCATGGCGATTGAGGGCAAACCCACAACCCTCTCTTCCTCTCTTCTTCCCAGTGAAATGTCTAGAATAAGTCGTCGGTTCTCTTCCTTCTCATCAGTGCCCTGTCACTTGGCTGCTCCCTCCCACCCCCACTCCCACCCCCACACTGCCTCCAGGAGGGAGCATTTGCCCCTCAACACTGCCTCCTTGGGCTTCAGACCACCAAAGCTCTTAGCTTGTTTTCCTCCTGTGTCTTTGTTCTTCCTTTCTGAGCGGCAGTCTCACCATGTGACACAGACTGGCGTGAACTCTTGGTCCTGCCTTAACCTCCCAAATGCAGGGAGGGATTCCAGGAAAGCCAGGACCCAGCAGGTCATCTCCTTTGTTGACCCTCTGTCTCTGTAAGGCCATTGGATGCCAGGGCTGCCTTCAATCCTTGCTATCCACATCCACTCCTCAAAGCGTGTAGTTGGGTTTTTCCGAGGTACGTCCAAACCTCAGGTCGTGAGAGGTCCTCCCAAACTTGGTAATCCACTCAGACTCCTACTCAGCAAAAGATACTGTCATTCCCCAAATTGCTCAAGTCGGAAACCTAAGTATTCTGACTCCTTTTCCTGTTTTTCAAACAATGCCGTCTTCGGGGTTGGGAATTTTAACTAGTTATTTTTATTTGCTGTGTATGAGCGTCTTGCCTGAGTGCACGTGGGTGTGCTGTGTGTGTGTCTGGTGCTTGAGGAGGCCAGAGAAGGACACCGGAAGCCCTAGAACGAGAGTTATGGTGGTTATGAGCTACCACGTAGGTGTTGGGAACCCAAGATGGATCCTGTGAAAGGACAGCAAGTTCTCTTAACCACGGCACTCTCTCTCTAGCCCCTAGCCCTGGAAACTCCCATCTCTACACCTTCTCTGCAGCCCTGAGCAATGTCTGCCCTCTTCTCTGCTGCTATAGTAACGCCTCAACTGGTCCTCCTACCTTAGCTCTCAGCCTCCTCGAAACTGTTCGCTACAGTGTTACTGCATCACACCCCTCTCCTGACCCGACCCTTTTGGGATACATTAGACACAAACCTTTCTTATCCTGTTGACTGTGTCCTCCGTTTCCTGGCACGTCTGCTTCCGGCTCGGATAAATGGCTTACCACAGGCCTGACCATTCAGGGGCTGGGAGGAAGCTTCTGAAGGAAGAGACGCATCGGGTTCTAAGGAGTGAAACGGGACTGGTGAGCAATGCAAGACGAGAGAGATGGCAGACCATCACTGCTTCCCGCTTAGAAGATCTGAAAACCGCACATGATGGACCAAGGCTATGATACCAGCACTGAAGCTGAGGCAGGAAGATTACCGAGACCTTGAGGCTAGCCTGGGCTATGAAATGAGACCTGTCTCAAATTGAAAAAAAAAAAAAAATCTGAGGCATGGTGGTCCTTGTACATTCTCTAGGAAAGTCCTGTGTTCCCACACCTCCTTGTGGCACAGCCACCAGAGGGATGACACCTAATCCCGCTTGTGTCGCTTTCCCATGTCCTTCTCTGCCCTAGGTTCTCACCTCCCGAGGAAGTGTCATTGTTTCTTCTTTAACTCAGACTTTACCTCCCAGGGTGCTTTACTCCCAGACAGTGCTCAGTACACAAACAAACGTCTGTCTCAGGCCTCTGCGAAGGAATTCCTGTTTGCTTGCTAGGCTTCCTCATCCTTCGCCACTCAGTCTGCCGCTGAGTTCTGTATTCATGCCAAGTCTTCACAAGCTAGGCGTCTGCGTGCGTGCGTGGAAACGCTTCTCCTCTGCCACCTCCTGCTTCACCTGGCTAATTCCTTTCCTACCAGGGTCAGTCTCTGTGTCCCTTTAGACACCTTTCTGGCCTATCTTGGCTGGCCTCATTCCCAAATCTCCCTGTGGCCTTTGTTAGGGGTTCAGAGAAAGCAGACCTCTCTGGTAGCTTATCTTTCTTATGTTACCCAACAAATGTTATAATTAATATAACATTTAACAATATAATTATTGTTCTAATTAATTTGCATTGGCAAAGTATAATAAAAAAAAATGTCCTAAGGATAAGGGAAGGACAGAGGCAAGGGGGGAAGAGTCTTTATCTAGACTTTTCCTTCCTCCTGTTGAGTGAGCCATTCTCAAAGGACAAGGCTGGCAGTAAGAGGCTTTGTGTCACCTGCTGATTCTTTTGTTATTTCCCTTCTTTCTCACCTCAGAAACAAAGATGTTCTAGAAGGCTCTGCCCATCAGGGCCTGTTGTCTGTGTCTTTACTGCTTCTTAACCCTCTTCCCCACAGCAAGAAAACCATTTTGCTTTAAAACGAAAACCCTCCATATTTCTCCCCTTTATGTGTATGAATGTTTTACCTGCATGTATACCCATGTGCAGTGCCCTTAGAGGTCAGAGAGTGTGGGATCCGTTGGGACTGGAATTAAAGAAAGTTTGAGCTGTTGTGTGGGCGCCAGGAATCGAACCTAGGTCCTCTGGAAGAGCAGCCAGTCTTCTTAGTTGCTGACCATCTTCCAGCATCCTGTTCTCTTCTAGTCTAGTGAGACAGCTGGCCCCGGGGAGTCACTGTCCCTGCTTCCTGAGTGCTGTGATTACAAGCACCTTTGCTTTATGTGGACTCCAAGGATCTGAACCCTGGTCCTTACGCTTGTGTGGCAAGGGCTTGCTTTATCCACTGAGCCATTTCTCCAACCCCACGCAATTTTATCCAAAATTTTTGTTTACGTATTGGCAGAGAACTCGTTCTAAAGGAACATGTCAAAAGATCTTTAATTATTATTATGGTAGTCTGATTTTATTTTTGCTGTCTATGTTGTACTTTTAGAAGACCCACGACCGTATAGCCTAGACTGGGAAGTAATAATTGCAAAATCCAGCTGTGGTTTAAGCAAATACCCACATGTTTGGAGGAAATGCTCAGTGTGAACTTGCTGTTATTCTTCAGTGGGGCTTGTGACTGCTACATTTATGCTACCTTGTATAGAACTTGAAGGCTGCCTTTTCTAAATAGTTTATCAGAGAGTGCCGGTACACTTCCCAGTGAGACAAAATCCCAGTGATACTTGTAACAGCACGAAACTGGTTTGTTACCTAACGTCGTTACATTACAGGTGATGGGCAATTTGTTCTCTTCAGGACTAGCCTTGACTTTTGGCTTTATCTCGAGGTGATCAGTAGGTAGGTAGATAATGGATGGATGGATAGGTAGATAGCGCAGTGCTTCAACTAAGAGGAGACTTATCTAGAATAGAGACTATATTGTCTAGCCTCTCTTGAAGCTAGATATGTGGTCCAATGGTATGTTAATATTGTTGCATGAGTCTTTCAATGACTTCGAGGAATGGGAGCCTCTGGAGTGAACCCTCCTTACATCCTTTGGAGTTGAAGGCCTGGTTAGAACAATAGACAAATGCAGATAAAAAAGACAGGTCCTAGTCCAGGTGTGGTTCTGTATGTCCACAGTTCCAAATAGACCGAGACTGTATCCTAAACTGAAAAAAGACAGAATCCCTATCCTCTGACCAGGGTCTGATCCAAGGCTGCTGGGGTGTCCTGAAGAAAATTCTAGACATATTCCATTTTATCTGTGTGTGTATGTATGATCAAAAATGAGGGGAGAATTTATTTTCCCGTGTGTGTGTGTGTGTGTGTGTGTGTGTGTGTGTGTTTGTTTGTTTGTGTGTGCTCTCTAGCAGTCACATGTATGTGAGTGAATGTGTGTGGTGCAGTGTGCATGCACGTGTGTGCTTGGGTGCATGTTGGCAAGATGATGACCTTGTGTGTTGTTCTTCTTTGAGTATCGCTCCAGCAGCCTGTTTTTGTTGTTCGTTTGGTCAGACTCTACTGTCGCCGTACTTGGATTACAAATGTCACCAAGTCCAGATTTTTAATGCGGGTTCTAGAGATAAAATTCAGACCCCCGTGCTTATAAGGCCAGTACTTCACTGACTGAGCTATATTTCTGCATCCTGAGGTATAGTATTGCTATGTGGCCCAGGCTAGTCTAACAATTCAACCCTCCAGCCTAAGGCTCTCACGTAACTGGATCACAGACAGGTGTGAAACATTACACATGGCTCTTAGTTCAGGTGAAACGCAGGCTCTACTCCGTGTTTGTGACTGGTTAAAAACCAAGTGACAAAACCATGAAATTGGGTATCAGGACAACTTACATTAAGATAACTCCTTTCTAGGACACAGCTAAAGAGTTAAAATTCTCCTAACAGTTCAAGTTGAAGAATATAGGGCACAGTATGCACACTCCGTCATCCCCAAGATGCCTTTGCCTTGAAGAAACTGATAACTAGACAATACGACCTCCTCTCCTTCGCTTCCTTTCTTCATTTGACTTTCTAAATAGAAACAGAGTAGAATACTCTCAGCAACCCAGGGAAACATAGTCCCAGGAGCAGAGTTTGGGAACTGTGGCTTGTTGCTACACACCTCTGATCCCAGCACCCAGAGGGAGAAAGCAGAAGGTTTGGGAGCTCAAGGCCAGCCTGCTGTACCTTAGACCACATTGCAAAAGCTCAATGCCGGTTACTTTTTTCTTTTCCATTTTTACATGTGTGTGGCATGCTTGCATATATGCGTGTTCTGCTTGTGCGTAGGTACGTGTGTGAGATCGTGCATTTGGTGTCCAGGGTTGTGCAGGGACTTATCCTTGACTGCTTTTCTTATCCCTTGGAGCAGATTTTTCCGTCAAACCTAGATTTGCCAATATGGGAAATCAGCCTACTCTGGAAATCTCCAGCCTTCCATGGCTTCATTAACAGGCGAGGGGCCATGCCCTGCCTGATTGGCATTTATATGAGTTCTAGGGATCCAAACCCCAACTTTAATGCTTGCAAAGCAAATACTTTAACCTCAAGAACCTCTTTATTAATTGATTGATTGATTGACTGACTGACTGATTGATTGATTGATTGATTTACATTTGGACAGGGGCTCTAACTATGTATCCCTGGCTAACCTGGAACTTGCTGTATAGACCAGGCTGGCCTCCAACTAAAAGAGATCTGCCTGCCTCTGGCCCCTCAGTTCTGGGATAAAAGGTATGTGGTACCATGCCTGACTCCAAACCCAAATTTTAAAGAAGAAGAAAATAAAACAAATGTATCCAGTTAAAAGAAAGTATCATTGTACAGGGTGCTCTGGTATCTGAAAATACCAGGGCTCTAACTAGGTTAGCTTTTCTTCTCTTTTCTTTTTCTTTTTTCTTTTTTTAAACAGTATCCGACTCTAAAAGGATGGAGCGATCAGTCTGAGCTCTGATTCCCAGTCCATCTGCGAGATGAACCAGCACCCACATAAATACTGCAGACCTTAAACAGATAAAGAAGCGTGGCTATAAAGTTAAAATCGAGACAAAACCATCTGTGGTAAGCACCTCAGTTCTCCAGCTCTGTCTGACGGCGATTAATCTACAAGGAATATTTGCAGTGAGGAGTTATGAAGTGGGGTAGTCATAATCCCCACAGCACAACAGCAATCCAGTTTCCCAGCCCACGAAAGCAACGGGCGTAAATACCTCATAGCGGCACGCTGCCAGTGGTGTCGTCTAAATTAAAGAAATGATTTCATTAATTGATGTTCCAATGGCTAGCTAAATATTTACACACTCCACAAGCACTGTACTCAAAATTTACAATAGCAAAGCAGCCTGCAGCAACCAAAATATTGATTGAGTCATAAAAACCAGAGGTTATTAACCCAAGTGTCTCCCTGCTTTGTATCAAACTAATTGTGAGGCCAAGGAATGCAATTTCTGAGACAATTACCAGCAAAGGGGGCTTTAATGACTTTGTCTTATTGTATTGAATAAATAAACAGTAGCTGCCTGAACCCGGACACCAAGTATGGTTCCTGCCAAATGCCAGTGTTAATCAAAACATTTCTCTTCCTAGATAACTCTTTATCTGAATCCAGACCTATGCGCGTTCCAAATACGAAACTGTTCCTGAGCCTCTGTGTCTCTCCAGGTGGACACCTCTGATGTACACGGCCAACATTGAAGTTTAGGGAAGAAAACAAAACAAGCGTGGTTCCTCAGGTGGTGAACTGCTTCTCCCTCACCCAAGTCCTCCAGGATGGCTTGACCCTGCAGACAGAAACTCAAGTCTCCTGCAGGGCTTCCTGGGGAAGATTCATGTTCTGGGAGGAGGGGTGGGGGGCAGAAGGGACAGGATGGGACCCAACACAGACAGCTCTGTGCTCCTGTGATATGCTTTTTGTGAGGAGTCAGGCAATGTTTGCTCGCAAACTCAGGATATAGCCATGTGTGTGTGTGTGTAGCTTGATCAACTGTGGCAAAACAAGATGTGTCAAACTGGGGGTGATCACAAACTGTGCCCCAAATCAGGTCTGCCACAATCTTCAATAAGCCAAAACCCAAAACCAACCAACCAAACAAACAAACAAACAAACAAAATGAATCCTGGAAAGCAGATAAAATAGATTATTCCATGTGTCCACATTGGGAAGAGGGACAGAGAATCCAGAGCCTGTCTCCACAGGCCTGAAGTGAGATCAGAATTTAAGCAGAGGGCCATGGCTAGCACATCTAAGAGTCCTGGTCAAGGTATGGTCTTGCCCACCAGTAACCATCTTTATTTGGGTTTCATCCTGCAGGGTGGTTTGACCAAGTTGTTTAGAGCTTTTGAAATTTTCTCCTGGGCCACAAGTTCCCTGTGTGGCTAGCGCATGAGCTCCCTGAAGAAATTCTCAGTTCTTTGGCGTCCATTGTCACAACAGTCTAACAGACTGAGAGACACAAGCATCTCTTTAGAATCGGGGCTGCAAAGCGGAACTTCAGCCTACACTGGGGAGACTACAGGAGAGTGAAGGCAGCAGGAAGACTTAGTATCCAGCAACAGTGACAGGCACAGTCTGTGGGGGACAGGGGGCAACTCTAGGCAGGGCCACACAGAGCAGTGGAGGTGTCCAAGCTGTAGGATCGATAAGCCTTCTCAGTGAGGAACCACTCGGAACCCTTAGACATTAATAAAGGGAAACATTTGGGGTTGGGGATTTAGCTCAGCGGTAGAGCACTTGCCTAGCGAGCACAAGGTCCTGGGTTCGGTCCCCAGCTCCGAAAAAAAAGAAAAGAAAAAAAATAAATAAAGGAAAACATTCCTTAATAATAGTGTGTGACTGGTTCTGGCTAATGCACAGAAAAGAACCAGCCTCAAACAGAAAATTTGCCAGCTTACACAGGCCGCAGGCTTACGAATTCTGAGTGCACTGTCATCCCTCGGGTCCAGGCTCCAAGTTACAGACAGGGCTGGAATTCGAGGCGCAGGCGAATGAATAGCCTTGGAAGCCATTTCTAGACGTCGGGCTTTGCCTTTGAACAGTGGGTGGGACCATGGAAGACTTCCAGGCATAGAGGCAGTATGCTTGGGTTTGGTAAAAAATAAATAAAATATAGTTTAAAAGGATTGGAACGGGATCAGAAGAGGTCAGCCCCCGGGAGATCAGAGGAGCAGGTGAGAATTCAGCAAGTGCTTGAGTCGCAGCATCTACGGTAGCAGCTGGGGAGAGGTGAAGGTGTTTCCTTTCTCTTCTTGTTTGTCGTAAGACAGTGGAGCACTGTGCAGCCTTGGGTGGCAGCCTGAACTCCTGCAGGATGAGTAGTGTAGAGAGGAGGAGAAGTAGGGTTGTCCAGTCCCCCTGGACTCACTGGATTCTAGCGGTACATACATCCAGCCTCTTAAAAAGCACTCCAAGACGATACTTTTCTCTTCCCTAAGGGGCCATGTGGAGATGTTGGCTGGGCTGGTGGGTTCAGTGATTACTGCTGTGGCTTCTTTTTAAAGCTTTGGGGGTTGTATCCAGCTGTGGGGTGTTTATCTCTGAATCACGAGAGACGGAGCCTTTCTCTTTACACGGGCAGCCCCCAGCACCACCACCTCATGCGTTTAATTGTCTTGTTTTGCATGTAAAGCCCTTTCTTTTGGCAAAGGATTCATCACCCAAGAGACCAGAGAGAGTCAAGTAAATATGTGCTTGAACAGTTTCTACAAATCTGCAGTTTAGCCCAGGAGACCAGAAAGGTTCCTGTCCCCCCTAGGGAAGCAGCAATTAAATGGGATATCCAAATACGCATTAAGTACCTGATGGACCCACGACGTAATTATGTATTTGAAGAATATTTCAAACGTGTGTCCGACATGCATCCGCACTGTTTCCATCCGTCAAGTAATTCTATACTTAGAACATGTGTTCTGCATAGCGAGTTGGTTTATAAACCCTCGTCAAAGGAGCTAAAGTAAAGGTTTCAGGCACAGCCCATTCTTCAGAAGTGTTTGCGCCAACCAAAGGCAGACAAAGCGAAATCGGAGCTGTAAGTTGTCCACGTGGAGCTTCCTGCTTGCCTGGGTGCTGAGTGCCTTAAGGGTGAACCTGTACTGGCAGGATCTCCGAGGCTCCCAGGACCTTTTCCACCGACCAGCTAGGAGCTGTCAGAAAAGGGAGGAACGGTGAGTAATGGTGAGGCGAGCCCTGGTGATAAGCCCTTCCTCCCTTCCCCGGGGAAAAGTCACGTGGCTCAGAGGACAATGAGAAGCCCGTGCTCTGGCAGGAGGTTGGCAAGTGAGAAAAAGAAGGCTAAAGGCTAGTGTTCTCTCATGTACTGCACCCGCCAAAGGGGTGGGAGCAAATAAGGTGACTTGGGAACTTGAGGGGTCACTCCAGACGCACAGGGTCGTCCTACAAACCTCAGAATGGATGCCTGAGGTCAGTGACTTCCCTGGGTTCCCTGCGCTGTCTAAAGACACCTGCCCTGTGGTTTCAAAACTCACAGCCTGACTGCTTTTACAAGGACACAGCAAAACAGCCTTGGTTTTCTGAGTATTTCGGTTTCTCCTAAGCCTGTATAAGTGCTGTTTGCGTATTAACTCTTTCAAGCTGCAAGGGACTGGCTTCCACTAAGCTTGCCCCTGAGCACGCGTGCACCCCCACACACAAACACATACACGCCAAACCCAGTTTTTGAGATAGGAAGAAAGCAAAGCAACTTTTCTTCTTTTTTCTTTTCTTTTTTTTTTTTTTTTTTTTTTTTTTTTGGAGCTGGGGACCCAGGGCCTTGTGCTTGCTAGGGAAGCGCTCTACCACTGAGCCAAATCCCCAACCCCCGCAAAGCAACTTTTAAACTGATTAGATTTGATGGAATGGCAGGACACGGGCGTTCTCGACCAGTGTAGCTGGGACACTGCGTTTTAAAATATGCTTATTTTGTGTGTATGGGCGTTTTCACCTACGTTTGTTTGTGCACCACATGCATGCAGTGCCTGCAGAGGCCAGGAGAGGGCCTCAGATCGCCTGGGGCTGGAGTTAAAGAAAGCTGTGAGCCATCTTATGAGAATTGGGAATCCAACCTGGTCCTCTGGAAGAGCAGGACTCTTAACCACCAAGGCATCTCTCCAGTTCCTGGGGGCTTCATTTTAAGGTCAGAAACGCTACAGCCAATAAAAGGTGGTTAGGAAGCTAGAATGGTCCTGGAAGGACTTCTGGGAAGGCAGGTGTAGAGGAATTTCACCTAATCAGCAAAGTCGAGGCATACCAGGGAAAGATGGGAGAAGAGGGAAGTACACAGGAGTGTGAATAGAGGGGGTGCATGGGGCTGACGGGGTGCGGGGGGGCTGAGGGGGTGCATGGGGCTGACGGGGTGCGGGGGGGCTGAGGGGGTGGGGGACTGGGGGGTGTAGGGGGCTGAGGGGGTGCAGGAGCTAAGGGGGCTGAGGGGTGCAGGGGGCTGAGGGGGTGCAGGAGCTAAGGGGGCTGAGGAGTGCAGGGGGCTGAGGGGGTGCAGGAGCTAAGGAGGCTGAGGGGTGCAGGGGGCAGAGGGGGTGTGGGGGACTGAGGAGGTGCGGGGGGCTGAGGGGGTGGGAGGGTTGAGGGGTTGCAAGGGGGCTGAGGAGTGCAGAAGGGCTGAGGAGTTGCAAGGGCGTGAGGGGGTGCAGGGGGCTAAAAGGGTGCAGGGACTGAGGGGTTGTGGGGAGCTGAGAGGGTGAGGGGGGCTGAGAGGAGTGAGTGAGTGGAGGGGAACTTTGGGGACAGGAAAAGGAAAACATTCAGAGAGAAAGATGGTTGATCAGAGTACAAGCTTCATTCTCTTCACACAGGCAAGGTGTTGTTTTAGCTTTAAGACAGGGGCTCACCATGTAGCCTGCTTTCAGATCTAGATGTTCAGCCTTAGGCCTCTGGAACAAGGTCTATTATTGAAGTCAAGATGGCAGTTAAAGGTAGGCACTTTCAGCTAAGCCTGAGTTTTATCCTGGGAACCTACATACTGGATGGAGAGAGTCAACTCGCAGAAGTTACCCTCTGACCACACAGTGTTCTGACTTCCAAACCTATGCACACCTCATCCTCCTGCTCCTTTTTGTAACAGGAAGCCCATTCAGTAAGAAACATGGGCAATTATAGCTGAGCTGAGTAGTGCACACCTTTGATCCCAGCACTTGGGAGGCAGAGACAATCAGGTTTCGGTAAGTTCTAGGCTAGCCTGGTCTACAAAATGACTTCCAGAACAGCCAGGACTGTTACACACACACACACACACACACACACACACACACACACACACACACACAAAAACCTATCTTGAAAAAAAAAGGAGAAGAAAAGAAAATAGTTAATTTTACTACTATGCATGCAAGTTCAGAGTTAAAGTTTTGTGTTTTCTCCCAACCTCCTGCAAGGAAGGAGATTTAAAAACCAGGGCAAAAAAGTGGGATCTCATAATTCTGTGGGTTTCAACTAACATCATCTATGCAATCATTGTTTCTAACTCCAACAATCCCAAGAATTAACTGTTACAGAGTGAAGCCAGGTCTGGTGGTACAGGCTTTTAATCCCAACACTTGGAAGGCAGAGGAGGGTAGATCTCCAGGAGCTCCAAGCCAACCTGGTCTACATAGGGAACTACAGGCCACTGTAGTCTACAAAATAACAAACTTGTTCTAGAATAAAAAAAAAAAAACAAAAATACAATTCAGGGGCTGGAGAGAGAGCGATCAGCAGGGAGCTCTTACACAGGACCTGGACCGGGCTCCAGGCCATCCAATACCCTCTTCTTGTCTCTAGGGCCACTAACACTCACATTCACATTCGTTCACAGACAGACTCATATACAAGTAATTTTTTTTAAATCTGAAATACAATTTCAGATATAAATATGGACATGTTCATGGTAAACTTCATGTTGTACAGAGATTGTTAAAAATAGAGAAATTTGCTGGCACTCAGGAGGCAGAGGCAGGAGGATTGTTGCTGTAAAAATATAAAAAATAAAATGCTGTCTAGATCTGGCACCACAGTCCCCCAAGATGTCTGCTGGATATCTTAAGTCTCAGTCAGCAAAACCTCTCACCCACTTTGCTCCATCCCATATCACACTGCCGAAGGCCTCTCTCTGAGCCTGGCAGCAATCTCTCTACCTATCTAGTTCCCAAGGCAGGTTTCCATGCCCGAAATACACATCCCAACTCCACGGCGACCCAGTGTCTCCTGCCGCTGCCCACTTTCTTACACTTGAATCGCTACATGAAAGAACACACAACACAATAACCTTTGACCCAATTGATAAGATATAATTGCCCACCTAAACATACAAAGCCCAATACACATCCATCCCTTAAGAACATTCATAACAACCTGTAAATACACAGAGTGGAATCTTTTTTTTTTAATTTATTTATGTATATGAGTACATTGTTGCTGTCTTCAGACACACCAGAAGAGGGCATCAGATCCCATTACAGATGGTCGTGAGCCACCATGTGGTCGCTGGGATTTGAACTCAGGACCTCTGGAAGAGCAGTCGGTGCTCTTAACCACTGAGCCATCTCTCCAGCCCCCCAGAGTGGAATCTTAACGTCAGCTTCCAGCTTCCATATTATCTGGCCGCAGCTTCACTCTCTCTCCCTCCTGTCTCTTCCTCCTTTCCGTTGCAGGCTCCTCCTCTTTCTTCAAACTTTTCTCCCGCCCATCCTTCCTTCTCCTCCAATGACAGGCCTCCTTCTATCCTGTACCTGCCCCTCACCTGTATTTTACAAATTAAATGGGGAGAAGGTTCTGGTGAAGTCACCTGAGTCCCGAGTGTGTGACTAGGCAGCTGTCCTTGGGGCAGTGGAATTAGCCTCGAAATACAGATAACTCCAGGGCAAACCACAGCAGAGGATCACTGACACTTTTAGACCAGCCCAGTCTACATAGTTCCAGGACAACCAGAGCTGCATAGTGAGACCCTGTTTCAAAACAACAAAACGAAAAAGTCTAAGTAAAAAATGATTTTACTATTAAAAGCCAAAACTGACTGACAAAGTGTGACATTAAGCAATTGACCAACCAGGTATGTAGGCCCCAAGCTAGACGTCGCCGGCCTGGCCGAGTCAGTGAATTCCAAACAAAGATCAATTTCAAGGAAATTTTCTGTTTAAGCGAGGTTCCAACTTGAGGACTAGTCCACCGTGACCAAAAAGATACAGAAAGATATAGCCATGTAGGAAAATAGTTGGGAGTACTAAGAAAAAGTGTTTTCAGAAGAGGAGAGAAACATGGAACGATCCCACCCTCCAAAAATGCCCTTGGTTCGTAAGATGCGGGAATTTAGGCTCAAAGAAGTAAGGTGGCTTATTTAACGCTACAACTTGGCTTTCTTCCCCTCTCCTCGGCCATTCCGCCCAACACTCACTTCAGGTTTCTTTGTTCGGTTCGAAACAGTGTTTCACTCTGTGGCCCTGGCTGATCAGAAACTGCTCTGCGGACCAGGCTGGCCTCAAACTCAGAGATGCAGAGATGCACTGTCTGCCCGCCCCTGCTGGGATTAAAGCTGTGCCCTCCTGATTTGCTTTCAGGTTTTACAGCCTCAGCTAAGGCCCGGGTAGTGAGGAGTGGGGTGGGGAGGAGTGGGGTGGTCTCACGCTTGGCTTACCCTCGCCTCGAAGTCCCCAAGGCTCACCCTGTGTAAAGCTGGATGGTTACCACAGTGACATCTTATCCTGAACGAGCCCTTGCATGTGTCATCTCCAGGTGTTCTGCAAGCATCTCCAGGAGGGGTTATCAGCATCACCACCATTACCGCCGTCTTACAGGTAACTCCACAAGCTTGCTGAACGTCAGACACACCGCTTGAATCAGGACGGCTGTTTCCAAATCGTGGCTGTTGAACTGTGCAGCTTAACCCAGACTTGCATCTTTGGACCCCGGGTCTGGGACTCCTCTGATGCCTGAGGACTGCCCCATCTCTCCTTCTTCCTTTTGCCCTTGTCTCTGATGGAGGACACTTTATTGCCTCTCTACTGTCCCCTCCCCTGGTCTCCCACTGCTGCTGTGGAGGGCCCCAGGGCCTGCCCTCCTGCTGAAGGCTGTTGCTGCCTAGGCTGAGTCAGAATAGCCCAACTGGCCTCCTGTTGTTGTAAAGAGCCAACTATGGCTTCACATGAAGACAGAGCCTGCTTTGAGACTCAAAGCCGATCACAGGGTTCTCTTCAGAATGGCTCCTGATCTCAAGCAGACAGATTCTCTTAAAGACTCTGGATCTAGAGGCGGGTGGTGACATGTAGTGAGAACTTCGGTGTCTTTGAAATAACAGAAATATCATGTAAATATGTTTTTGTTTTAGTCCCAGGTGTGGGGTGTGGGGGTCGCTTCAGATCGTCCACAGCAGCTGACTATGTCTTATGCTCTGGCAGAAGCATGGTTTTGCCAGCTGAAGATAGTTTCTGTCTTGCATTCTGGGCACTCTTGAGAGGATCTATAGATGCTAATAGAAGGGGCTGATTGGCTGGCAGATTGCTGGACTACAAAGATTGGAATTCCCTCAACTTTCCTCAAAGAACTCCACACCCCTAACCAGCAGGAAATAGCCTAACAAGATGGATGCCCCCTTTCCCACCCTTCTTCCTCCCCTTCCTTCCCTTCCTTGGGAAGTTTGAAAGGTGGTAGGAAAAAGAATTCAATAAAGTAGCCAAAAATTCTAGCTGCAGGTGAATGCTTTTAATCCCTGCACTCGGGAGGCAGAGACAGGCAGATCTCTTGAGTTCCAGGACAGCCAGGGCTACACAGAGAAACCCTGTCTCAAAAAACAAAACAAAACAAAACAAAAGGCCTGGATTGTGTGGTCAGCGGTAGAGCAGTTGATTAGCATGTGTGAACCGCCCCTCCCACCCCCCACCCCCGATTCCATTCCCAGCACCAACTAAAGAAAGAGAGCTGGACCAAGGTTTGGGTCCTGCTGTATCACTTGTTGGCCTTGTGCTCTGGAAACTAGATCAAGGGCTGGAGTGTAGCTTCCTGGTAGAGCCTGGGCAAAGAAGCTTTTAGTTGCTACTTTGAACCTGGGTTTCTCAGTCTTGAGAAGATTAAATGCGTGTGTTAAAGCTCATAGCAAAATGGCTAGCATACAGTAAAATTCAGCAAATAATCATTATGGTCTTCGAGTCCCAACGACAGTGTCGGAGAATCTGACCTTTGGATTCCAAACTGTTTCAGTCTTCTGAAGGGCAGGGGGTTGGCTCGTGGGAATAAGCAAGACATGATCCACGGCTTCCTATTAATGCCCCTTCCATCAAGGCCGAGGGAGAAGGCGTTTGATAGCTTAGGAAACAGGTGGAAGTGGAAGCAGGATAGAGGGGCTCCATCCTCAGTTGGTTGCCCCCCCCCCCAGACAAACCTGCCAGTTCCTGACGCTCACCTCCCAAGCAGGACCACTCCTCTCTGCCTGCTGCTTTGGCTACCTCTCCTCTTCCCACTGGCTGAGCTACTGTCTGATCTGTTGCCTGCAGAGAAACACGTTCACTCTCTGTCCAGTGCCACCCCTGGATCAACCTCGACAAAGGGAACTGCTTCCTGGAAATGCTCAACTCTCCCCTAGTTATCTTGGCTGCACACTCGAATTCCTTCTCACCTCTAAATATTTTCATCACGAATGGCATGCTTCTTGTTGAAGTTTTATTCTTGAGCCGGTTTCTCACATAACCCAGACTGACCTTGAATCCCTGATCTTTCTGCCCCATCCCCCCACAAGTGTTGGGATTACAGGGGTATAGGGGCTTACCCAGCTGCTAAAATGTAAGTATTCATTGCCTATTTGACTTTCTTTAGATTACGTTCATATATCTATAATATATTAACACATCTGTTTGTACATGTTGTGGTGTTCATGTATCATGGTGTACATGCAAAGGGTCACAGGAAAACTTGCGAAAGCCTGCCCTCCCTCAGACTTAGTGACTGAACCATCCAATGGCCTATCTGAGTCCAACTCTTACTCCAGGGCCTTTTTGTTGTTGTTTTTGTTTTGTTTTTCAAGATAGGATTTCTCTGTGTAGTCCTGGCTGTCCTGGAAGTCACTCGAACTGGCCTCAAACACAGAGATCCACCTGCCCCTGCCTCCCACGTGCTGGGATTAAAAGTACAGACCACCACTGCCCGGTTAATTCTTTTCGAAGACTTTAAAGAAATTATTTTATGTCTATGAATGTTTTGCCTATACATGTAAGCCTGGTCCTCACAGAAGTTAGAAAAGAACATTGGATCTCCTGGAATTAGAGTAATAATTGGTTATGAGCTACCATGTGGCTGCTAGGAACTGAACCTAGGTCCTCTGCTAGACAAACAAGTGCTCTCCAGTTCCCAGGAGATAGCCCTGATGTGCAGTTATAAGGAGGTATGCACTGCAGAATTTAGGCTACTCTACAAAGTAGCCAGTTATTCTCGCAGATGGAAACAAGTGTAAAAAAAAATGAAAGAAGCCAGTGTCCTAACTTTAAACTTGATATGATTAAAAAAAAAAATCTGCTCTTGGGCCAAGCAGTGGTGGCATATGCCTTTAATCCCAGCACCCAGAAGGCAGAAGCTGGTAGAGCTCTGAGTTAGAGGCCAGCCTAGCCTAGAGGAGTGATTTCCAGAGCTAAAGAGAAACCCTGTCTCAAAAAAAAAAAAAAAAAAAAAGGTGGGGGGGGGGTTGGGGATTTAGCTCAGCGGTAGAGCGCTTGCCTAGCAAGCACAAGGCCCTGGGTTCGATCCCCAGCTCCGAAAAAAAAGAAAAAAAATTGCTTTTGGGATATCACACACAGACATGCACAATTCAAAAAAAAAAACAAAAAAAAAACAAAACAAAAAAAAAAAAACTTGTGGCTTTTGCAGAGGAACTGGGTTCCCCCAAATGCACAGAGTAAGTCATAGCCATGGATAGCTTCAGCTTCAGGGGATCCAATGACCTCTTCTAGCATCTGAGGGTACCGAGCACAAACTGGCACACAGACATACATGCAGGCAAAACATTCACACATAAAATAAAACGAACGAATCTAATTTAAAATAATATTCTAGGTCTCACAGGTATTCAGACCTGAGCTTAAATCCCCAGAAACTATATAAACCCAGGCAAGCTATCAGAGGTCTTTCCTCACAGTGCTCCTACAAAAAGCCCCCCCAGAAACTTGGCTGACGAAGGGATAACCTGGGGTATACAGACGTGAACACCAAAGAGACCCCATTCAAACAACGAAGGTGGAGGATGACACCAGAGGTTGTTCTCTGGCACGCGTGTGTCCACACTCAGTTGAATCCGCGTACACACACGTTTGTACACGTGTACGCACACAAATAAACGGGTTAGGAATCTAGCTTAGTGCTAACGCGCTTGCCTGGCAAAACAGAAGGGCCTGGCTTCCGTTCTCAATTCCAGGGGGAGCATGAGAAAAAAAAATACATTAAAATGTAAAGAAAATATTAAAAACCAATAAAACTTTTTTGTTTTGTTTTAAAACAAATGGGAGGCATTAAAATCTTAACATGAAAATATGCCTCCCCCCACCCCCACCTCCTGCCACCCGCCACCCACGAGCCGGGTGGTGCAACACTCAGAAGGCAGAGGCAGGCAGATCTCTGAGTTCGTTAGTCTTGAAAATCCAAACCAAACTCAGCAGACCAAGAATGCCCCCACCCTTTGATTTTCTTGCACACCCACTTTTTATTATAAGCAAATACACCAGACAGTTTAGCTGGCTGTGACTTCCCTGTCGGCGAGGGCAGGACCTGGGTATAACCCTTGCAAATGGAATTCAGCATCCTTTGCAGGGGCAAAATGCTATAAAATCTTTGGTTGTTTCCAAGAGTCCTTGAGTTCTTCAGGATTTAGGACAGAGGAAAGAAAAGGCAATGCCGATGTGGCTAGCTGTAACAGAAAAAATGTAAGGAATTGGGTAAGTGAAGAGATAAAAATAAAAAAAGGGCAAGGGGGACGCTAAAGGCATCACTGAGAGTGGAGAAAGATCCTCAGGGTGGAGGGAGGGAAAAATGGTGTAACACGGTGCAAAGCCACAGACCCAGACCGTGTGTGTGTGTGTGTGTGTGTGTGTGTGTGTGTGTGTGTGTGTGTGTGTGTGTGAGAGAGAGAGAGAGAGAGAGACAGACAGACAGACAGACAGACAGACAGACAGACAGAGACAGAGAGAGACAGACAGACAGGCTGGCAGAATGGGGTCAGGAAGAGAGACTAAGTTGCAGAAATAGGCAGGCAGAGTGTAGAGAGGCGCCTGGGTGGGGGAATCCCAGAACAGGCCATTTTCAAAAATTCCAGTGGAAATTCCAACAACGACTCCACAAACACACACAAGACTGTGTAACGCACTGTGGAGGACAGAGGGAATTCTTTCGCACAGAGCTGAGAGACTGTACGTTTCACAGGTCCCAACTGTTCCGTAGAGACTTGGGCGAGCCAGGGACCCAGACGTTCGCGTCCTTTGCGGCTCCAGATCTTTTGGGTTATTGTTCTTCCTTCTCTGCCTCGCTGAGTGGGATCGGGTGGGGCTGCCTGTGCTTCGCTTGTGACTCTGATGAGGCTCTGTCTGCGGGGTCCGAGCCCCTTTTGCCCTTTCAGACTCTGGCTCTGAAGCCCGCGCCCCTCCTGCCCACGCCCCCTGCAGCTCACGCCCAGCCAGCCCACGCCCCTTGCAGTCCGCCGGCCTCCTGCCCACGCCCCCTGCAGTTGGCACCCCTTCTAGCGACAACCATTGCAGCCCGCGTCACTCCTGCCCCGGTCCTCTGCAGCCAGCGCCCCCTGAAGCTCTCATCTCTCCCTCCCGCCCATGCCCCACGCAGCCCACACTCCTCCTGCTCGCTCCCCCTTCAGCTGGAGCCCCTTGCCGACTTGAGAGGAGCAGAGCTTGCTACTCCGTGGCTTCCCTAGGATCATGAGCTGCAGGAGGGACCCTGTGACGCATCCTCCTGGCATTAGAACACATCACCTTCTATTTATAGCCACCCCTCCAACTGCAAACCTAGCCTGCCCTGGCTTCCTCGTCGTACATGAAAATTCTCATCAAGGACCAAAGATTCCAACCTTCCGCAGTAGGAATTCTGTGCTACCCGTTCTTCTAGTTCCAAATAGTAACTCTGCGGGTCTAATGGTTTCTCTGACGCAGGGAATCCCTAATCTTCTAAAGCTTTAAACCTACACGATTTTATTTTTACATGTGTTCAAAACATTTCTAGTGAAGTCGATCCGTCTCTCGCAAGTTCATGAAATATTCTCTAAGAATTTAATCGGGTCAAGCAAGCCCTAAACTGGCTGAATTTTGGGGGAAAGATGGTTCTAGCTGGTTTTCCGAATCTGCTAAAATCTAAGGATTCTAAACGTAACATACATTTGGGAGAAGGGACACTGTTACATATTTCAAACGAAGGGAATTTTTTTTTTAATTGTGGCTTTTAGATACTGATTTTATACTTTTGCATGTTCACTATTCCTGTAATTATAAGTGGTTATAAATAATTCCTACCTAGTCACATTGAAGTTTGCAGTAACTAAAACTGAATTTTTAAGGTTGTAATTCACTTCTCATAATTCTGCCGTTTTCCCCATCAATCTAAAGAGGAAGCCTGACCAAGACTTGGCTTCTCAGTTTCCAGCACCCCACATGGCAGCCCACAACCATTTTTTTTTTCTTCCGGAGCTGGGGACCGAACCCAGGGCGCTCTACCGCTGAGCTAAATCCCCAACAGCCCACAACCATTTACAACTCCAATTCAATCTGACACCCTCTCTGGTTTCCTTAGACGCTGGCCATGCACATACATACATGAACACCAAACACTCATACACGACAAAAAAAAAATTTAGCTTTTAAAAAAGTACGTATGCATGGAGTAGCAATCCCACTACAGATTTCCTCAGCCGAGCGCATGTGAACTCATGTCAGTTGCAGTGTTTTTATCCTAGGAGCCAACTAGAAGCAATGCAAATGTTCTGTATCACGGTGCATCCCATTATGGTTTCTTTCGTAGGCCTGAAGAGTAAGGCCACTCCTTCAGTACTAATGTGGAAGTGACTCGGAAATGCAGCTTTAAGAAAAGTACAGAAACTGCTTGCTGCACACACGTCTGTGGTTTCAGGTAGTCAAGAGGCGGAGGCAAGTACACGAGAGCCCCGGTGGTTTGGTTTTTTTCAAGACGGGGTTTCTCTGTGTAACCCTGGCTGTCCTGTAACTTACTCTGTAGACCAGGCTAGCCTCGGATCTCACGAATACTGGGACTAAAGGCATCCACCACCACTTCCCAGCATTGTTTACTGTTTTGTTTTTTCTTTTTCATTTTCTTTTTTTTTTTTTTTTTTTGGTTCTTTTTTTCGGAGCTGGGGACCGAACCCAGGGCCTTGCGCTTCCTAGGTAAGCGCTCTACCACTGAGCTAAATCCCCAGCCCCTTTTTTTTCTTTCTTTAATGAAGAGTTTAAGGCTACCTTGGAGTGCATGGAGAAAGCCCATCTTACATACTCACAAAGAACAGAAACCATAGACAGTGCTGTCATTTACATTGGGAAGATAAACACTCATGTATATGTTAACTTCAATATACCTCATGTACGTGAAGCTAGACAAAAGGTTTGCCTCCTGGTAGGAACCTGAGAGGGAGAGAATAGGGTGGAAGAGAAACTTATTTTCTATTATCCGTCCTTTTCTATTTCTGAAATGTGTTTCATAAGGCTCTGTTGAAATTTCTGCTAAAAGTGCTTTTTACTTCCTCTCCAAATCTACCTTAGTATGCTAGGTCCTCTCTTTAATTTACAGGCGTGTTCATCTCTGGAGGCAAATCTTTGGGTCGCTCTTTCTCTAGACTGTGAAGCCCTCAGACCACGCCGTGGATAGCCAGTGTGTGGATTCTGGGCTGTTATTTTGGACAAGTTTATTGTGAAGCCACAAAGAGCTCCATTCTCGTTCTCGGTGTTCCTTACCTAGCTGGACCCGCCCTGAATCATCATAGAGGCGATTTGCAGAGGGGCTGCTAGAATCATTACGAGCCACTTTGAAAGACGGAGCTGCTGTGCTCCTTCTCTATTCCCCGGCATGTCGTGGATTGGAATAACGGCAGACTGACGTCCATTATAGAATAATTATTTGAGACTCACAACTCATCCATTTTACATTGCTGCACACTTACAAGAATGGAAGGGTAATCAAAACTCGTATTTCCCACAAGGGCTTCCTATGCCATGGATCAGGTAGTGGGATTCCAGAATGCTCCAGTGAGGTCATGTGCACAGAGTGCTCCTATTTTTGTTATAAAAATAAAAACGCACACACACACACTGAGATGGCTTGGAAGCAGTGCTGGCCGGGGCGTCCCACTGCAGATGTTCATTAACTTAAGCTGGTGTTAGCTTCTTACAGCAGTGGGTGAGGACTGACGTCATTTCCGTGAAGGTTTTCAGGAGGATCACCACTATACTAAAGATTAAAGAGGTTGAGGTGTATCTATGAGCAAACAAAGGTTTGGTTCCACCTATATATGAGTAATTTGCATATAGCATTTCCCCAGAGACTGGCAGAAACGAACAGACAAACAAACAAAAACTAGTTCAATATTATTATTGGAATTATTATTGGAACCTGGAGAGATTGAAAACAGTCTCATTGGCCTTAAGTTCCTTGAGTCATTGGTTAAAGCTATCTCCTGTTCTACCCATTTTTCCCAAAGACCATTGCACACGGCCCTTGTGGTTTGGGGAAAGCAGAAATGGCAGTAGGTAGCCTCACCTCATAACTTGAACAACTTGAGCCAAGAGATACTTGGCCCTGCTTTCCTCCAGCATCCTGGTCTGGAGGAAATGGTCCCTAGAAAAGCAGGCTAGGCTCCCTTGGCTATTACTCGTGCCAGATGCTTTCCCTAGCTCTACGGTGCATGACCAGCCCTGCTACATTGTTTCCTGTGTCTGTATATGTGCATTCAGTGCCTCCTGCATTGCTGCCTGTTACAATGAGAGACCATGTTACAGGTAGATGTACTCTCGCCAGTTGCTTAAGAGCAACGAGATTAAGTTTTGTGAATGGTGAATTTGAGTGTTTTCTGAAGAAGAAGAACCACTTTTATAGCCTGTTTACAAAACCTCAGGATACAGGGGTTGAGGAAGCCTTACTTTGAAACTACCCTAAGGTATATAAGCCTATGTCTCACTGTGCACATAACAAGGTATATATAAAAGCAAGGTGTGCATTTTAGCACTGTAATGTGATACTCATGAGTCTACCACCCATTTTCATAAATAGAGCACTACCAGCCCCAAGAAGCCCTTGTAATAACCATTTTAAAAAGGCCTCTCTTGGTTCTGTGCCCAGAATTTTATTTTCCTGAAAATTTTTTTATTGTTTTATTCTTTTTAAAAAAATAGGGATGAAATCCTGGCCTTCCTCACTGCAGACAAGGCCTCTATCACTTGCTTCTTTTCATTTTTTCCTTTTTACTTGTCTGTCTCTTTTACGCATGTACATGCACATTCATGTATGTGCACATACATGCATGCAGAGACCAGAGGTCAACCTCAGTTATTGAACATCTTTCTTTTTTCTTTTCTTTTCAAGATAGGGTGTCTCACCGGCCTAGAACTCACCATGTGGGCTAAGCTGGGTGGCCAGCAATCCCTAGGAATCTACCTTCCCCCAGGTCATCAGCACTGAGTTTAATAGTAAGTGCCATTCTGCCTGCTTTTCTTCTTTTTTTTTTCTTTTTTCTTTGTTTTTTAAACTGGGAGTCAATTTCAGGTCCCTGAGCTTGCAAGGCAAGCACTTTAGCAACCAGTACCTTAGTAACTGAGCTATCCTCCTCCCTGATTACTTTTTAAAAAACCTTATCTGCCTGCCTGCCTATCCATCCCTCCATCCATCCATCCACCTATCTATCTATCCATCCATCCATCCATCCACCTATCCACCTATCCTCTATCTATCTATCTATCTATCTATCTATCTATCTATCTATCATCTATTCTACCTACCCACTCATTTATTTATTTATTTATTTATTTATTTATTTATTTATTTATTTTGTGTGTGTGTGTGTGTGTGTGTGTGTGTGTGTGTGTGTGTGCAGGCAAAGCCTTGCATGTACCACAGCACGCATGTGGAGGTTACAGGACAACTTCTAGCAAGCAGTTGGTTTTCTTCCACCAAGTGGGTCTTAGGGATCACACTCAAGTTGTCAGGCTTGGTGGCAGGATCTTTACAATACTGAGCCACACTATCCCCTGCCCTCTTCTTCTTTAATATTAGTTTTTAATATTCCATAGGCAGTGTTCTCCTATGTGCTTAGGTTGGCCTTGAACTTGTGATCCTCCCAGGTAACTTCCATAGTAGGTAGGAATGCAGGCATAGGGAAGACACCTGATTTGACTGGTTGAATGCTTTCTGAAAAACGTGTTGTCCAGTCTCACATGTACTTAAACTGCAAGTGGAATTCTGCTTTTTCTCATTTAACGTTCTCTTTTTTTGAGATTCCCTGACCAATTCACTACTTTATCTTCGCACTCCAGACCTCTATCTAGCCAGCTGGGTTTAAAGGTGTGCGGCCACTGCCAGCTTCTGACCTCTGTTTTCTAAGGTAGTGTGAACAAACAATTCTGGGGAGAAAAGTCTGCAAGCAGAGGTCTTCTCAGGAGAGAAATACAGGAATCCAAAAAAAGGAGCTGGCTAGAGGCAGGCAGATCTCTGAGTTCAAGGCCAGCCTGGTCTACAGATCGAGTTCCAGTATAGCCAGGGCTACACAGAGAATCCCTGTCTCAGAAACAAACAAACAAACAAACAAAACAAACAAACAAGAAACAAAAAAACAAAAACAAAAAACAAAAATAAAAATCAAAGGCAAACAATAACAACAAAAACAAAACAAATTCCAGAGCCAGTGATGTAGTGTAGTGGGGCAGCGTTTGGCTAGCACGGTCCTGGTTTCAGTCCCAAGAACCAAAAGCAGAAGGGAGCTAAGAATCACTTTCTAGAAGCCGAGTAAGATGGGTGGGTGTGTTCTCAGCCATGTGAGTCAGTTAGAGGACAGCCTGGGCTACTGGACTCTATCTCAGGAACAAAACCACTTTGTTTTCTAAAGTCATATTCAGTAAAATGAGTCATATTCAGTAAAAAATATATATCAAAAAACCACATATAGGCCAAATATTTAATAGTTATTTCTGGAAAATAGAGTTATAGATAATTATTTTCTTTGCGATTCCTCTCCCCCCAAATTCACAACGGATTACAGGACGTCTGCACAGTTGGTCCAAGTCCTAGCCTGACTTTTTCCACCTTCCAGAGGTGGGGAGCAGATGAAGTTCTGAGAGGATGCTTAATATGAGCACAGCCGGATCAAGGACCCAGATACCTCAGACCCATGGGAATGGCGTGGCTTCCTCAAGTCAGGCTCTGGGAGACGGCGAAGCCATCTTCTAGTCCATGTGCAGATTAGGTAGTGATTAAGCAGACGCAGAGTGAGACATTATAAGCTCCTGGGGTGCAGAAAGCAGACTCTGGGTCTGTCAGATTAGGTTTATGAGTGCGAGGGTCCCAGGACTGGAAAGCAGTGATGAGCAGTGCAGGCTCTCAGAGGGAGTCCTGAGAAATGTGCTTCTGAAAATCCTCATCTTACAGCAGCACCCCAGCCTACAGGGTCGGGAAACCTGCAGGTGGAGTTGCCTGAAATTTCTCAGTCCACCAGAAAGGGGTGCAGACAGCTGGGCTCAATCACACCATATACCTTGCTGCCAGACTCCCAGTTTAGGCTTATGTCTGCTCCTGCATATGACTTTAAGAGGGCCATGAAGCTGTAGCCATTACTTAAGGTCAGAGTTCAGTATGCCAGTAATGAGTCATTAAGGATGGATTCAGCAGAGGCAAGCTTCTAAAGTGGAGGATCCACAGACAGCGGGGGGTTATTTTGGGTGTACCTTTGTGGGAAACGACTGTTTTCAGCTCACCCGTGGAGGAGATAGCCATAACCTAATAGTGCATGGGAAAATATAAGCAACGTTCTCTTCGCCACCCTGCCTCACTAAGCAGCACCCTGAATCTATCCCCAAAGCGCTTGGTGATACTTTCACTTGTCAATCCACCCTGATTTCAAAAGGGAGCCGCACCCGCTCTAACCTGACTCCCACAGATAATTCCCTTCCCTTCGGTCCAACTGTGAGGAGGCCTTGTGTCTACTGCTTGCTTCTCGACTCATGACAGATATCACAGTTGTAGCTATGGCTTATCGCGGGGGTTATGAGCAGCACTGATGGCTTTCTGTGAGGTGCACACAGACACAGAAGTAAACTTATTTGGGCTCGTCTTGAAATAAAGCTTTCTAAAATGCTGAAATGCTTGACTCTTTCTGACTCGGAAACAGTAGTGGGCAGAAGGGGCCGCAGAGCAACGAGGTTGTGATTGCTCCACCTGAGAGTGGCCACTCAGCTGCACCCAGTCTTTGAACTTACAAAGGGAACACTTGGGGATGGAGGGAGAGCCATGGCAGCAAAAACTGTGGTGGATATAGACAGACAGACAGGCAGGCAGACGCGTGCGCGCGCATGCGCGCGCGCATACACAGAGAGAGAGAGAGAGAGAGAGAGAGAGAGAGAGAGAGAGAGAGAGAGAGAGAGAGAGAGAAGAAAGAAACCTGCTAGCTTATTTGAACTAGAGATGAGTCTCAATAGCATCAGTAAGGTTGCCCTAACTATGCTTCTACAAGCAGTACTGTGGTGAACTCCTAATAGTTCCTGGAGTTCTAAAGGGAGGCTTATTAAGACAGAAGTAAACAACCAGGCAATAGTGGCACATGCCTTTTACCCCAGCACTCAGAGAGGCAAGTGGATTTCTGAATTTGAAGCTGGCCTGGTCTACAGAGTGAGTTTCAGGACAGCCAGGGCTACATAGAGAAACCCTGGCTCAAAAAAAAAAAAAAAAAAAAAAAAAGACAGGAAGTAAACAACTCATAAATCCAAAAAGTCCCTGAAACACACCAGATTCACATGACTTCTCCCTCCCTAAGGTTGTGAAATCAGTAAGGACTGGGGAGGAAAGAGACTCTTTGATTTAAGAAGCTGCAAGTAAGTCATGGAGAGAGCTCCAATATCTCAGCTTTGGTGAGTTGTCACCCATGCTGGGGTGGGCTTTCTGTGACATGACTGCAATTGAGTAATCCATGTCCCTGTAAGTAACCCCAAGAAATTCATTGGTTCACTCACTAAGTTGAACTTTTGTGATAGCGTTTCTTAGCTTTGCCCTGGGTGATCAGACATTTGTTCCTGTCTCCCCAAGAACAGCAGCACACAACACTCTCCTCTCTGACTTGTGCACAGCAAATATATACGTGATCACAAAATAGAATCCGTGAGAGAAATAGATGTGAGAGGAAAAAAGAGAAAAGAAGAAAAAAGAAGAAGCAGAGGTTTCTAATGAAATGGTTGTTATGTCAATATTCAAGTCACCCGAACTATTGCTTAAGCAGCAAATAACCAATGGACCTGAGGGGAGACCCAGGAATTTAGCAGGCCTTCCACGCTTTTAGAAATATTGGAATAGGGGGCTGGAGAGATGGCTCAGTGGTTAAGAGAACTGATTGCTCTTCCAGAGGTCCTGAGTTCAATTCCCAGCAACCACATGGTGGCTCACGACCATCTGTAATGGGATCTGACACCCTCTTCTGGTGTGCATGAAAACAGCTACAGTGTACTCGTAAAATAAATGAACCTTTAAAAAAAAAAGAAATATTGGAATAAGGAGGGCACAGAATTAGAATGACACATGGTAAGGGTTGGAGGCAAGCCACAGCTCTTCCATCACGAGATGATAACCCTTTTTTGGAATCTTTCACAGAGTCAAAATTGGTTCTTAGACCATTATGGTATATACAATAATTCATTACATTCACCTATCTATAAAATGACCACACACACACACACACACACACACACACACACCCTGGAGAGATGGCTCAGTAGTTATAAGCACTTTGCTACTCTTGCAGAGCACCCAAGTTTGGTTCCCAGCACCCACACAGCTGTGAGAGCAGCCTTCTCTGACTCCAGGAGATCTAAGGCCTTCTTTTGGCCTTTATAGGCACCAGACACTAACATAGCACACACAAATACATGCAACCAAACACTCATATACATAAAATAAAATGTAGTACAATAACCCAGATTAGAAATGGTGGGTTTTGTTTTGTTTTTGTCACAGTGAGAGATCTGGTTGGTTTACCTTCTCATAAGGTGACCTGACTAACATTGTTCACCTTGTACCAATCAGGCTGAAGGTGAGTACAACTGGGTCCCTTGCCCTGTATAGCTCCAGCATGGTTTCAACACATGAAGAGAAAAATGCATATATGAGATGTGTGCTGCAAGATGTTACTGGCACAGTTCGTTTTCATTAGCAGATTCTGGACTCCAAAAAGCAATCATGGCGTCGAGTTGTGTCCAGAAAAGTCTGTGTCCTAAAGTGAGCACCATTTAGGAAAGCCGCAACATGACCAGAGTAAACATTTGTCCTTATTTCTATTTTTTACTCATTTCCAGAGTACCGTGGATTTGGGGAGGGGAGACTCTCACTCACTTCAAGACCCTAAAGCAACATTGTCTCACTAGTATTTTAAAAGTGGGTGCTGGGTATTCAAGTAGATTTGAATAGGAATGCAACTGTTTTTAGCCTCAGGAAAACACCTCTGAATCCAGGAAGCCAAAGAAGTCAAGGCTAGTTGGGATGGAACAGGTTAAGGTCAGGCCTGGGCTACACAGCAAATACTAGGACAGCTGGGACCAGGTAGCAAGACCCTGTCTTAAAAACACCAGAAAAAAAAACAATGCATTTTGTAGGGTAAGAAGATGGTTTCTGCCAGTGTTTGCTTTTGGGGGATTTCTTTCAAGTACTAATGCATACAATGGGTTAAAGTCTGTGAAGTGATTACTGGACAGCAGCCAAAATATTGAGACAGGCCATAGCTCCTGGGAATGAGTACTGAGGAGGTGCGCCCAGGCACTGCCTTAGGGTTCAAGGTGAGGGAGTGGGAGAGAGTGCAGAGGGACGTTTGGAGAAAGCTAAGACATACACTTGTACTGCAAAGCCCGAACAGAGTCGTTCACACGGGCTTAAGAAGTGTCTTTCCTATAAACCCAATAAAAGAACACGTGTTCTGAGGAGCTGTTTCAACCTGTCCACACCCTAGGCGACTTCCCCACAAAACCAGCAAATCCTGGGCCAAAGCGATTGCCACGCCTTGCGTCTTCGGCTCCTCAAATCCCAGGGCACGTGCCCACCGGGGCTGTTTTAGGAGTGGACACTACATGGACACAGATCAAGTTTGGATCGGATCCACTCCGAATCGGACCGCCCTGAGAGTGGGCTCGGCGGACAGGTCTGCTGGCTGGTTCCGCAAGGGGCCCGCCCGCACACCCCTCCAGTGGGTCCTGGGTACGCGGCCAGCTGCGGTGCCCCGCCCCGCGCCGTCCCGCCCCGCCCCGCCCCGCGCGGCCGGGCTCTCACACGGTTACTTGTGTGACTGACACGGGCCGGGCGGGCTGGAGGACCCCGCTGGGGGGAGGGAGCCAGAGCGCGGGCCCGCCCGCTCCACACCGCCAGCCTCTCCTTCTCATTGGCCACAGGCCGACGTCCATCACCCCCAGGTGGCGCTCGGATTGGCGGAAAGCTCACTTCTAGAACGAGGAGGGCAGAGTGACTCCGCGGGTCTCCCGCGGCTCCTTTTCTCCTCCCCCTGCTCAACGTCCACCCACCTCTCCCCACCCCCATCACTTCCCCCGCCCGGTGCGCGACAGTGTCCTTAGAAGACTCATTGGGCCAGGGGCGAAGCCAGCCACCTAGCGAGCCCCACCGCCATTGGTCTACGATCACGCCTGTCACAGCGGCACGCCCTGCCATTGGGCATCCTCGCCGCGCTCCCGCCCCGCCGCCTCCTCCCTCGCGGCTCTCCCCGGCCCCCTACCCCTCCCGCCCCGCCGCTCCTTCCTGGTCCAGCTGGGCGGGGACTGCCCTAGGACTCTTTAAAGTCTGTGAGTCACTGCACAACCTATCAATCCAATTAAATGTCTTGAGCGAGCCGAGCGGGCGGTGCTCCCCGCCGCCGGCCGCCCCTGCTCTCGGCGCCCCGCTATCCATGGCTGGCTGGCTGTACTCCTCCCGGTGCGTCCTCCTCCCGCATCTCGCCAGCCTCGGCAACTTCCCCTCAGCCAGCCTCTGCCCCCAGGCCGCCACGGCATGGGCTAGACCCCGAGCCGCTTCTTGCCGTCTCCCGTCCAGTCCGCGCGCGGTCTCGCCCCTCTAGCCCGTCTCGCCCGTCCCCGCCGTTTCCCCGACAGTCAGCCCCATCACTCGGTCGGCTTTCCTCCGCGGGGCAGCGGTGGAGGACCAGCGGGCTCCGCAGGAGCGGGCGCCCCCACCCCGCTCCTCCTCCCGCTCCTCCGCGCTCCCACTCGTCGGGATCCCGGTCCCGCACCGAGGGACGCGCCGACCGACGTCCTCTCCCCGCGGCCGTACGACCCGCCCGGGGGCTGGACCAGGCGCCCACTTCTTCGCGGAAGGTGAGTACGGAGCGGGGTTTTGGGTGGGGTGGTCTGAAAAAAAAAATGTGGTGACCAGGCCACTTTTGGGAAGGGCAGGGATCAGGTTGTGGCTGGAGGTTCTCGGTCCGGCGTGGATGTGAGGAGGCGACTCCCTCCTTCCCTCTTTGGCCCCCCGCCCCCACCCCCGCCCTTGACACCCTCCTTCTCCTGTCTTGCTGTACATGGTAGGTATTGCCAGACTTCCACCAGCGGGGCATTATGCCGCCTGTAAAATAATTGGTGCTGGCATGCTCTCTGTCTTTTGAATGCCTAAGTGAGCAGTAATAGTCTGCGATGTGATCCGATAGACTGAGTGCCCTGCAGAAAAGTGTAGAATGCCTAATGGGGGCACATTTTCCTCTAAATCGAAGTTAACTTTCATTCAATAAAGGCAAAGCAAAAGGTGTTTGTAACGTGAGTGTATGGCGATGGAGGAGAATACTGGTTGTTGCCTAGTGGCATTGGCGCTTTTATTTTGAAGCAATTTTATGGGTTTTCTTCTGAAAAAAAAATGTGAACTCGCTATTAAAGGTTATTAAGTCTAAACCTGTTGGAAGAGAGCAGATAGGATGGCAATCCAACGGATGTCCACTTCGGCTTTCCTTTGCTCTAGGGAGGCATCGCAACGCAGCATTTTGCCTTTCTCTGTCACTGGATACAGTGTAGAGCTTTATGTATACGAGAGCAGTTTAGAGGTTGTTTCTTTGGGTTATATATATTTTTTGTTCTTGACTACTCTTTAAGCAACGTTTTTCTACAGAATTTCTTCAGTTTTTAATTTGGTTTCTCCATCTCAAGTGCCTCCAGACTACAAATGCCCACCCCTGCCTGCTTCACGAGAATCTTACTGTGTCGATCTTTATTTTGAGGTGAAAGACTGATAAGAAATGGTTACTCCGAGCTGGCTTCTGGGGTTGCTGTGTAGAATTCGGCAGTTTTAAGTTGATTTTACTGTCTTGAAATCGCGTTCTGCACTAGTTGTCCACAAGATTTAAATTAGGCCAAACCAAACATATTTTGAAATATTAAAGTACAGCAAAGACCTCTTAGTAGTTCATTTTCTACTTCTCTTTCAGACTAACCAGAATAAGTTGTTACTAAATTTAATTTTAAAGAATAGACTGTTCCTGTACTGAAATCTGCCAAGTTGGTACAGAAAGATTTCTTTTTAAAGAGCAGAGATGTGGTTATGATCAGTCCAAAGTGATGAAGTTTAGAAGTGACTTGTATGTAAATGCTGTTTTAAAGAAGTGCTTGTCACCAGCTTCAAGACCCTTCAGTGTGTTTCAGGAAGACTGTTTTGAATTGTTTAATATATTTACTGTGTGACTTTTTTCACGAGGCTGAAGCCCCATAGCACAGGGCTTCCTGCTGTCTGAATTTAAATGTTGCCAGTATCACTCTCACTCCCTGGCTCCGTGACCTTGAACAAATTCAAAATAATCTGGACTGTAGTGGTGTTCTCCAGTTATTTCTCCAGAAAGACTCCTCTTTGAAAGACCTCCCCTCCCCCAAGGATTTATAGACTGCTCACCATAGACAACATCGTCACTGGAAGACAGGTGCCTGTGTTGATTTAAGAATGAAGCCCCAGGCCCTGAAGAGGTTGCTCGGTTGGTTGTCCACTTTCTGAATTCAGATTTTCAGTACCCACAGAAATGTGGCAGCCGTCCTGTATGTAACCCTAGCACTGGGGGTGGAGAGGGTGGAGACAAGGGTTCTTGGGGTAAACTGGCTAGTTAGAAAAGCCAAATGGGCAAGCTCTGGGTTCAAGCAAGAGGCCCTGTCTATCTCAGTAAAAGATGGAGGAGAATGCAGCAGGCACATGATGCCAACCTCTGACCACCGTGCATGTGCATGTGCACCCACCTGCAAAGATACAGGGATATTCATAAACATTCACACACACATTCACACACACATATGCACATATACACACACTCACATACACATATACACACATTCACATATACACATGCACATATGCACATACACACATTCACATTCACAAACACACATATGCACATATACATACACACATTCACATTCACAAACACACATATGCACATACACACATACACACATTCACATACACACATATACATACACATTCACATACAGACATACACGCATACATATATACGCACATTCACATATATACACATACACACATACATACATTCACATACACAGATATGCACATACACATATATACACATTCACATACACACATATACACATTCACATACATGCATACATACACACATTCACATATATATACATACACACATACACACTTTTATATACACACATATACACATATATGCACATACATTCACATATATACACGTGCACATACACATACACACATACACATTCACATATGCACATATACATACACACATTCACATATGCACATATACATACACACATTCACATATAAACACATACACACATACATACATACACATACACACATTTACATACACATATCTACACATTCACATACACACATTCACATATATATATATACATACACACATACACACTTTCATATACACACATATACACATTCACATATACACATGTGCACATACATTCACCTATATACACATGTGCACATACACATTCACACATAAGCACACACATACATACATACATGGGGGAAAGAGTACAGCTCCAGATCTGGCTGCTGGTGCTCATCAGGAGCCCATCTGCCAGGGAGGTTGAGGCAGGAGGATGACATGAGCCCAGGAGATGCAGACCACAGTGGGACTTTTTTCTCAAAAACCAACCAAATAACCAAATAAACAAACTAAGACCAAAACAAAATGCAAAGAGTGGGCTCTCGAATCCGGTCCTGAAGGTTCAAGTCTCAGTTTGCCATCCATGTGCCCTTGGCCAGGTTACCTTAGTTATCTCATCGATACAACAAGAACAGTAGCAGTTCCTACGCCATGTTGCTATGAGAACACATAAGTTAATATGTGCGGAAATTTTAAAGTGTATGCCATCTTCCAAAGTCTAGCTTGTTTTTTGTTTCTTGTAGACAGGTGTCTTTTAAAAGAGAACTGTGTTTGTTTTTCTTATTGCCCTACGGAATCAAACCCAGGACCTTGCCTTTGTAACAGTAACTGCTCCACCACTGATCCGTGTTCTTAGTCTTAGTAGAATATTTTATTACGAAGGTAATAATCATTGCTGTTAATAAAAGAAGACTCTTATAAATATGCCTGATGTTTGAAATAGAGTTTATATGAAACCTTAAAGAAATTCTATTATTAGAAGCCGGAAATGGTGGTGTGCACCCGTAAGCCAGTAATCCAGAGGTAGCGACAGGAGGATTCCTGCAAGTTTAAGGCCATCTTGGTCTACATTATAAAGTTCTGTGTCAGCCGGGACTTCAGAACAAGCCCTTATCTCAAAATCCCTTCAAAAGGCCAGCTAGAGCTCAGTTGTTAAGTCACGTATAATCACAAGGACCTGACTCCATCCCCAGACCCCACATTAAAAAGCTGGTTCCGGTGAGCATACTTGGGGTTGTAGTACTGCAGGACAGGCTGCTCCAGCCCAGCCTACTTGGCAAGTGCCAGCCCAGTGGGAGACATTGTCCCAAAAACAAAGTAGATAGTGCCTAGGCAATGATACTTGAGGTTCCCTGTCACATACATGCCCATGCTCACCTGCACATAGGAACATGCACACACATACACAGAAAGAAAGGAAGGAAACTCAGTTATTGGGCAAGACATACTGTCTGTACCTGTAACCTTGGCACTTGGGAAGCTGAGGCCAAATGATCAGAGTTTAAGGGCTGAGGGGATGATACAGTGCGACGTTGTTTTAGAACAGTTTATAGGATGACCTGATTGTGCACACTGTCATTTTCTTTTTTTCTTCTTCTTCCTTTTGAGATAAGCTCCCCCTCAGGTCTAGGCTAGCTGGCCTCAAACGTGCTTAGCCTCCTGAGCGCTAGGATTACACGTGTGAAGCGCCATTTTTGGCTTTCTTTCATTTAAATTTGCATAGTATCATGTGCCTGCCTCAATTACAAGATTGTTACAGAAGTCACATGATTGTCGTCGCCCGTGCTTTTTCTCCTTCAGTAGGCAGAAAGATCTGTAAAGGTAACAGGCACATTTCATTCCAGAGTCCATTGCCTGGTGCCCAGAGAGGCACCTGGCGTATAGAGGCATGAAAAGCCATGTGCAAGCAGTAAAACAGGGTTTTCAAATTGTTTATGAATAGTTGAATTCTATTATTAGAAGCCAGAAATGGTGGCGCACACCCGTAAGCCAGTAATCCAGAGGTAGAGACAGGAGGATTCCTGCAAGTTTAAGGCCATCTTGGTCTACATATAAAGTTCTGTGTCAGCTAGGACTTCAGAACAAGCCTTTATCTCAAAGTACTGAAGATATTACTGTTACTTTTCGAACTGAATTTTTACTTTGTCTAATGGCTCGCACCTTTAATCCCATCACTTGGTGTGTGGCGGATATTTTTTTTTTTTTTACTTTATTTTAGTGCTTAGAGAGTAAGTAAAATTTATGATTTATTTTTTATTAATGGTTTTTGTTTTGAAGACTAAATTAAAGTACTCCGAAAAGGCGCATCTGATCTCTCCCTCTGTTAACCCGACATGTCTAGGTCTGAATCATAGCCTTTTCTGACTTGTAAGCTTTCTATCACTAAGTTGAATGCTATTCTTCATTAATGTGAACCGTACGAATTAGATTTTTTTTTTTTTTTGGTTCTTTTTTTCAGAGCTGGGGACCGAACCCAGGGCCTATGCGCTTCCTAGGCAAGCGCTCTACCACTGAGCTAAATCCCCAACCCCCACGAATTAGATTTTTGAATGTCTCAAATAATTCTCTGCTTCAGAATTAATAAAGAGAGCACGACATGGCGTCACTTCCTCAAGGACTGAAACATTGCTTCTGTGTCCATTCAGGAATAAAACTCTCTCTTGAGTTGTAATAACAATTGGCCGCTGACGTGGCTACAGTAAATGTGGGGCACGTATGTGGAGTCAGCAAACGAAACGGTTTTCAGACTTTCCCACACTTTCATAGGCGTTACACAATTGAGAAATCCGTTACTTTTAAAACAACAGAAAGGCTGGAGGGCCCACAGCCTGCATAGTTTGTGGAAGCTTGTTATTTCACTTGTCAATACAGGGTAGCTTGGTTACTGTGCCCTCTGAAGTTACAAAACGCATGAATTAAAAGAAGGATCCTCATTTACAAAATCAGGAGTATGACTGAGTTTTATAACACTGTAAAACCCTCTTGAGGTGTAAACTCATCCCCTGTAGCCAGGTAAGTCTGTGCTTACAATCCTCTGCTTAATCAAATCATGTTACATGGTTTGGTTCACCGTAATGCATTTTCATTGGCTAAAATAATCAAATTTTAGAAAAATGTCCTCCTTTTAAAGACAGAACCAGGTCTCACGTGTAAGCCAGGCAGCACTGAAATGTGTGGTCCTCCTGCTTTGGCCTTCTGCGTGTTTGGATCGCAGCCATGCAGCCATCTTGCTGTTTATGTACTTTTTCTTTCACTATTTTGTGTAGCCTTGGGTGGCCTGGTACTCATACTGTGGACCATACCTGTCTCCAGCTAATGGCTGTTCTTCTTGTGTTGTCCTCTAACGTGCTCTGATTACTAGCATGGGCCACTGTGCCTGGCTTTGAAGTATGATTTTGGTTTGGTTTGTTTCTTTTCGAGATCGGGTTTCTTTCTGTAGATCAGGCTGGCATCAAACTCAGAGATCTGTCTGCCTCTGCCTCTGCCTCTGCCTCTGCCTCTGCCTCTGCCCCCGCCCCCGCCCCCCAAGTGATGAGATTAAAGGCCTGTGCCACCCTGCCTGGCCTAAAATATGTTTTTAAGGGTTGGAGAGGTGGCCGGTCACTAAGAACACTGGTTGCTCATCGAGAGGACCTGTACTCTGACAACATGGCTCACAACCAACCATATCTCCAGTTCTCAGGGATCCACAGTCGTCTTCTGGCTTTCGTTCATACGTGCAGGCAAAACATCCATATAAACTAAAAAATAAACCTTAAAAAAGTACGGAGCCCAGTTTGATCCCCAGTACCAATCCTTCCCCGCAAAGGAAAAACAAACAAACAAACAAACAGAAAACTGTAACTATAGACCTTAGAGAGGAGCGATGACTCAGCAGTTAAGAGTGCTGACTGCCCTTCAGGAGGAGCTGGGGTTCAGTTCCCAGCACCCACATGGCAGCTCACAGCTGTCTATAACTGTTCAGTTCCAGGGCGCCTGACTTTCACACACAAACATACGTTCAGGCAGAACTAATGAACATAAAATAAAAATAAATCACACACACACACACACAGAGCCAGGCCTAAGATTTCTTTCAAATAAAAGCAGAGAAAACTTAAAAGGAAGTCAAAGAAAAGGGAGCGCTTGGCTTTGGGAGCCTTTTTTGTAGCCATTCACGTTGTCCCATTTGAACGCAGTGGAATCTACTCACTGCAGAGTAGAGTGGCGTGAGGGATTTACTTTATCCTGTTCCGTTCCTTTTACCTAGGGAGATGGACAGAGCTTGTACCGAAAGGTTGTACTTTAAAGATGGCTCTGCACTGCCTCTAAAAGTGGACAGGGAGCCTTCACTGTAGTCTTTGCTGTAGGTTTTCTTTTTGTTTTTAGACTGGGTCTCATGTGGTCTAGCCTGGCCTTGAACTCCTGATCCTCCTGATGAGGTACCTCCTTCCAAGTGTTGGGGTTGCAGGAGTGTAGGATTTAAGAGCCTTTAAAAACTAGAAGGTGGGGCTGGAGAGATGGCTCAGTGGTTAAAAGCACTGACTGCTCTTCCAGAGGTCCTGAGTTCAAATCCCAGCAACCACATGGTGGCTCACAACCATCTGTAATGAGACCTGATGCCCTCTTCTGGTGTGTCTGAAGACAGCTACAGTGTACTTATATAATATAATAAATAAATACATTAAAAAAAAAACTAGAAGGTAGAACCAGGCACTTGGGAGGCAGAGGCAGGTGGATCTCTGAGCTTGAGGTCAGTCTGGTCTACAGGGCGAGTTCCAGGACAGCCAGGGCTACATGGGGAAACCCTGTGTCAAAGAAACAAACAAATATAAAAGCAAACATTAGAGGGTAGCTAGGTGTGGCACGTACTTCCAGACCTAGCGCTTGGCAAACGGAGGGAGGAGGATCAGGAGTTTGAGCTACCTGGGTCTCTTGAGAGTCTGTTCCCCCCAAAATAGGCTTACAGTTTGCCTGTTATATAAATTTGTCAGAATTCAGCCTCACTTTTCTCCAGTTATTACCAGTTACCACAGAATTGTGTTATTGTTCAACTTTCAATGTGAATGTGAAATGTGAGTGAGCTCAGAATAGGACGTATTTAAACAAGCGAGTCCTACACAGAGATGCTATTGGATCTAATCAGTATTGAGGACAGTGACTACTAATCCCCCAGATTCGTGAGTTTGCTAAGCAGAAACGTTTTTCTGACTGCCGGGACTTGAACTATGCGCTCTGCAAGCTCAACACAAGCTCTACTACTGAGCTACAGCCCCCATACCCCCCAAAATAAGCAACTCTTTGTCGTACAATTTATTTTTAATTGCACGCACGTGCGTTACTTTAAGTGCGTGCATGTGAGGCTAGAAGCCTTGGATCGCCTGCAGCTGGAGTTAAAGGCAGTTTTGAACCGCCTGACTTGGTGCTGGGAACTTAATTTGTTCTTAACTGCTGAGCCATCTCTCCAGCCTGCTCCCAGGAATCAACTTAGAAAACAAAACTCCCAACAACTTACCTATTTGTTCAGTAGCCACTGGACTGAAACACCAATGTCATCCATTCTCTGCTTATGAATTTGAAGTCCATATTTTTAGTATGATTTGTGTGATGGTGTGAGTAAGCCTTTAACACTGAACATGTACTGTTAATATATTAAATAATAAAGATATCCCATCTTTTAATTATCATTTCCCACAAGTCTTTGTCGAAAAGTTGTTTTCAGTTTTCTGAATGAGTTTGTACTCATTTGTGTGTCTATGCATGTGCATTCGTATGTACATATGCACGAGGGCGTATGCATGTGCTTGTGACATGTTTCTGAGTTCCTTTCCTTGACCACAGTAAAATTTTCCCTCAGCTCTGTGTGTTTGCCAATGCAGAACACACAGAGTGGAGGCTTTCATTTATTTTAGACTGCTCCGTTGGACCAATGGAAAAGCCTTTTCTGTAGAAGGACTTTCTTTGTTTTATGGAAAGATGAGCATTGGTCATCTTGCCTGCATAAGTTTAAAGGCCACGATGTAAACCTAGGACATGGCTCAAAGTACAGGAGAGAGGTGGCAACAGAAAAAATGTTAACATTTATTATTTACTGATTTTTCTGTTAATCTGGATTGGGGGGAAGAGGTTTGTTACAGCCTTTTATCTGTTGACGTTACTGTAAAGTGTCTCAGACATGGGCTTTGTTTTGCTCCCTGCCAAGTGATTGGTGAGTTTATAAGAAGCTTTCTTTTGTGTGTGGTGACTGCCCCAACCACGTTGAGGGCGACTTTCCCGAGAGAGTCACTGTACGGGGAACTGCAGTTCCTTTTGTTTTGTTGTTAAACTCTTGAAATCCTGTCAGGACATCAGACCTCAGCCACAGCGAAGTTTTCCATACTCACTGTTGCATGATTAATGTCCCCAATAAAGTCACATCAGCGCTACTGTCTCCATTGGCTTTAATTCAGATGAAATGTCCCCTTTGGGTTAACTGTTGTTTGGATTTTAAGGGTTCTTTTACCTAGAAAAATCAGAGGATAAAAATGAATGTTTTTTTCTCTCTTTGTGATGCTGAAAGTCACCCATAAGCATATGCAGCAGGTGACCTACCACTGAGCTATCCCTCCAGACCCAAAAATATGTTTCAAAGTAATATGTCCAGAAGAATCTTGTGAGTAAAAAAGATTTCCCAAGGACCTCAGTCTTTGACTTGGTAGGAATATTTACTGATTTCTCAAACTTCTTGACATTATTCAGATGTCAAAAATCAGAAGTCCTTAAGTCCCATTAAATAAAACATAGGTCTTCCTTTTGAGACAGGGTCTCAGACACATTGTGTTGCCCAGGCTGCCCTTGAACTTGCTCCTCGTCAGGCTGACCTGGGACTCCTAATCCTGCTGTGTCAACCCTGTCAGTGAATGCAGGAATCATGGATGTGCACCAGCAGGCTGCCTGGCCCTTCCTCCTGATTTAGAAAACAGTCTGTTGCTACTTTAAAATTTTAATTTAATTTATCTTTAATTTAATTTAATGTGTATAGGTATTTTGTCTGCAGGTACATCTGTGGACAGTTTGTAAGCCAGAAGAAAGAATCAAGCCCGTTCGAGTTGGAGTTATAAATGTTATGAGCCACCCTGTCAGTGCTGGGAATAGGACACAGGTCCTCTGGAAGAGCAACCAGTGCTCTTAACTGCTGAGCCATCTCTCCAGTCCCTGTTGTACATTTTATTTAATTGAAATAAAATTAGACACACTATATTCTCGAGTCCCTAATGTGGGCCAGCTAGAAATGTGGACTTGCAGGGAGGGAAAAAAGGGCATATTCACACTCTGAAAACCAGGTTCCAGAGGATTTTGGGGAAGTCAGAGCTTGGTAGCAGCCACAATTAACCTATACACTGATGAAATGATAACAGGAAAGAATCTTAATGTGCATTTTTATGTCCTTTGATTTTGTATAAAGGGAATCCTGATTCTGACCACAAAATCCATTTGAGTAAACAATTTATATTTGAATTTGAGTTGAGACATTAAAACATAATATGTCAGTTTCTCTCAGAAATCATGAATCTTCCTTATTTATTAACCCTGGAAAACTTTATGATGACCATGGTCTGGAATGTTTCCTAGATTTTTATTGGACTTCTTAAGTTGTTTTCTCCTATCCCTTTGTTTCCTTTGTGACTGAGCCTGAAAAAAAAAATGGTAACAAAGAATGTTTCACAATGGGAATGTAGCCATGTAGTTGTCCCAGCGATATTAAACAATTAACAAGAGAACCTTGACTTGCTTTGCCTGCTTACAGTGGGAGCTAAGGTTTTGTCTCAGTGACTGCAATTTTGTAATTTCCTGCACAAATGAAACTATTAGTGTTGGTTCCATCTCCAATACCAAAGTAAATATACCTACAAAGTAGCATTACATGTAGTGATGGTGGTGAATTATTGTTTCATATTTCCTAGATCAAACGGACCTGCCCTCTGTAAGTCCTGGGTGCCTTCTTGGGGATCATCCTTCCGTTAAGTTTAAGTAACATTGGTTAGAAGGCTTTTGTGTCTTGAACAAAGAGTAGTCTCATCTGCAGCAACTGCACAGCCTCTCAGTAGGGAAGCAGTGAAAAATGGAGCAGGCCTCACTGTCCCCTAGGGAAGCAGAAATGGCACCTGTGAACAGAGTGTATAGACACCGTTTGGATATATTTTAGGTTCCTGAGTCAAAAGTAAATACATAAAAGGCCCAGTGCTGGGAACCCCGAAACATCAATGAAGGTGCTGTAGATGAGGGGAGTACCCTGGGGAAGAGCGAACAGTCAGCCCTCCGGCAGCTACCCAAGATTCCTTCCCCAGTTTTGCCTAGAATAGCCCTGACTGCCAATACCTACACTTAATCTGGCTAACGTAAGAAGTCTGAGTATATTGCTATAATTTACAGATAATCTTTCTGAATTATTTTGCTTTGAAATTTAGCTGACAGGCCTGCTACCTTTTTTTTTTTTTTTTAAATGTTGGCAGCACTCTCCCACCCAGCAGTGCTCTAGCTGTGGCTTTAAACTCAAACACAGTACTGTGTGACTGTGGGTCTGTTGATTTTTTTTTTTCTGAGTGTTTTGAAATGCTAACATTCTTTATTTTTAGATCACATATGTTTCTTTATTTGGAGCTATGTCTAAGATAGGATAATATAATGCATTCTTTTTTTTTCTTCTTTTTCTTTTTTTCGGAGCTGGGGACCGAACCCAGGGCCTTGCGCTTCCTAGGCAAGCGCTCTACCACTGAGCTAAATCCCCAACCCCAATATAATGCATTCTTGTCTCATAGATTTAAATTTAGGGATAAAAGTACAAAATCTCACAGTTTATCTGTTAATGAAAGTATTTAGACACTTTGTGGAGACTTAAAACAACCCATAAAGAGTTTCTTTTCCTGCAGAATTTATTGTCTCTTTTACATCTTATTGAAATGCCCAGCTAGCATGGCTATGTACATTATCTGTCATAAGTGATTTCAAGGGTGTGTGTGTGTGAGTGTGAGTGTGTGTGCACAGTGTACCAGATTGTAGCCTAACGTGACGTTTGATGCCTGTAATCCCAGCACTTAGGAAGTGAAGGCAGAAAGATCAGCTACATGGCAAGTTTGAGACTGGCCTGGACTGCATGAAAACAAAAACCACAAGTTGCCCTACCCGTCGAGAGAGAGAGAGAGAGAGAGAGAGAGAGAGAGAGAGAGAGAGAGTTTACCAAGTTGACTCTACAGTAGTACATGCCTGTAATCCATGTTACTTGAATGGCTGAGATGGGAGGATTGAGTTAAAAAAAAGAACTAGAAAAAACAGTAGACACCCTGTATCAAAAATAAACAAACGTTTCCAAATTCAGTATTTTAAAAGCACGTTCTTAATGTATAATCAATAAAACTTTTTTATTAAAGCCACCTAGGTTGTAAGGTGCATTGTCATGACAACCTCTATTACCAGAATTTCTGTTTTGTTTCTTTCTTTCCCCAACAGGATTTCATCGCTTCTCACTCTTCTGGCTAAGATCAAGCGAGGAGATAGGCTCTTACTCTATAGCCCAGGCTGGCCTGGGACTCACTATGTAGCCCAGGCTGGCCTTACGTTCTAGGTGTCCTCCTTCCTTGGCTCCCTCAGTGCTGGGTAACGGGTGAACAGCCATACTTGTCTGTACTTGGCTGTGAAGCAAGCTTTGACTTGTGCCTTTTAATCATTTCTCTCTTATGTAAATTCAGCCATGTGTGTTTCATGCCTTTCCACAAACACATTTCAAATGAGAAAGACAAATAGAACTGCGGAGGCGTGGAGAATGGGTGCTTTAAACTCCGGTATCGGACAGACCTCGGAGAGCTTTTCTTCACATGTAAGACTTACGGCAGTGTCCTTAGACAGTTTGCACAGATTTGAATTTGGAGATTGGAAGTTATGTGTTCTCCCAGGGATCCTTTCCTCACAGGTTTGCTGACCATGATTGATCTTTGACACGGAGATAAGAATATAATTTTAGTAAGGCTTCTCTGTTCTTTTTATTTTTATACTAAGAATTCTGTGGGAGGCTGGAGAGATGGTTCAGCAGTTGAGGGCACTGGTTACTCTTCCAGAGGATCAGGCTTCCCAGAACCCACACGGAGGCTCACAACTGTCTAACCCCAGTTCTAAAGGATCCGGTTCTCCCTTCTGATTTCTGTGAGCACCGGCATGCACGCAAAACACTCATAACTGCAAAGTAAAACTATCTTTTTAAAAAGACTGTGTTGGGGGGACGGGGGGGGGGTGTTGGTTTGTGTGTGTGTGTGTGTGTGTGTGTGTGTGTGTGTGCGCGCGCGCGCGCACGCGCGCATGCGTGCACATATGCTCATGCATTCTTGTGTGGAGACCAGAATTCTACACTGGGTGTCCTCTATCCCCCGTCCCCCTCCCCCCCAGTCTCCCCCCTCCCTGCCCAGACAGGGTTCTCTCACTGAATTTGCTTTCTCTGCTAGATGGTCTGGTTAGCGCCCTCCCCCAGATCTCCCTGTCCACCACTACAGCCCCCAACACTGGGTTCCAGACAGACACTGCCTGGGCCTGCCTGGGTGCTGGGGGTCTGAATTCAAGTCCGCATGCTTACTCTGTAGCCATCACCAAAGCCCCTGCTCTTTTTATACATGGGATAAATAGCTGATGTCTCTTAGGTATAGCCCCCTCCTTTCATCTCTAAATTGAGTTGTGCACGTTGGGCTATAGACTCTGTAGGTTTGTTTAAAGGAGAAGTAAATCCATCTTATTGTATGACTCCAAGGTTTTTGTTGTTGTGTTTGTTTGTTTATGGTATGAGTATGGAGCCAAGGGTCATCCCACTGCTAAGCCAGTGCACAGAATGCAACAGTTCTTACGTTATTCAGCGTGTGTTTTGGGTACATTTCTTTTTTTTTTAATTCTTTTTTTTTTTTTTTTTTCGGAGCTGGGGACCGAACCCAGGGGCTTGCGCTTGCTAGGCAAGTGCTCTACCACTGAGCTAAATTCCCAACCCCTTGGATACATTTCTTTATTGTTACATTTAATGCCTACACTGAGTTTGAAAGCATAGTTAACTTTGCATTGATTAAAAAGAGTCAAGAAAAAGATAATTAGAATTTTGACTCAGGCATTTGGGCTGTCAGAGTGTTGATGAGCTGTGGCTTAACAACTCAAGCACTTTCTGCCATGTTAACAGAACACATGCAGAGTTACCCCTCAGAGGGCACAATCCAGGAGTGAGGCCCTGGCCTTGGTGCTTTTGGAAGTCCCTAGGTAACTCGAATGTACAGACATGTTCTACAGTGCTGTCTCGAGCTCTATTTCCCTGCACAACAACCTTTTTTTTTTT
Organism: Rattus norvegicus; assembly: GCF_021556685.1. NCBI lineage: Eukaryota > Metazoa > Chordata > Mammalia > Rodentia > Muridae > Rattus > Rattus norvegicus. The sequence goes on from NC_141547.1 coordinate 99,100,607, forward strand.
TCTTTAAATGAGGTAGGGTTTCTCTATGTAGCCCTGTCTACCCTGGAACTCACTATGTAGACCAGGCTGGCCTCCTGAGTGCTGGGATTATGGTACGTGCCAACTTCATACCCACACCCACACATTTCAAATGTGGAGAAAACCTGAAAGGATCATTCAGCAAACATCCCTCCACGTCTCCCTAGGTTTGGTGGCTATGAACCTTCAGCCATAACCTTTCTGCCTTGCTCTCCTCGCTCTGTCTGCTGGCTTACACCATCCTTGTGGTAGGTGAAAGTTCAGACGTGACAGTCTGTAGTCAGTTTCTCAGTGCAGCTCCTGAGAGCACGGACATTCTCCTGTGTAACCACAGGACTGTCGTCCTGCCCGTGATGATGAAGCAGAGATGGGCAGAGGACCTTGCGGGGATGTTGAAGAGGTGCTTGCTACCCCGTGCGTGTTTGGTGCCGTTAACTGTATCGTTTCGCATAGTTTCTGACTTCAGTATTGAATACTTGTATGGATAAGGTTTTTTTTTTTTTTTAAAGAGTTTTTTAAAGACCGGGTCTCAGATATACCAGGCTGGTCTAAAGGTTGCCGTGTAGTGAGGATATCCCTGAACGTCCTATCCTCCTGCTCTGTCTCCTCAGGGGTGGGGCTCCAGGTGTGCACTATTGTGCTTAGTTTGTTAAAGTGTGGGGTTTGAACCTGGGGCTTTTGAGCATGCTGGGAAAGCACTGAGTTGAGCTGCGTCCTCATTAAGATGTTTTTTGTTTTCCGAGACAGGGTCTTGCCGCATAGCCCAGGCTGGCTCAGACGGCTCTCCTGATTCAGCTTACAGAGTGCCGTGGCTTTCGGCCTACAGGTCTGCCGTACTACACTTGGATCGTGCGTCTTATGTCCGTCATTCCTGTGCTGATCGGCATCACTGCTGTAAGTAATGCCTTTTCACACCTGCCACGTCCTTCTTCACTGTGAATGGTTGGCATTCCAGCTAGCTCCAGGTACAAAGCAAGATGCACTTGAAGATTTGTTCTTCTATGACTAGGAAGAAGGTTTGAGTAAGGAATTCTCTGTTGAGTCAGCCACTGAACTGGAACAGAGTCTTTTATTAGCTATGTCTTTAAAGTTGAAGTGATTCAGGGCTGCAGTCACCTATGGGTGTGAAGGCAGCTCGTTCCTGGACTCCTTCGCGCTCCGCAGGGGCAGTCACAGAGTCTTGTGTTGTGACTTCCGAAGCAGCGTGTGTAGAGATGGCAGGGGATGGTCTGGTGTGCTGAAGTAATTCACCTGTGGAGCGTCGAGCAGAAACTGTACAGTTGGTCAATCTGATTATAATTTCCATGCTTCAGATGTTCCTAGTCTTTTCATGTATGTCTCTAAATGGTTTATAAGGAGAATGTCAGATTGCCAAACATAAAGGAAACAAAAGGTCCAAATAGCCAATTTTAGAATTTGTGTGCGCACGCATGCATATGCATGTATGAGTACATACATCCGGAGCCAGGGCATGATTCTCTAGCTGTCTTTCCTAATGGGCTCTCTCCACTTTTCGTGACAGAGTCTCGCACTGACACTCACTTATGTGTCAGCGAGGCTGGCTGGCTAGCAGTCCTTCTGTTCTAGGACTTCCAGTATGTGCTGGCTTTGTATGTGACTACTGGGGATCAAACTCAGCCTGTGTGGCCAGCACTGTGCTGAGTCCCCCCTTTAAAATGTTTAAGTTAGGAAGGGGACCTATTAAGAATGAGTGCGATGCGATCGGGAGTAAAGTACGTAAGTAAATTAGAGTAATAATAAAGAATGAGTGAGCGTGTCCATTAGTTTGGTTTGTGTTGTGCTCCTATCCTTTATGCCTATTGCTGTCAATAGCGAGTTGACTGCTTTGCCTTATATAAAAATTTGTTTCCTTTAAGCAAAAGCTATGAATGACATAGTTCAGAGGGTGCTTGCAGGCGTCCATTACTATATGAAGCCGTAAGACTGGTTACAGCCACTTTAAAGGTATGTCTGTGTATTTCTGTGAAGGCTTTGGCATCAGTCTCTGGGGTTCATCTCAGGAGGAACTAGGGCAGCCATCAAGGTTCTTGGGTGTTGTGAAATAGTCTTACTTGTTGGAAGCGACCCTGGCAAACTTGAAGTGCTGCCATGTTTTCTGTGCTACTGTTGTGTCTAGCTATAAAATGAAGGAAGTGCTAATGACACTTCCTACTTATTTAGCAGACTCTCCTCCTTCAGAGGAGTTGGCCAGTATCAGGCAGCACCCCAGCCTGCTTCTGTTTGTAATTCCTGTCGTGTGATGTTGTATAAAACTCCACTTGTTAGCTTCGCCTTTGTGCTCCTCTGCAAACTGTAAAATAGCATCTGCTGTTCCCGCTCCCATTTCTCAGATGCTGACAATAAAGCCCATCTCAGCTAAAGTATTGAGCCAGGACTTTGCTCCAGTCAGGGAGAGCCAGAGCAGAAACATGGGAGTCCCTGGCTTCCTCTTGTTGCTGACCCATTCTTTCTCCCTAGTTTAGATATCCTTAGAGGAAAGTAAGTGTGTTCTAAGCACTGATAGCATTCCCATGTCTCTTAAGTGTGTAAGCGTTAGGGTTTAGGTGAGTCTCTGAAGCAGGCTCATCCCAGGTTGTAAGCGTCATCCGCTTCATGGTCTTGATCGGATTGCTGCCCCAGAAGGGGGGGGGGGGCTTGAAGGAAGTTATGGCCACGGCCCATTTTCCTTTTGCCCTTCTAACCGGCAACACAGGTTGCTTTCTGTCAGGGAATTTCATGAATGGGCGGATGTTCATAAGCCATATTTTTCCTTCCTAGGAAGTAAGAAATGTAACAAAATCTCTCCCTCAGTGGACTCGGTTAGCGTGTGGCGGTACATGAGCGATTGCTTCCTGAACTGAGTATAAATTTAGCCCTAGCGACTCTTCAAAGTTGTTATAAAACTAAAACATGATCACCAGACCAAAATATATACCTGCTTTGAAGTTTGTCCATAATTCTCGTTAGTGAATATTTGCAGAACCTGGAGGAGGGTTCTGTAAAGGCCAGAATATCTGCTTTAAGAAGACTCCCCACGATTAAATAAAGGATGAAGTTTGTGTGACAGTTCTCTACTTCTGTTGTAGTGAACAACAACAAAAGTGAAAGTTGTGTTTAGATCGGTTTGCTTAATGTCAGTGATGTGTGAAAAGTTAAGTGTGGTGCACACACACCAAGAGATCCTATCGTGTTCCTGAATATGACTCAGTGTGTGTGTACTTGTGCCACATAGAGTCCATTTTTGCTCACATGCAGCCCAGGGAGCCTGGCCCTTGCCACCTTGGGCTCGGTGGAAGTTGGCAGCCTGAGTCCTGTAAACAGCAGCCTGGCGTCACCCGGGATGTGATAGGACCCATCCCAGAGCTGTGGAGGGCCTGGCTCTCTTCTGGCGTACTCAAGCAAATGCAGTGCTGAGTAACTGGGTAAAGTCGGGAATACTGTGGTATCCCTCTAAAAGTTTTAAAGGTACAGTACTTGTCCTTGGCTTTTCATACACATTACAAACAACAAGCCAGCACAGCAAGCTAGACAGACATTGGTGGCTATTCTTATTTTAGGAGTGTACCAACGACAGAAACTCAGATCTAGACCCTTGGTGCCTCCCCCACTTTTGTTCTTTTTTCAAAAAAAATTTAAATTTTGTTTAGTTTTTGTTTCTATAGTTTCTCTATGCAGCCCTAACTGTCCTGGAACTCACTCTGTGGACCAGGCTGGCCTCAGACTCAGAGAGCCCTCTGCCTCTGAGTGCTGGGATTAAAGTCACACACTGCCACCCTTTGTTGTCCAGGCTGGGCTCAGACCTCTGATGTTGGAGTTACCCTCTTTATACTTTGGGTCTCCTGCCTTTTACTTGTTGAGAACCTTGTGTAGAACAGTAACTGTTAGCTGTTTGGTGCTGTCTCTTCTCCCATTTAAACTGTGGGAAGATGAGGCTCCTCCCACCATCTCCCATGCCCCCCTCTACCCCTGTCAAGACTTCGTGCATTAAAATCATATACAGCAAGGAACCTGTAGACATGGGGATAGCTCTTTGCTACTGAGTCGTCTGAAGCTCAGAGAGTAAGTCAATACTCACCAGGGAGTAAGAAGATTTACTGATACAATGATGCCTGTAGTGGTTTGAATATGTTTGACCCAGGAGTGTCAGTATTTGCAGGAGTGGCTTGGAGTAGGTGTGTCACTGTGGGCATGGGCTTTAAGCCCCCTTCCTAGGTACCTCAAAGTCAGTCTTCTGCTAGCAGCCTTCAGATGAAGATGTGGAACTCTCAGCTCCTCCTGCACCATGCCTGCCTGGATGCTGTCGTGCTCCTGCCTTGATGATGATGGACTGAGCCTCTGAACCTGTAAGCCAGCCCCAACTAAATGTTGTCCTTATCAGACTTGCCTTGGTCATGGTGTCTGTTCGCAGCAGGAAAACTCTAAGACAGTGGCCTTATTGCTTACTCGGCCTCTGAAAGCTACGAAAAACTAAGAGTGTGAACTTAATTTCTTGCTAACTGGTGGAGACGAAAGTAAGGTTTGGAAGTGTCCAGCATTTCTCTCTCAGAGGAAGAAGCTGAGGGGCACGGGTAAAGATGGAACGTGTTGGGGTTGGGGATTTAGCTCAGTGGTAGAGCGCTTGCCTAGGAAGCGCAAGGCCCTGGGTTTGGTCCCCAGCTCCGGAAAAAAGAACCAAAAAAAAAAACCAAAAAAAAAAAAGGAACGTGTTGGGGCCAGGGTGATTTATAGTCAGCAAAGTGCCTGCTGGCAAGCAAGAGGACCCGGGTTCAAATCCCTGAACTCACATTCTGTTTTCTTTTTTCAAAATTACTCTGTGTGTGTGTGTGTGTGTGTGTGTGTGTGTGTGTGTGTGTGTGTGTGTGTACGCCTACATGATTTTATGTGTACCATGGGCAGGCAGGTACCCACAGAGGTCAGAAGGTGTTTGAACCCATAGTGCTAGAGTTACAGACAGTTGTGAGCTGCTGGCTGTGGCTTCTTGGAACTGAACTCTATGGAAGAGCAGTAGTTGCTCTTAACCATTGAGCCACCTCTCTACCCCACCAGCACCCCAGAACCCACATTGCAAAAACAAAAACAAAAACAAAAAAAACAAAAAACAGGTGACCCGCGTTGTTCACAGTCTCAGGAAAGGGGAGATAGGTGGGTCCCTGGAGCTCACAGACTGCCAGCATGGTAGTCTCCTGATGAACTCCAGGCCAGTGAGAGACCCTGGCTCAGAAAAACAAAACCCAAAACAAAAACAGAAAGAGTAAACAGACAGAGGAAACCAAAGAAGCAGTTTGAAAGGTGTTGACTAACTACAGTAAACTGTGCGGATGGCAACAAAAAAGCCAGGACCCCCGGCTTACTTGATTTTGAGGTATATGTTTAGGGAATATAAATTAATGTTGACTTTCATTTATCCTTAACACGATGTTTTAAAATCCTATCCATTAAAAATGTAAATATAGGTCTCTGTTGTTAAAGTCTTTTTCTAACACATGCCAGGCGCTGGTCTCCATCCTCATTCCCACATAAAACAGGGAATGGTAACACGTGCTTGTAATCAGGGCACTAGGGAGCTGGAGGCAGGAGGATTAGAAGAAGTTCAAGGCACATGGCCAACCTTGGCGGAGACCCTTCTCAAAAAAAGAAAAAAAATGCCAAAATTATTAATTTATACATTACTTTCAAAACTGAATTTTGACATGTAGTAGGTACTCAAAAAATGCGTTTAAATAAACTATCATGCTCATAATTTATTAGCAACCTTAACTGGAATCTGTATAATAATTCACAGTATCCAAGCGCATTTCATAGTAAAAGAAACCTATCTTACTGAATAACTTTACCAGAACCAAAAGGATTGTTTATTCTACATTTTACTTCTTTTAACGTGGGTGGGGGTTGGGGTTGTGCTCTAGAAGAGGATACTACCAGTTTTTAAATCCATAGCGGACTGAAAGAGTAGAGGCGGAGTACACACACCCGGCCCAGACAAAGAACACAAGTCAGTGCTCACCACCTTCCACTTCTCTCTCTGAATGACAAAGAAAAGGAGCAGCAACAGCTGCCAGCCAAAGATTCATTTCAGCAGAGACCCGGTAACTGTGCAGTGCGGCTGCTGCGGGCTGGGCATCCTCTGGCGGGTGGGGCGGGGCCTGAGTTGCTGTGAAGGGCGTGGCCACGCAGCTAAGAGCAGCCTGGCTTTGTGGAAAGTGCCCGATCCCACCTTGTGGGCGGGAGAACCCATACTTGTGCTCGCAGGATCCGTCCCAGATGACTTTAGGTGTTTCTTTATGACAAAGGGGAAAAAAAAAGATTACTACAGTGTCCCAGTTTATCATTTTATAGCAGTGGACATTTTCAGCTATGCATGCAACTGTTATAATTGTAAACAAATAGTTCTGGACCGAGGCCAAGTTAGATCACTGCAGTCGAGAGCCAAATGGTGCATCCACTGTAATGTGTAAGCAAATGATCTTGCTGTCTGACCCACAGTAGAACACAGAAAATTTTAATTTTAATCCTTAATTAAGATATTACATTAAAACTATTAAATACTATTTTTGAGAAAAAATACAAGTAATATAAGAGATTTGAATGGTTTTTTAAATTTTCTTTCCCATTTAAAAAAGAGTATATATGAGTGTCATGGTGTGTGTGTGTATGCATGTGTGTGTGTATGTGTGTGTGTGTGTGTGTGTGTGTGTAGGTGAGAGAACAGCTTTCAGCAGTTCATCTCTTTCTTGGTGGGTTCTGGGGACTGAGGTTGTCAGGCATGTACAACCATTGTGCCTCTCCACCGAGCCCCTCCCAGTCCCCCCTGCAACATTACAGTTTTAAGTGCTCTCAGAACGTTTTCCTGTATAAACACTTCAGCAACAGCTGCTTTGTGAAGTATTGTCTTCCTGTTTTAGAAATGAGATCCTAGGGTTCTAGATTTACAGCTTGTCTAGAACCACACTGCTCCAGAATCCCCTCTGCTATTCTGGGAACCAGCTCATGGATAACCTGACTTCCTAGTCCTCCCTTCCATCCACAGAAAACCACAGTCCACCTTGGTGGCCATTTCATGTTGCTCACAGAAAGTACAAGTCCTGTCAAGTGGCAGCATCTTGGTTAAACTTTGACCTTAACAATGGAATAAAAAGAGGGCCCATGTCACTTCTCGGAGTAAACAGTAGGGGCCATTAAAGGTTTTCATGTTGGCCAGGCAGTGGTGCTGCATGACTTTAGTCCCAGCACTTGGGAGGCAGAGGCAGGTGGATCTCTGAGTTTGAGGCCGTCGAGGTCTACAGTGATTTCTAGTATAGCCAGGGCTACACAGAGAAACACTGTCTTGAAAAATTAAAGAAAAAAATAAAAGGGAAAGGGAAAAAAGAGTTTTTTATGCTTACTTTTAGTGGTAGACACGAACCTAAGGCCGGTTAGCAAGTTTTCTACTGTTGATCCTCAGTCACTCCACACTTGGCTTTAAAACGGGTTGTTTTTGACATTTATTTTTATTTTATGTGTGAAAATTGTCTGTGCACCACGTATATATGCCTGGTACTTACACAAGCCAGAAGAGGTTGTAGGATCCCATGGAACCAGAGTTATAAACAGTTGTGAGTTACCTTGTGGTTGCTGGGATCAAAGCACACACACACATACACACACACACACATACACACACACACACACACACGCGCGCGCGCGCACACACACACATAGAAGCTTCAGTTAAGTACATGGGCTCTGGTAGGCCCAATCCCTCAGACCAGAGTGAACGCCCTTTCTTGTGAAGGGGTCCCCTGGGAGCTAAGTTTCCTCGAGCTTTCTGCAGGCGTCCCTGTGAAATGTGAGCAACCTGCTGTGCTGAGTTTGGGTATTGTGGAAAATGGCCCTAGTGCTAAGTGTTCTGCCGTATGAAAGCCTCAGAAGACACATAGGAGGCAGCCATCTTCCTAAGTATGGCGGTCTAATTCTGGCACTTGGGAAGCTGGAGTGGGAAGATCTTGAGTTTGAGATCAGTTTGGGTCACCTAGTGAGTTTTAGGCTAGCAACTCCTGGAATTGACTTTGCAGCTGAACCTAGCCTTGAACCTCTGACCTTTCCTCTACCTCCTGGGCACTTTGATTCTAGGCAAGTGCCACCATTCCCAGCTTTCAGTATTTTAAATGAGAAAACCATGCTTCTCATGTTTGTTATCAAAGCTCTGATGCTGGCCTGTCATTCCTGGGAATGCATTTCTAAAGAGCCAGTGTCAGTAAGCTGTATAGCTTTTGGGAGCTCTGGTGACCCTCTGGAGATGTGCCGCACCACTTGGGTGGTCTCCAAGGTGCACCGACTTGATAGAGTATGAGGAACAGATCAAGTAATTACAAGTTCCGTCCTACAAGAGAACACTTTGCCAATATCCTCACAGAATATCACATAATCCCACCCTGTGTCTCTTAGTAGATTCTTCCAGAGAGGAGCAAACAACGTTGTGTAAAAGGCCAGTCACTGCATGACACGTTCAGATATACACAGAATCAGATGGGTTACACATCTCAGAGGCAGCCTGGCATCCAATAGGACATACGGAGGAAGCTTGTTACATGCTTAGGGGAAGAGTATTTCTCTTTAGTTTAAAAACCAGTGCTTCGTTTCCTGGCCTGGTTTAGAGTACGCTCAACTCTGTCTTGGTTCCTACAGTACAGAAACCAAATGTACAGCTTTCATTCTCTCCTATCTCATGGCCTCCACTGCCGTGAACTGCAAACACCTCAGCAGTACCCAGTTATTATCCAGGGACCCTGCCATCACAGGGCCAAAGAACTGGACAGAGTGCTTTGGGGTTTTTTTTTTTTTTTTTTTTTTTTTTTTTTGGTTCTTTTTTTTTCCGGAGCTGGGGACCGAACCCAGGGCCTTGCGCTTCCTAGGTAAGCACTCTACCACTGAGCTAAATCCCCAGCCCTGGGGTTTTCTTAAAAAACAAAAAACCCAGCTATTCTTTGGCAGTGGTCTCTGTATTACCTGTCTGCTACCTAATGATTCCAATCAGTACAGAGGCAGAAAAAGACTATTATAAATAGTGTATATATAGTATATATAGTGTGTATATAGTATATATAAATGGTGTATATACAGTATGGTATATATAAATAGTGTATATATAGTCTAGTATATATAAATAGTGTATATATAGCCTAGTACATATAAATGGTATGTATACAGTCTAGTACATATAAATGGAGTACATACAGTCTAGTATATATAAATGGTGCACATACAGTCTAGTATATATAAATGGTGCACATACAGTCTAGTATATATAAATGGTGTACATACAGTCTAGTATATATATATGGTGTACATACAATCTTGTATATATATATGGTGTACATACAGTCTAGTATATATAAATGGTGTATATACAGTCTAGTATATATAAATGGTGTATATGTAGTCTAGTATATATAAATGGTGGATATACAGTCTAGTATATATAAATGGTGTATATGTAGTCTAGTATATATTAATGGTGGATATACAGTCTAGTATATATAAATAGTGTAATGTAGTCTAGTATATATAAATGGTGTATATATAGAATAGTATATATAAATAGTATATATACAGTCTAGTATATATAAATAGTGTATATATAAATGAACTTTGCTAAAGAGACTTTAAAGTTTACCCTCAGATGTCTTTTATTTCATTTTATTAGTGAAGACCAAAATGGAATTTGGTTTGAGTTTTATTGCCATGAAGAGACACTATGACCAAGGCACCTCATAAAGAAAAACACTTAATTGGGGCTGGCTTATAGTTTCAGAGTGGCAGATCAGATATCCTGAATATCAGATATTTACATTATGATTCATGACAGTAGCATTACAGCTATGAAGTCACCACAACATGAGGAGCTCTGTAAAAGGGTCTTAGTACTAGGAAGGCTGAGACCACGGGCTAGGAATATGTGAGGGTTGTGTGGAACCATGGCAATATGTGTTTGCAGCCATATGGCTATTAAGTGGGAAGCATTTCCCTAGATAAGAAAGAGGTGGTGGGGGTTGGGGATTTAGCTCAGTGGTAGAGCACTTGCTAGGCCCTGGGTTCGGTCCCCAGTTCCAAAAAAAAAAAAGAAAGAAAGAGGGGAGGAAATCCCCTATATATGTGTTATAACAATTTGGAAGGTTCTAGTGCCTTTCAGATGCCTAAACAGAGACTTGTAGTAAATAATGCATTTTGCATTGAGACACGTGTGTATACACAAGTTTGACTGAAAAGAAAAAACTGCGAATCAATACTCACCCCATTGTGTTCTGGGCACTGTGATCTTCACCGATCCGTGGTGGTCGGTAAAGATAACGCTAATGGTAACCTACCCTGCTGATCTCACAACTTGTTTCTGTAGTTTGAAAAGTTCTGTGCTAGACATTAAGAGTGGAATTAAGTTCCATGTTCAGCTGGTATCTTGTGGGCATTTTTGAATTGAAGAAATGACTGTTGTGAAGAGATGCTAGCTTGTCAGAGAGTGATGCGTGACACCATTGTCCTTCTGAGTTTCTGTAATGGATGTAACCGCACCTTTTCCTCCTGAGGAATATTCTGAATATTGCTTTAGATTTCATTTTTCTGTTTATGGGTGTTTTGTCTGCTTGTACGTATATGCACCATGTATATACTAGGTGCCCTTAGAGGGCCCAAAAGAGGGCATCTAATTCCCTGGAAATGGAGTTACAAATGCTTGTGAGTCACCATGTGGATGTTGGGAGCCAAATCCCAGTCATGTGCAAGAGCAGCAAGTGTTCTCTCCATCCCCCTCCCCAAAATACAAGTGTCCTGTGCGGCCAGCCTCCCCTCCCCACGTACTGAGACACAGAGGTGACACATACCCACCCCTACCCCTAGCCTGCTTTCTGTTCCTGCACAGCTTTCTTGAAATGGCAACAAGAGTGATAGCCAACTTGTCTGACCACAGCTGTGCTTCAAGAAGATGGGTAGTCTCTAACTTATCTTCTGTGGAAGCATTTGGATCCCTAACTTTCCATCTATCTCTTTAGCTGCACTGACAGACTGATATGGAAGCTTGGCAGTCATGACTGTAGGAACAGAGGATACGAGGAGGAGGAGGAAGAGGAGGGTGCAGGGAGGAGGAGGATGCAGGGAGGAGGAGGGTGCAGGGAGGAGGAGGGTGCAGGGAGGAGGAGGGTGCAGGGAGGAGGAGGATGCAGGGAGGAGGATGCAGGGAGGAGGAGGGTGCAGGGAGGAGGAGGATGCAGGGAGGAGGAGGATGCAGGGAGGAAGAGGATGAAGGGAGGAGAAGAAGGGCACAGGGAGGAGGAGGGTGCAGGAGGAGGAGGAGGGTGCAGTGAGGAGGAGGAGGAGGATGCAGGGAGGAGGAGGGTGCAGAGAGGAGGAGGAGGAGGGTGCAGTGAGGAGGAGGAGGAGGATGCAGGGAGGAGAAGGGTACAGGGAGGAGGAGGGTGCAAGAGGAGGAGGAGGGTGCAGGGAGGAGGAGGATACAGGGAGGAGGAGGATGCAGGGAGGAAGAGGATGCAGGGAGGAGGAGGATGCAGGGAGGAGGAGGGTGCAGTGAGGAGGAGGAGGGTGCAGTGAGGAGGAGGAGGGTGCAGTGAGGAGGAGGAGGGGGGTGCAGGGAGGAAGAGGATGCAGGGAAGAGGAGGAGAAGGGTACAGGGAGGAGGAGGAGGGTGCAGTGAGGAGGAGGAGAAGGAGGGTGCAGTGAGGAGGAGGAGGAGGGTGCAGGAGGAAGAGGAGGAGGGTGCAGGGAGGAAGAGGAGGGGGAGGAGGAGGGGGGGTGCAGGAGGAGAGGTAGTCTCTTGCTGCTCACAGTCAGAGACTGTGGAGCTAACTGTCTGATTAATATAGGGGGAGGGAAAGGTTTCCCAAGCAAAACATAGCAGGTATTGATCAGAACAGGAAAGATGGATAAATATGACTAGTATTGATTATTTTTTATTCATTGAAAAACAGATCGAGGAAAGTATTTAGAACCCACATAATAAGCAGCTTGCATTCAGAATATCTAAAGAACTACAGATTGGTGTGTCCTCGGCCTGAGTGGAGAGAGCTTGGTGTACTCTTCTGGGTTGATCCTTATGCTGCAGTTTCTCCTGCCCTCTGATCTCGTTTCACACTTAACATCTATTTCGGAGGACCTCAAAGAGCTTAAATGTGAATTATATCTGCTACCTACCATTTTAACAAATAAAACCGTTAAGTATTTCCCATTAAACAGTTGTGAGCCTAGGGGTGTAGCTTAGTAGAAGGGCTTGCTCAGCATGTTTGAGGCCTGGATTCAGTGCCTGTTAGGGAAAAACCAACTAAAATATGGTGTTGGTGCAAACAGTGTTTTGTTTGGTATACTTAGGATCAGCCCAGGACTTTGAGCATATTAGGTGCACACTCTAACACAGAGCCCTGACCCTATCCCTGCCTCCCCTTCCCTCGCCCCCAAGATAGGATCCTCAGCTAGCCTGGAACTCACACAATTCACCTGCCTTTGCCACTGAGTGCTGTGATTAACGTGTGTGCCACTCAGCATTGCTATGAGAATCATGTCAGTTTTCAGTGGCAAATCTGTTCAGCGTCTCTGTAGAGGACAGCTAGATAATCATACCGGATTTTCTATTCAGGCAGTTCTTTGGGTTGAAGAACATGGTGAAAATGTGGTTTCACACAGATATGTAGTTAGGGAAAGGAAAAGGAGTATTTAAATAACCTTTTAGATAGTTATGGACATCCTTTTATACTCAATTAAAACTTGAAAGGTTGGTGCAGCACAAGACCTGAAGCCAGGTCCCTGAACTCTTAATTATTTACTAGAGTAGGTATGGCTTCTCTTGAATATTGAATAGGGTTTGCTTATGACTAGGGAATATCGTCCATTGATTATTTGGAAAATGCTGATTTAGTGAGTTATACAGGATTTCCCACAGCTGACTTACTTCGTTGCACAGCATTAAAATGTCACATTGCTAACTTCCCCACTGAGGTGTCATGCTCAGGGTGGCAAATCCAAATTGTCCCGAGTTTTCATTTGCACTTACAGGCCTGGATTATATGGCTGCCACCCAAACGCTCTGCCTTCCTTTCAAGTCGGACTAACCACCGGGCATATGACTGTCGTGCTGGTGAGCAGAAATGGCCCTTGCTTGACAACCGCCATCTGCTCAGAGCCGACCAGGGCGGGGGCTTTTCAGGCTTCTGGACCTTGGCTGACTCCAGTGCTTGCTGTGTGAGCTCTTGTTCACCACACAGGATAGTCAGGATTCATGCTCCAAGGGAGGAGTAATACAATAATACTTGTCCTTACCTGAACATTTGACGGTCACTGCCATGGACATGAAGTGCATGCAGCCGTGGTTCTCCGACCTTTGCCCGCGTGAGGCCCCAGCCCTTTTACCTGCTCAGAACTCCAACTTTGAAAGAGTAGTACGTCAGGATTATGATCACAGTCTGACTTTGTGCTCCTTGAAAGAGTCTAGGGAGCCACAGGCTCTGTCTCACCCTCAGGACGCTGCTTTGAGGGCCTGTGTGGCTGCTGTGCCCGAGGTCCCTGCAGACTGGGTAGGCATGCATGAGTCCCTGCAGGATGGCATGCTTGCGGGAGGGCACCTTAGGGTTCTGGTGATACTGTGTGCTTTTTCATGGAAGAAACGTGTTTTTTTTTTTTTTTTTTTTTTTTTTTCGGAGCTGGGGACCGAACCCAGGGCCTTGCGCTTCCTAGGCAAGCGCTCTACCACTGAGCTAAATCCCCAACAGAAACGTGTTTTGAATTACACAAACTATAAAAGAATTTTATTCGTTTTAACAACTTTCCTGGCTGTGTTATTGGGGATTCTTGGCACCTTGGTGAAGACTGCCTACACAGCCTAAACCAGTGAGCTCTAGGACACCACTCCCCACACAGCAAAGCCCAGCGCCCTTGTCTAGCTTGCAGCTACACGAGGATAATTCTTTTAATACCTGCATGCGCTCTTGCACCTAAACCGGGAGCCACCACCAAAGGATGCGAGGACACTCTTCTCTCTCTCTCTCTCTCTCTCTCTCTCTCTCTCTCTCTCTCTCTCTCTTCTTTTCATGTTTTTTATTTTGTCTCTTTTTCAAGGCAGAGTTTCTCTTTGTTGCCTCAACTGCCCTGGAACTCACTCTGTAGACCAGGCTGGCCTTGAACTCACAGAGATCCACCTGCCTCCCTCCCCAGTGCCACCACTGGCCTGAGATGATGTCCTTGATGGGAGCTCAGGAGGATGGGAAGTCCACAGCCTTCCTCACAGATGTTACCATGATCTTGGCAGTGGAGACATGGAGAATAAACCTTTGCTCACGCACCTCAGTACAAACTGAAGGCCCTGTTGGCAGCTTAGAAAGCTTCAGTGTAGTCAGTCTTTGTGTTTTCTTCTTTATTATATAGCACAGGCTGACCTTGAACTTATGGCAATCCTCCTGCCTTAGCCACCCACCTAAGTGCTTACATTACAGATACAAGGCTCCACACTCACTTCTGTTTTGTTTTAAAACTTAGGAATTGCTCTTGTTAGGAGCAGGAGAGCTGGCTGCGTGGAGAAAGTGCAAGCACGAGGACCCAAGTTCAAATCCCCAGCATCTGCATTAAAAAGCCTGGGATGTCAGTGCATATTTGAAGTATTTGGAATTCTAGCCCCAGGAAGGCAGAGACAGGAGGACCCTTGGACTTGCCATCTAGCCATTCTGACCAAATTTAGTTCCAGATTTAGTGGGCGAGACTCTGACTCACAAAACGGTGGTGAGTGCTTTACTTGATGAGAATGCCTGACGCTGACTCTGGCCTCCACAGTTCTCATGCTTGAATGGAGTCACCCATGGATAGGTAACATTTGAGGCTAGGAAGGCCCTGTATTTCCAGCCAGGACCCAGATTACTTTCAGTGAGTACTTTCCTTGTCAACCCCAGCCATGATATCATTTGTAAGCATATGGTCTTAGCCCGAGTGTTTGACACGTTAAATATAGCAGAAATCCAAATGAACCTGCGAACCCTGCCTTTCCTAATGCGTCGGCGTCGGCATCGTAAGCAGCCCCTCCTTACAAATGCCTGTGTCTCTTGCCCCAGGTGCCCCTCCAGCCAGGCCTGGGCTGCAGCTGCCGAAGCCACTGTGGTGGCCAAGGGAGTCGGAGTGGGTGTGGGGGAAGGGAGGGGACTCCAGAGAGGACTGCGTTCTATCACAGTGCAGTCCTGCCCTCTCGCTCAGCCCTGGGGTGCCCCTGCTCTCCTAATTCAGCCTTGTCACATGCTGACTGACGAGTGCATAACTGGACTGCATTGCATTTGGAGCAACAGAGCTTTGCTTTTTTTTTTTTAAAAGATTTATTCATTTATTATATATAAGTACACTGTAGCTGTCTTCAGACACACCAGAAGAGGTATCAGATCCCATTACAGATGGTTGTGAGCCACCATGTGGTTGCTAGGAATTGAACTCAGTACCTCTGGAACAGCAGTCAGTGCTCTTAACCACTGAGCCATCTCTCCAGCCCAGAGCTTTGCTTTTTTGTTGTTGTTGGGTTTTGTTTTTATTTTTTGAGGTGAGGTCTTGCCCAGGTTGGTCTCTAACTCCAAGCAAGTCCTTCTGCCTCAGCTCCCTAGGTGCTGAGATTATAGACATATACACTACGGTGTGCAGCCTAACACCAGGCCTTAACTTACAGCAAAGAGGTTATGTCATAGACCAGGAGGCAGAAGTGGGGATATACCACTTTCCAGCCCTGTGACCTTCAGACAGGTTGCTTCAACTTGCAGATTAAGTCTCGTTTACCTTCTAAAAATGGGAGCTTTTGTACCTGCCTTTCAGAATACCGTTCAGCTCATCCACCCTAGTGAGCCCTCAGACCAGAAGAGAGTGTATTACTGACTATGCAGTCTAGATCACTCTAGACAGTGCTTCGTCTCGGGCATCCGGTTGAGTCTGTTCCCTGGAGCACCTGGCATGGTGAAGGCCACAGGAAACGGTTAGCATGTGGATGCTGGGACCAAGGGCAGGTTGAGGTGGGCAGCCCAGGAGATCAGGGCATCATATGGACCTAGGAAATGAGGGGCAGGGCATTATAAAGGCGGGGTGGATGTTCTGCCTGTGATGAGACCTGTGCTTGTTGTTGCTGGGATCAGAACTATTAACGAGTACCATACGTGTATATCCATTGCACATTTAATCAACCAGAGAAATTAAAACTAAAACAAATCGCATGTCTGGGCCCTTCTAATCTGTTAGTCTGAACCACTTTCTCCTCCTAGGTGGCCGTCTCTTCCTCCTCCATAGGGCCCCACATAGCAGATAAGCCTTGAACTCAATGTGTAGTAGCCAAACAGGCCTTAAATGTGATTCCCTCTGCCTCCGTTTCCCAAGTGAGTTTCTATTAGCAAGATCCAGCAGCAGTGGTCAGGGCTGAGGACCTTCTGAAATATGTGTGAGCTAGAGGAAGCCTATTGTAAAAGTCAGCCCAGACCTCACCTGTTCAGACTTCTACACAAATGGAGCTCCATCCCCACTCCTCATGTGTGGTCTAAGGGAGGTAGGAGAGATGCTACTGTTAAAGCTCTTAAAGTAAAGAGATTTAATCACAAGTGGCCATAAGATGTCCAAGGTACCATGCGTGCCACTAGACATTTTATAGAATGCCAATGTAGAACAGTGCCAGCAGGGAAGTCCTTTTGAAGCACATACCTGTTGAACTGGATTTTCTTAGACTTAGTACTACTGTGTACACCTGTAATTTTAGCACTGGAAAGCCTAAGGTCAGCCTGAGCTATTTATAATAAGATCTTGTCTTGAAACACTAAAACAAAACACAGGGCCCAGCAACAGTGTATATATGCCCTTACCTTCTGCACTCTGGAGGCAGTGACTCTCTGTGAGTTCCGGGCCAGCTTGGTCTACATAGTGAGTTCAAGGTTAGTTGGGGTTCCATAGTGAGATCCTGTCTCAGTTAGCATCTTGGGTTATAGAGATGAGGAGGGAGAAGCAGGTTAGAGAGGGGAATGTGGTAGAGAAAGCCTTCGTGATGAGACACATCAAGGCAATACAAGTAATTGCTTTTCAGTGGTGTTGAGTAGAGAGATTCTAAATTTAAAGGGGGTTAAACAAAACAAAACAGGTGGAGCAGGTGAGGGAGCCTTGAACTTGTGTTAAGGAATTTGACAAGTTGGTGCAGACGCAGAGAGGAAGATGATGAGCAGACTCAGGGGAGGTGTCTTTCTGTAGACAGAGGACTGGGAGCAGGCTTCTGTGTACATATTTTTCTGAAGAAAAGGCTGTGTGAACGTGGGGTGGGATGGAGTGTGGTAGCCACAGCATGTGTGGACCTCAGACAGTGTCTGTGGTGGTGGTGGTGGGGCAGTGTGGTGGGCTATGGACAGTGGCTGTGAAGGAGGGGTAAGCCTCAGACAGTGGCAGTAGGATGATGTGCAGATGACTGGATGAGAGTAGGTGTTGGGTCATAGGACTGAAAGCTCATTACTCTAGTTTACCCACCCTTGTACAATGCCACCATGTTAGCATGCAAGATTTTGTTGGCCAGATTCTATCACCATTTGGAGTGTGCATGCGTGCGTGCATGCGTGTGTGTGTGAGGGGGCAGACAGAGACAGAGAGACAGAGACAGAGAGACAGAGATGCAAAAAAGCCAGTTAAGATTAGATGTTGACATTGTAGTCCTCTTGTAGCTCCTGACTCCTCTGTCTGAATTCTTCTTTAAACTTCATCTTCCCATTGTCAGACGTTCTTTTTGGGATAGCTCAGATGAAAGGAACCCTTTGGGAGAGTATGAACACAGTTCTGTGTGGGAGCAAAGAGCATGCTTTATGTGTAAGTAAGAAGAATTTTTGTCGTGAGCCCATGCATGCAGAGAGCAGACCAGCCTCTCTAGACAGGCGAGGAGAGTGTGGGCGTGTGCTGCCTGGCTGGCCTTGGCCCAGGTCCTGGGGAGGCGTAGTGGTTTCTGTGACTCCCACTCAGTGTGAGGCCGAGGATGAGAAGAGGCAGTAGTGCTGCCCTGCACGTGACACCAGTTACACAGACCCTGGAGTGGAGTCTGTGACGTGTGCGATCAGGGTGGCATGGTGGCCTTCCCTGGGGAGCCTTCCCTGCGTCAGAGATTGAGAAGTCCGTGCAGTGACGGTGAAAGACAGGAGGACATTGAAGAAGTTGCCCAGTCACAGCCCCTCAACCCCTGAACCTTGCCTGTTTGCCCTCATGCAGGTGTGATTGTATGTAGACACACTCATGTGTATACAAACATAAAAGACGATGTTCTGTCCCGGAATGTGCACTTGAAATTATAATAATCATCTTATTGTATTTCAAGATCATTCTTACAATAGAAGTTAATGTTAGAATACTTCCATTGAGCGAATACCCAGTCAATCAAGCCACCCCTAACGTCTCCAGGTTTATAGCCTATTATTAAAGCTCTACATCTGTGTAAAGTTAAAAGCTTTTACTTCCTCACAGTGTGTGCCACGCTGGCTCAGTCATATTCACACGTTCAGCATGTTTTGAAATTTACACTTGGGAGGTCGAGGCAGGAGAGTAGCCATGAATTCAAGGTCAGGCTGGGCTACAGAGTGAGACCTTGTTTCCAGGAAGAACTAAGGGAGGGAAGGGTAGACAGAAGGTTGGACAGAAGGACGGACCAGCCCAGTTTTATTTCAGCTGACATATACCGACCTGAAAAATAAAAGTGCAGTTTTTCCGTAAGCTGCGAGCTCTCTTGCTTTCAGGTGGATCCTTCCCCAAGGATGGTTTTCTGTTTGTTCATGGCATAGCTTTGTAAGACTGCAGTAAGCTCCACGTTGTAGCATAACTCCCCGACTGTCTGTCCCTCCAGCCTGTCTGTCTGCTCCCAATTGTCTGTCCCTCCAGCCTGTCTGTCTGCTCCCAACTGTCTGTCTCTCCAGCCTGCCTGTCTGTCTGTCCTGCCAGCCTGCCTGTCTGTTCCTCACTCCGGCTTTCCTTTCCCACACAGGACCTGCTGGTCTACCTTAGCTGCCTCCAGTTCTGTATGAGTCAAGTGTACACTTGTCACCCTGGTGTCTATAACGCCAATGAAACATGCCTTTGCCATCCTGAACACAGCAGAGGAAGGGCCCTACAGCTCCTTCCTCACCCGGATTTACCTGATTAAAACCTTACTCTCTCTTAAAGCTCGCCAGTTGAAGCCCTACTAGTGAGGGCAACCAGCCGTAGGCCTAGAGATGCTTAGGCTGGGTTTGCACAAGTGCTTTCAGCTTGAGGAAGGCCTCTTGGTGGGTGGACTTCTGCCCTGGAGATGGGAACTCATCGCTTGTGAGGAAAGCTGCAGTTGCACACGTAACAGTCATGGCACAGGGTAAGTGGAAATGTCAGTGTTAGGAGGGAGAGGAGTAACAACGGTGCAAGCTTTGTGCTCTAGCAGGTGGAAGGCAGAGCCTCTTCCTCTTTCCAAACCATCTCCAAGTTGCTGGATTCTCCAGCCCTGATCTCCAGATAGGCATGACGAATAGGGCTACTTTATCAATAATCTAAGACATAAATGTCAGTGCATTTCTAGATAACAGGCACAAAGCTACAGCCGGTGTTCATTTAGCGTGCATTATGTTCTAACTACACAACCAGGCTGCCCTGTGAACTGTACCACTCATACCCCAGAGGAAACACTAAGACACAGGGAAGTTAAGTGACTTGTCAAGGTCACACAGCTAAGAGCCCACTCACCTGCCTACTGTGGGACTTGTCATTCCACTGCTAGCTGCCTACTGTGTGACTTCTTATTATTGCACTGTGTCACGGTGTCATTGGCTGAGTTATTCCCTCACCATCTGCCTTGTCAGCACTGTCTCATTTAGTGCTGTGGACAATTCTTCATATTCCCTACAGCACCTAACAAGTACTCCCTGCCTAGGAGAGGTCCAGCAAATAGTGCTTGGTTGAGCATAGCAGACCCGGCTGCAGGCACTTACCTGACTGAGCAGCTCTCCTCTGGTGGACATCTCCAGGCTCGTTTTGCAGTTCTTTGATTTGCCCTCTTAGCTGCCTTCAGGAGCCTTGCCTTACAGAGAGGTCTTTGTTTTGGAGGAGACATGGGACTTGGTCGGGACTCTGGAGGTATGAGGCATCTAGTGGGCTCTGATGGAGAGAGGCCTGGCTGAGGAAGGGCTGGCCTCTATCCCTGCTGCTCCTACTGTGTGGCTGAGCTGGCAAGAAGCCCTGTGGCTGGTGCTGTGGGCATCGTCATGTGAGAGACTGATGCCTCCTGTCTTCTTCAGCTTCTTCTGCCCTGGCTGCATCATGAGGGAGAGAGAATACCCTCATCCTCTCCTTTTGTCTTCCCACACTGGCTTCCCTGGATTTTTACACTGTTCCCTGAAAGCCCACTTAGTATTCTTCAAAGGGAAAAATTAGGTCTGCAGTCATCCTATGTTACTCATAATATTAAAATTGAGAGATTTAATCAGAATTATTCTTGCTAAGTAGTCTGAAATCTTGTTTTATAGTGATCATTGTTTTGGTTTGATATTAACATTTTGAGTGTTGTTTCTTACAACCCTTCTTTATTATTCCTTCACTATATGCTTATTATGTGTAGTGACTTGAATGAGAATGCCCCCTGTGGACTCATATATTTGATTGCTTGGTCCCCAGATAGTAGAACTGTTTGGGAAGGATTAGGAGATGTGGCCTTGTTGGAGGAGGTGTATCACAGGAGATGGGCTTTGAAGTTTCAAAAGCCCATGCTAGGACCAGAGTCTATCTGTGTCTCTGCCTTTGGACCAGGATGTAAAATTCTTACCTACTGCTCCAGCACCATGCCTCCCCACCACAGACTAACCTCTTAAAATTGTTAGCAAGCCCCCAGCTAAATGCATTCTTTTATAAGTAAGAGTTGCCTTGGTCATGGTATCTCATCACAGATGTGGGACAACAACTAAAAAGGTAAAAGTGTAGAAGAATTTGTTAAAAAGATAAAAACAAGGCTTTATTTTGCTACTTGGATAGTCACTTTAAACATTTTGATAACTGTGCTCCTTGTGTTTATGCAGTACACATGCTCACAAAGTTAGACACCAGCTATACATACTGTGTCTCAGTGTTATTCCATTGTAGAGGTACAAGCATTGTTCTTGTTTAAGAGCGATAGAAGTGTTCTGCTGATGTCACCACTGGCATTTATTGTGACACGTTTCTTAGGACCTATACAGCCTTCGACCAAAACTCCATTTTGGATTCTGTCATGGAGAAGAATGACTGGAAGAAAACAATCTGGGGTGGGGGGTTCCGGGGTGGCGTCCTCTGTGATGTCAGGCGCTGGCCTCCACCCTGCCACTCGAGTGCTGCTACCGAACACGACGCTGGCTCTGGGCTGTGCATTACTGTGTGAGTACTTGGTTCTATACCCCTTGCTTTTCCATACGCCTTGCCAGATTGGTTTCCTGACCATGACCTCGCAGCTCAGCGTCCTCCTCCCTCCCCTGGCTCCGGCCTCACTCTTGTCAGTGGGAACTTCTTCCCCCTGACTCCCAGGGCAGTTATGTGGTAGCCAGAGCCACAGTCGGGAGGGTCTCCTGGTCTTCCTGGTTTCCTGAAGTTCCTTTTAGAAAAGTACGTGTAAGGGGTGTGGGCTCTGTAGCTGCAACATGACACCACCGGGCAATTTAAACTTGTCTTTCTGTTCTGCACAGCAGATGTTGGAGGAGGAAACTTGTTTTTTTTTTTTTTTTTCTCATTAATCCTGGCATGAGCTTTGCCCATAAAGATCATTTTCAACTCTTACCTGATATGTATAATTTCACCATCTTGTCCAGCCCTGACCTCTCTCCCCTGGCTGGAGTTCTGAACTTCTGTGTACTTTGAAGACATCTTTGAGAAGTGCTGTTTATCGCTTTAAGCCCAGACTCTCTTAAATAGACCTCATTGTGCTATGTGCAAACCTGCTTTGGCTGCTTGGTTTTTGCTTCTTTTCTTTCCTGTGGAACCTGATACCTTCTGTCTCCTCGAGTACTAACTGTTAGCACAGGCAGGGCACAGCAGAGCGGTTGGATGCAGCCTAAGCTCACAGTTGGGTCGTGTCCTGTAGATTACGAAGGGTGGCTTTGAAAACACGATTTTTAAAAGTCCTAGTCAATTAAAATTTAAATTACCTTAGGAGGGTATCTTAGCAATAATCCTATAGGATACATAAATATAAATAACTTTTGCTGGAAAACATTTTTAAAACAGGACCCTGTACACACAGTAAATAGTCTATAGATTAAGGGCAAGTCCAGTTAGCAGTGGAACTCTAAAAAGTGTGGGGGTGTGTGTGTGTGTGTGTGTGTGTGTATGAGAGAGAGAGAGGAGTGTGTGTGTGAGTGTGTGTGTGTGTGAGAGAGAGAGAGAAGAGTGTATGTGTGTGTGTGTGTGTGTGTGTGTGTGTGTGTGTGAGGGGGGGGAGGGAGAGGGAGAGAGAGAGGTGTAGGTGTAAGTGTGACATAGCACTGATGTGGTGGGCAGAGGACAACCGTGAAGTCAGTTTTCTTCCAGTGTGGGTTTCTTGGCTTTTGCCGACAGGATAAGAGGCTGGGAAAGGAGAGTGTACTCTGCCTTGGACCCATTGAACTTAAAATATCGATATTGTCTCACAGGAAACGTAGAGTCAGGCATTAGGATTTGTAATTCTGAACATCATGAAGCTCTAGGTGGAGATATAAGCCATCAGTACCAAGTCCACAGTTGGTGTTTTGGGAGTTACACAGGAAGAGTATTTTAGACGACAGGGTATGGAAGTCAGCCCAAGGAGCACCTGAGGGAGTCAAGCCTCTGGGGGCTGGGGATTTAGCTGGGGCTGGGGATTTAGCTCAGTGGTAGAGCGCTTACCTAGGAAGTGCAAGGCCCTGGGTTCGGTCCCCAGCTCCGAAAAAAAGAACAAAAAAAAAAAAAAAAGAATTATAAGTTTATGCATTAAATCCCCTGATTCGGAAGGCTAATAAGTTTATGCATTAAATCCCCTGATTCGGAAGGCTAGACAGGAGGATTGAAAGACTGGGACCAGTCTGGGCAACATGGAGATTCCCTGTCTCAAGAGCAAGCACCACCCCAGCCCAAAGACCAAAACCAACAAAACAGCCAAGCAAACCTTCCTCCCAGGAAAAGGCGAAGGAAGCAGGAGCCTGAGCAGGGCAGGGCTGTGGAGGAAGTGGATTACCTGGTCAGGTTGGAAGTTAAGAGAGTGTGCTGGCTTCCATTCTCCTCGTTGAATCAGAGGAAGGAAATTAAAATTGTTTGTGGAGGGGAAGGGCCGGAGGGTCATTCAGACATGCACACCACAGCAAACCATGGCTGTCAGATGGCAGTTGGTGGAGCTGGGTCTCCTGTGTGGTTTCAGGGACCCGACTCGGGTCAGCAGGCTCCTGGGGCAGGTGCTTTATTTGATGTCCTCTTGCTTGCCCCAGAAGAAAGGATTTGTATTGTAGATAAGGAGCAGGGTCTGGGGCTGTGGAAGACTTTGGAGTGGCTACTGAGCAAAGAGGAGCGAGAGTACCATCGCAGCAGCATGTTTGTGGACACAGCCGGACTCGAACTCTAGAGAGCACTGGTGTGAGGTAATGGTCTGAATCTGAGGCTTGAGCTCAGGAGCAGGTGGACATTTAGGGTTCTTGAGCCCTCAGATTAGCTGCCCCGGAGAAGATGAACATCTGCCAGCGTCAGAATGGCCACATGAGGTTGTAGAAGAGAGAGGTAGGAGAGTAGAAATACCAGGTAAGGAGGAGGTCACGGCCACCAAGAAAGAGGCTCATATAAGTAAGCTGACGTCGATGACCCTGGCTGCGCATCGGAACCACCTGAAGCACGTGCCACACTCCCCTTCAAAGCTGTGGTACTGGGACCTGAGAGCAGGACCTAGCTCAGGTGTCCCTCATTCTTGAACTCCAGATTTGCAGTAATGGAGGCGGAGGGACAGACAGACTGGAGAGTTGTTTGGGGGAGTACAGTTTCGGTCAGTCAGTAGGACTGGCTTGTTTCTGTCTGTGGCAGGAAAGGCTGGGTGCAGACTGTGAAAGTAAGTGGGGGCCGTGGGGGCCCTCCTGTCTCCCCCAGAGTGACCGTTACGGCTCTGATATTGAAGTAACGTACAGTGCTCACACATGCAGGGGTGTGATACCTAAGGCAGTTACACAGGTTTTCAAGTTATTGTGTGAAGAATTGCATTTGGTCAAAATCACTCTTAAAATCTTTTAGGGAGGTGAGTGGTGGGGATTCCCATCATCCTCGCAGCAGCAAGGTGAAATAGTTGGGTTTTGTGTACTCACATCGGTGGGAAAATGTGACTCTGCACTGAAAAGCCTTGCTCAGCCTAACTAAATATTGTCAATAAGGACAGGTCCTCTGGACACCGAGGAAGGGTCATTCTCCAGCTTTCTTTTGCAGTTCGAGCATGTGTAACTGAATTTGGGGATCAAACCATGAGAGTGGACCACTCGCTGTGTTTGTATTTCTGGTGTTTGGCTGTGTGGCGTGTATGGGTGTGGTGTGTGACACACGCATGTGTGGTATATAGTGAGTGTATTTTTGTATTTCTGGTGTGTTGGGTGTGTGGCGTGTATGGGTGTGGTGTGTGACACATGCATGCACGTGTGGTATATAGTGAGTATATTTTGACACACCTGTCGTGTAGCCCAGGTTGGCTTCTTCCTTGCTGTATACACAGAGATAACTTTGAATTGTCCTTTCTGCCTCTGCCTCACAAGTACTGGGGCGATAGGTGTGTGCCATTGCTTCCGGAGTTGTGTTTGTATTTTTTGTTTGCACAAACTTGTTGTTGAAGTGTAGTAGTTAAGAGCCCAGTCTTTGAAACATGGTAGAGCATACCTCTAGCTTGAGCATTTGTCAGGCTGAGGCAGGATCATGCCCAAGTTTAAGTCTAGCCTAGGGCTGTATACTGGTCTGCAGGTCAGCTGGGCTACTGTCACTGTTAATTTTGATTACCAATTTGCTTGTATTGAGAAACACTTAGCACCTAGCACCTCGGTGAGGCCTATTCTGAATGTGTCTGTGAGAGCTTTCCAAAGAGGAGTAACTCGGGTGACACTCTCCCATGGGCTGGGGTCCTACACTGAACGAAAAGAGAAAAATGAGTCTCCATTGGTTCATGTTGTGTTCTGTCTGTTCCTCTGTTAGCCTGTCTTATCAAGTCAGCATGAAATAACTATGTACTGCCTCAGTGTCCAGCCCTGGGCGCGGGTCTGGTGGTTTGTATGTGCTGACTTGTGAGCACAGTGTGGTGTCAGGCTGCAAGGCCAGAGTTTTACTACAGTGGCATGTGGCCCAGCAGGTAATCTTGCCTTTCCAGTCAAGCACTGTAGGAAAGAGCTGCTGGCCAAGGTTAGATGCTTACGATGAAAGTGGGTGGAGCTGTGATAGATTGAATGCACCTAAAAGAGATCACTCCTAAAACTCAGAACAAAACAAATACCCTTGCCAGGGAGCAAGGCCCATCTTCAGACCAAGGCAAGTGGTAATTAAAGTAGTAGATTCCTACTCTGTGGGTTGTGTCAACCCCCAAAGGCAGACTCTTGTCGGTGACATGAATGATGACTTCCTAGGTGTGGGGCCAGGCAGGAGAGGTGTGTCCCTGTGTAAAGAAATCAGTTGCTTCTGAGAGAGGGAGACGGCGGCCCCACGGTGGGAAGGAAGACTTTCAGTACCAAGCTCTTCTGCTTTATCATGTGTGCTAAGGTAAGTAGCAAGCTGAGGAGATGCCTTGGTGCTATGGCAAGCACCAAAACCAAGCCAGGCTGCACTTGTCACTGGTGTCGTAAGGGAGGAAGGGGGGCAGCAGCCCTCAGAGCTTTGCCCTCAGCTAGCTTCTTCCTCAGTTGCTCAGCGCCATCAGCTTGCTGTGCACGTGCTTCAGAAGAGCAAGATAAAGCAGGCTACTTCTCTCGGTACTTTGCTAGATAATCTAGGCCTATCCTCTAAAGGGAAAAGGAGACTTTATGTTATCTTGACATTTGGAAACAGGCTCTGCTGGGTAGCCCAGGCTGCATTTAAATCACGGTCCTCTTGGTTCTGTGTGAGAATTGCAAAGGTTTAAAGTGTGGGGTTTTGCTTCTTGTTGGTAAATGTGAACGTTTTTAGGTCTTCACTATCGTGTGAATAGATTGAAATTCTTTTGTTTTAGCCAACTCCATATTAAATCTTACTCCTTTGGAAATTGCACTAATTCTGTGTGTGTGCCTATGCGTGTGTGTATTTTGTTATTCACCTGCTTACAAGGATAATACATGCTTGCACAAGAAAGCCAAGCCATTCGAGTGTATCCCTACAGTCTCCTCATGGAGAACCTACTAGCAAAATGTTGATTTAAACAACATCAAACCTAGCTGACTTCTAAACTCCTTTCTCCCTAGGATATACACATAAACAAAAGTCCGACTAAACCGGGCAGGGCTGCCTGTTGAGACCGCTCCTGGTTACTAACTCTTCTGCCATCGGGGTCTTTCCCTGGCTGCAGACTGTCTCTCTCCACTGCAGGATGGTGTTCTACCACTGCTGTATTTTATATAGCCAGCAAGCCACGGTGGCAGGTACTTGAGCTGTTTCTCTTTCATTCGTTACAAGCAACACAGTTCTGGAAACAGCACACTCATTTCTGTCTTTAAATGTGTTTCCATTTTTCTCCACAGGATAAATTTGTAGATGTGGGCTCCATAATTCTAGCAAAATGTATGTTCAAGTATTTTGTGATGTCAGTCAGCTCCAGGAGCTGTCCTGGCTCTACCTCATTAACAATGCATGTCCCAGCTCTTCAGTGTCGCCTTCCTGACTTGACTAATGCATTGTTTTAGTAACTTTCTCAATCCTCTGTGCTGGATGTTGGAGGCTCAAAGACAAACAATTCAGATACTTTTTCTTTCGTTCTTTTCTTCCTTCCTTTCTTTTCTGCCTTGCCAGGATTTCTTTGGAAAAGCTACAGTCGTTCTGCATTCACTTGCTTGCTGTTAAATCCTGTAAGATACGATAGCACAAAGGTAATGGTGCTTACAACCAAGGCTGACAGCCTGAGTTCAACTCCTAGGACCCAACGAGCAGAAACGAGAACCCCAACTAGACATTTGTCCTCACCCCTCCACACACTGTGGCATGTACACCTTGTCCCCCCACACTGTGGCATGTACACCCTTCCCCCCAACACACACTGGGGCATTACACCCTGCCCCCCAAAACACTGTGGCATGTACACCCTGCCCCAAACACGCTGTGGCATGTACACCCTGCCCCCAACACACTGTGGCATGTACACCCTGCCCCCAACACACTGTGGCATGTACACCCTACCCCCCAACACACACTGGGGCATTATTCCCTGCCCCCCAACACACGCTGTGGCATGTACACCCTGCCCCCAACACACTGTGGCACGTACACCCTGCCCCCAACACACTGTGGCATGTACACCCTGCCCCCAACACACACTGGGGCATTACACCCTGCCCCCCAAAACACTGTGGCATGTACACCCTGCCCCAAACACGCTGTGGCATGTACACCCTGCCCCCAACACACTGTGGCATGTACACCCTGCCCCCAACACACTGTGGCATGTACACCCTGCCCCCAACACACACTGGGGCATTACACCCTGCCCCCCAAAACACTGTGGCATGTACACCCTGCCCCAAACACACTGTGGCATGTACACCCTGCCCCCAACACACTGTGGCATGTACACCCTGCCCCAAACACGCTGTGGCATGTACACCCTGCCCCCAACACACACTGGGGCATTACACCCTGCCCCCAACACACTGTGGCATGTACACCCTACCCCCCAACACACACTGGGGCATTATTCCCTGCCCCCCAACACACACTGTGGCATTACACCCTGCCCCCCCAACACACTGTGGCATGTACACCCTGCCCCCAACACACTGTGGCATGTACACCCTACCCCCCAACACACACTGGGGCATTACACCCTGCCCCCCAAAACACTGTGGCATGTACACCCTGCCCCCAACACACACTGGGGCATTACACCCTGCCCCCCCAACACACACTGGGGCATTATACCCTGCCCCCCCAACACACACTGTGGCATGTACACCCTGCCCCCAACACACACTGTGGCATGTACACCCTGCCCCCCCAACGCACACTGTGCCATGTACACCCTGCCCCCAACACACACTGGGGCATTACACCCTGCCCCCCCAACACACACTGTGGCATGTACACCCTGCCCCCAACACACACTGGGGCATTACACCCTGCCCCCCCAACACACACTGTGGCATGTACACCCTGCCCCCAACACACACTGTGGCATTACACCCTGCCCCCAACACACACTGGGGCATTACACCCTGCCCCTAACACACACTGTGGCATTACACCCTGCCCCCCCACACACACTGGGGCATTACACCCTGCCCCCCAACAAACACTGTGGCATGTACACCTTGCCCCCCAAACACAGTGTGGCATGTACACCCTGCCCCCAACACACACTGTGGCATGTACACCCTCCCCCCCAACACACACTGTGGCATGTACACCCTGCCCCCAACACACTGTGACATGTATCTCCCCTGGTCCCCCATGGTCCACACACCATGACATGTATACCTCCTATCCCCTAGCACACATAGGAAACAGAATTGGGGCTGGACAGAGGTTCAGCAGTTAAACATAGTAGCTGTCCCTGTAGAGGGCCTAGGTTCAATCCCCAGCACGCACATAGCAACACACAAACATCTGCAACTCCAGTTCTGGGGAATTTGATGCCCTCTTCTGGTCTCCAAGAGCACCAGGTCTGTGTGCACAGACATACGTACAAAATCCTCACACATATAAAGTAAACTGAATTAAAATTGTTTTAAAGCTTCATTTATTTTCATTAATTTCAGTACCTTTTATGTACTTGTTGACTAGTAATCTTTTTTTCTTTTTTTTTTTTTTTTTTTGATTCTTTTTTTCGGAGCTGGGGACCGAACCCAGGGCCTTGCGCTTCCTAGGCAAGCGCTCTACCACTGAGCTAAATCCCCAACCCCGTTGACTAGTAATCTTAAGAATTGCATACACTCCATTTTTTATTTTATTACTCTTTATTGTTTACATAGTCATGTCTGTTTTTCTCTGCCTATAAAGGAGTTGTGTCCCTTGGACTAACCAGGCTTTTTGGATTGCAAAACTAGGAGCTGACAGTGGCCTACTTAGTTCAGAAGTAGTATGGGGCTCTTCAGCATTGCTGAGAAGGAGGGAAATGAAAAAACCAGGAAGATGTGGGCCTGCACTAGGGGAGGACTAAGACAGGCATGGACCCTGGATCTGCTGCTACTCAAATAGTAGTTGAGGTCAATGTGTGGTCTCACTTTTCCTCAGTGTTTTACCCTGTGGTACATTGTCTGCTGTGATAGCAAAAACTGCCAGAAGCAGGTTTCATTCTCTTAATATTCCATGTAGAAAAAGGATACATCCCAGCTAATGGGTGTAGAAACACCTTGATGTTCAGTCTCTTGACCTAATTGGGGCATGTCAGCATTGGTGATTCAGTCATTATGGCAAGGGCAAGTGCTTTGATTGGCCAGGCCAGGGTCATGTGGTCATACCTGGTGTTGAGAGTGAATCATCTGGATTAAAGAGAGGGGCAGGACTTTCGCAGTAGGGAGTTCTTCCTGGAGAAAGGGATCAGGGGCAGCTAGAGTGGTTGGGTGTTCTCTGTGGTGTGCTTTGATGTTTACAATATTGATTCTGTACACAGTGCTACTTTATAACCATGATTGATCTAGAAAATTAAAATGTATCCATTAAATCTGTCTTTTTCTTACTAGACATAAGTCACTAGGAGGAAGGATACAAAAATGTCATTGAGGCTACAGGAGAGCTCATCTTTAAAAAATCAATATCAACCAATCAGTCAATAAAATGCCAATAAGCATTGTCTCACTCTGTATGATCAATTATGATAAATGAGCCAGGTATAGTGGCAAACACCAGTGGGATATGCTGAAGATGCAGAGTCAGAAAGATCAGGAGTTCGAGGTCAGCCTGGGCCGTGATAAATGAAAGA
Source organism: Rattus norvegicus (assembly GCF_021556685.1). Taxonomy (NCBI): domain Eukaryota; kingdom Metazoa; phylum Chordata; class Mammalia; order Rodentia; family Muridae; genus Rattus; species Rattus norvegicus. Next base: position 99,130,671 of record NC_141547.1, read on the forward strand.
CAGGGAACATGGGTTCTTAATATTCAAGATTCATATATGGTAAAGATGCCTATCTTACTAAATCCTGTATATGTGTGATATCTGAAAGAGGCATGGTTAGAGGTCTAGATAGTAACATTTACCAGCAGAACCAAAAATACAACATTTAAAAACAAAAACAAAAAACCCCACCTCAATCATGTGTGTGCTGCCAGCTACTCCTGCAGTCACTTGAAGCTATTCCCCTGTCTGAGCCACCACTTGCTCAACATCTTTTCTCCCTTGAATGTCACTAATATCCTGTAACAAGCAGAGAAACATGGAGAAAACAATGTGCTGTCGTGAAACAAACATGGGTCTTAGTGTGTCTCCCTGTGGGGAAATGACAAGGCAGCTACAGCTACCTGAGAGTGTAAGGGTGAATGTTTACATAACAATGTAGCTATTATCATGATCGTCTCCAGTCATTGTTGGGAGGAAATAGCCTTAGACTACCCTGTGTGCAGTGTAATACAGTCACAGTTAAACAAACAAACAAAGCAAGCGAACCAGCCAGATTGAGGTCGTGTTTCCACACTCGGACTAGGGTGTGTTTGTTTGTTTGTTTAGTTTTAGGTACCAGGATCTGACACTGGGCTTTGGTTGGTAATAAACCAGAGCTTTGCACTGAGCCCCAGATCTGTTTCTTTTGAAAGCTGCAGTTGTACCGGATAGCTGGGGTCGAAGCTTATCTGGGGAGAAAAGGCTGACTGACCAGAGGTAGGCCGTGATGGACTGGTGAGGGTTTCCCCAGTGTCTGAGGATGTTTTCTCTGTGTGTATGTGTCAGAAACAGTGCCCAGTCCCTAGTCAGAGCAGTGTCTCTGCCTTCTGAACTGCAGGAATCCCCTGCAGTTAACCCATTCCCACCCAGTCAGCAAGGTTTGATTGGCACTTTCTCTCACTGATGGTCTTATTATTTTGGCACTTTGCAATTGAGTGATTTATACAAAGGCTGGCCCTGGAGCCAGCATGTATTTGTTGTCTAAGTGGAGAGTTTAACAGTGAATAATTTTATGACAGACCACATTTGGCAGGGAGTTTAAAAAAAAAACATGGAGGGACTTTTTAGTCATCATCCATTCTCTGTTCTTAGTCATCTCTTCTTTTATGGTACTTAGTAGCAAGTATTCTCACCCTTCTAGAATGTTCAACAGTGTAACCTCATTAGCCATACAGGATGGTTATAGGATAATCAGTGTCCACTTGTGAAAACATAATCTAAACATTGGTACTTTCCCCATGGATGCTAATACATCAAGCTCTTGCGGTCACTAGAAGAGTTTTCTCTGTGATTTCAGGGCACCATGTTTTCTCTCCTCTTGTACTACTCCCTTGTTGTTGGTCACATTCAGAATTAGTAACAGGAACTGAAAGTCAGTGTGAATGGACACTTTGTTTTAATGCATAGGAAAAGAGACTTTCCCCCATTCTAGGCGGTGGGAAGTGTTGTATACATTTAGCCACTGGACTCCAGTGGGCTGGGCAGACTCGTGTTACACAGTTGCACCCTACCTTGCTGTACCGAGCAAACTCCATGTTCCTCAGCACCTGCTCCCTTCTTGTAACAGATGCTCTAAGGTGGCTCCAGTAAAGGTGCACCGGAAGCACTTCTCGTCATCTTTTCTAAAAACGTGAGAAATATCATTCTAACTTCTAACCCTTCTACTTTCTCCTCAAAACAATAGACCCATTTCTCTAAACTATCCACCATTTTCATAAATTTTAAAACTGAGTGTTTGAAAGTTTATGCAGTTACCTAAAGACATTGGGACTGGGTTGGAAAACAGCTCTAAAGGTAATGATTAATTAAGGTAGGAAAACAAGGATTTTGGTTGATGAGTCAAATAACTGGTAGGTCCTCCTCCAGACCTCCAGCAAGGCAGGGTGTTGCAAAATAGTCTTGGGAAGGGAAGGTCTGGAGGCAGTGACTCAGCATGGCCCAGCCCACTTCTCTCTCCCTTGGCCCCTACCTTCCTTTCCTGAATTCTTTCTCCTCCCAACATTACTTTCTGTACTGCAGTCATCTAACTGGAATCCTACTTCAGCCTCCTCCCTTCCCCCTCTCTCTCTTCATGTCCAGTCCCCTGAACTCTTGGGGTCAGGGCAGATAGGTCCCGACTCTTCTAGTCCTCAGGTGTCTCACCCAGCCATTTGCCCACTAAATCTACTGTGTGGATTTCCTCCATTTTCTTCATGTGCCATGGTATGAAGTTTGGAACTTCCTCCCTCTCTGCACCCTCACGGGGGCAGCCGGTGACTCGGGGCTGCATCAGCACCACCTCCCAAGTGCATTTAATGTTACACTGGCATCAGAAAAGCTTCAGAGTCCTAAATGTACTTTGCCATTTCACTCCTTGCCTTGGTGGTCCGTTCTTTGTCTCTCCCAGTTTCTGTGCTATGAAGTAGACACCGTTTAAATGTTATTTCTTCCTTGGCCTTGCTAGGCACAATCCATCGGGTTTCCTTTTGTTTATGCCCTTAATAACCCTGCTATGTGAGCCAATAGAACTCTTACTGTGGAATTACAGTTCCCGAATTCAGATTCCAGCTCTGTGCTAGCTGAGTGACAGGTAATTAAGTAACTTTACAAACTTCAAAACACTCAGTTTTCATATTTGTAAAATGGACACAGTAACCACTGCGAAGAGTAAGTGAGAGGAAAAGGTATTTAGTGCTCCATAAGTGTTATCGTATAATGATTTATTTGTTCTTAATCCTTAAGAAATAATTTCTTGCTGCGTGCCTCTTACTGAGTCATAAACTCCTTGAGTCTTATTTTAAAATGTCATATTCATTCTTGTCCAACATCTATGGTGGGACTTGATACTTTCTTAGAATTTTGGTAGGTGTTCTTAGAGGGCTCTCTGTACGCCAGTGCTGTAGAGAGAGCTCTAGAGGTCCCCCTGCATGTCAGCCTGTGTTGTAGAGAGAGCTCGCTCTAGAGATCCCCCTGCATGTCAGCCTGTGTTGTAGAGAGAGCTCGCTCTAGAGGTCCCCCTGCATGTCAGCCTGTGTTGTAGAGAGAGCTCTAGAGGTCCCCTGCATGTCAGCCTGTGTTGTAGAGAGAGCTCGCTCTAGAGGTCCCCCTGCATGTCAGCCTGTGTTGTAGAGAGAGCTCGCTCTAGAGGTCCCCCTGCATGTCAGCCTGTGTTGTAGAGAGAGCTCTAGAGGTCCCCCTGCATGCCAGCCTGTGTTGTAGGAAGCACTAAATAAGTCTGTGTATACCAGATATGGTGTCAAGAACTTATTAGCAGCATGGCCCTCAGAGATCCTCAGTGCTTTCTGGTCAGAGTGCTTCTATGATTGAAGGGCCATTTATCCTTCAACTGACGGGAAACTGAGGCATGGGGAAGCTAAGCTCCTTCTCTCTAGTCACAGAGCCAGTAAGCAGAAGGACTGAGTTGGATCTCTGGCACTTTGCCACCATGCTCCCAGGCCACCTTCTACTAAGTGCTTGTCAACCATGTTAGAACGTAACATGGGAAAGGGGCCAGGGAGAGGGTGCTGACCTGTGGGACAAAATCTACCTGAAAAAGATGTGGGTAAAAAATAATGATCAAGCCAGACATGTGTATTCCCATTAACACTCTTGAGGCATAGGCAGGTGGATCTCTGTGAGTTCATGGCCATACTGCTCTACAAAGAAAGTTACAGGCCAGTTAGGGATACTTGGTGAAACAGTGTCTCAGAACAACAACAACAACAAAGAATAACAAAAACTCCCAAAAAGTCAAAACCACCCACATCATCAAGAACTAGATTGAATAAGAAGAAACACTGATAACTATAATACCAGGATAGTCTGTGCCAATAACCAAGGGTGTGGCTGATCCTTTGCAGGTGTTTCTTGAATTGGAACGCTGCTGAATTAAGTATTTAAACTTAATACCGCAGATTAGCTTAATACTAAAATAAAAATTCTATCTCAGGAGTCAGATAAAAACACTATTACAGAAGATCCAGGTTTACGTCCCAGCACCTACATCAGGCAGCTTACAACCCCCTGTGGGTCCAGCTCCAGGAGACGTGGCCACATGGGCACCAGCACACATACACACATACCCACACACAGACACATAGTTAAAAATAAATCTTAAAAATATTTAAAATTCTTATTATTACACACAAGTGCTAACATGTCACGGTATATTCATGGAAGATAGTTCCCTCTCCAGCCTTCGTGGGCTCCAGGGGTCAAACTCAGGCCCTCAGGTGTGAGTGGCTTTACCTACTGAACCATTTTCACTGCTCCCAAAATACCTTATGGTGAGGATCCTTTTGTCCATCACTATAGAGTACATAACTTAGATCATTAGAGGACTGGGCAGAAATCTACGAAGGAACTGTTTGATATGCCAGAGGCAGGCAGCATGGACCCTAATGTCTGACAGAAGACGTCCTGAGGTCATCACTGGTTTTTGGACATCTGTAATTGACCTGCACTGAGGAAAGAGCTAGAGATCTGGATTCTAATATAATTTAAGAACAGGTCTGGAAAAGATCAAATTACTGTGGTATTTGTGAGACCAGAGAGGAAGGATACATGCAGAGAAAGAGCCCCACACATATGCCCAGGGTCCCTTGAGTTAGGACACCGCTGAGCTAGGCCAGTCTTCAGTTACCTTGCATGACGGTGTGCTGGTGGGTCCACATCACCCTGCGTCTGATTGTGTGCAAAGCGAATGAATGCACAGGACCTAGATACAGTCCCTCAAACCTAAGACGCAGTACAGTGAAAGCCAAAACTCAGCAGACAGACAAGGCATGTGCAGAGACGTCAGGAGTACAAGGCTGTAAGAGTCCCTCCCAGTGACATCACACAAGGTGAGATACACTGGCTCCCTTAGTAGTGAGTTGTGACAGCATGTACGTGTGAGATGCTGTCCACCAGGAGGCTTTCCAGAGCCTTGGTGCAATCCTGCCGTGTTAATTCTATCCCACATACTGGGCAAAGAACTAGGAGAATGTCTGGGAGACATTTAGCAGTTTCTGGAGACATTTCGTATTGTCACAACCAGGAGTTGCTGCTGACATGTGGGACAGAAGCCAGGAATGCCGCCAAACAGCTGCATTCCACAGAGTAACCCGGATAAGTGGTGTGACTTCAGATGTCAGGAGAACCAAAGTCAAGAATTCTGATCTAGATGCTAACAGACATAAGAACAAATCTGGAAAAGATCAAATTAATTTGCAAATGACCTAGAAATGCTAGTGAACTTAAAAAAATTGTTAGTGCTTTGATAACTTCGTGTATATATGTCCCTCTGTAAAAGGCTACTCTCTCCTCCTAAACCTCTGTCTCCTTCCCACTCCTGCCCACCTCCCGTTGTCTGTATATGTCTCTTTCCCAGATTTGTGACTTTTGGCTTTGCTTTAGGACCCATTTGGTTTAACTAGGGCCATCAGCATAATCATTGGATTAGGACTACATGGTAGAGCCCTGCATGGCTCCCGTCGGGCACAACAGCTAAAGGCAATGACTCCCCCCATTTCCTGAGTCTACTGGTTAGAAATAGTTCTGCAGTGAGGAGTAGGGCCCTTGAGTCCCTCATTCAGTCTTTGTATTTATTGTATTTTGGGGGTTTCTTTGTTTGTGGATACAGTCTTACTTGGCTGGTCTGGAGCTTGCTCTATAGATCAGGCTAACCTCAAACTCACAGAGATCCATCTGCCTTTGCCTTGAGTGCTAGAACTGGAGGCCTGTGCTGCTGCTGTTTCCAGGGCGCCCCCACTCCTGACCCTCTCCCTCTCCCGCGCGCCCCCACTCCTGACCCTCTCCCTCTCCCGAGCGCCCCCTCTCCTGACCCTCTCCCGAGCACCCCCACTCCTGCCCCTCTCCCTCTCCCGAGAGCCCCCACTCCTGACCCTCTCCCTCTCCCGAGCGTCCCCTCTCCTGACCCTCTCCCGAGCACCCCCACTCCTGCCCCTCTCCCTCTCCCTCTCCCGAGAGCCCCCACTCCTGACCCTCTCCCTCTCCCGAGCGCCCCCTCTCCTGACCCTTTCCCTCTCCCGAGTGCCCCCACTCCTGACCCTCTCCCTCTCCCTCTCCCGCGCGCCCCCACTCCTGACCCTCTCCCACTCCCGCACGCCCCCTCTCCCAGCCGTCTGTTAATGGGCCCGTTATTTTACAGACGCATTGCATCTCTAGGTGTTGAATTTTTTTGTTTTTTTCTTCTTTTTTTTTTTTTCCGGAGCTGGGGACCGAACCCAGGGCCTTGTGCTTGCTAGGCAAGCGCTCTACCACTGAGCTAAATCCCCAACCCCAGGTGTTGAGTTTTTTTAAGGCAATGGCTATGTGTTTCCAGAAGATAACATTTTCTAGCCCGCTGTCTGCCTCCCAGCTCTCCGTCTTTCTACCTTCAGCTTTCCTAAAGTTTGGCAGGGATTTAACAAATGCTTTTGTTTGATTGGATTGGAGAGACTTCTGATTAAGGTTGAGAATCATCATTGTCTGTGGATATAAGTACACACACTGTGAGGGGTTGGGGATTTAGCTCAGTGGTAGAGCGCTTGCCTAGGAAGCGCAAGGCCCTGGGTTCGGTCCCCAGCTCGGGGGGGGGGGGGGGGGGGAAGTACACACACTGTGTACATACATTCATGCTCTCGAAAAGCTTGCTGGGTGGTGTGTGTGTGTGTGTGTGTGTGTGTGTGTGTGTGTGTGTGTGTGTGTAAGACTTGTCAACTTGTCTAAACAACAGAATTAAGTCCTCCTTAGGCCTCTGACCTCTCCGGCCATGAGTGTTTGAGAAGGTTTCCAGTACCAGATCTGGATACCCTATTGCAGAGTGAGCCTCAAATCCAGACATTTTAAAGGAAGTCTATAGTCACTTAACAGCTCATTTAAAATGTCAAATGTCTAGTTAAAAGCCACTGGGGATGCAAAGAGGTAGGGGTCAAGAGGACTAGAAATAACATAAGACTAAGTAGCAGACCACTTATCAATATGATCAAGGATTTATTAAGGTAAGCCTGGAAAATATTAAGTACTAAAATGAAAGTTCATTTATACCTGAATTTCTAAGGGCTGAAAATAAAGCATCTGAAATGAAAGCATCACTACACCGGCATCACTGCACGGGCATCACGCGGGCATCACATGGGCATCTCATGGGCGTCACATGGGCGTCACACAGGCAGCACAGGGGCAGCACACGGGTGCCTCACGGGCGTCACACTGGCATCACAGTAGATGAGAATCTGGAGCACCAGTGAACTTGCCGATGTGCATAGGGAATGTGACTGTAAAAGAAATGGACAGAGAATCTTAGTGAGAGGGAAGGCCTTATTAAGTGACCCAGTACACATTCTAAGGCTAAAGGGCAAAAACAAATGGAATAAAATAAGATTTGAATACCAAAATTAGATGAAAACCAGAAGCTCTGTCAACCTAGTGAAGAAAACACAAAACTACACAATAACTACATTTGCTTTAAAAAAAAAAAAGTGTCATGTCAGACCCATACACTCCCAGGTCAGGGACCACAGAGCAGGAGACCATAGAATTACATGTTCAAGATGCTGAGGGAAAAAAGAGTCAATGTGAGACTGTATATTAGGTGAGACCCCTCAAAAATGACGATGAACCAAGACTATTTTAACACCAAGAGCTGAACGAACGCATTGCCTGCAGACCTGCACATAAAGAGGCATAATGGAAGGTTTCAAGTTGAAGAAAGAGCCCAGATGGAAACTTAGATGTACGCAAAGAGTAGCAGCACTGGGGGTTATGTCCTCAGTTTAAAATGAGTGGGGCTGGAGAGGCCGCCCAGTGATGGAGTGTCTCCTGCTCTTACAGAGGCCCTAGGTTCAGTTCCCAGCATCCATATCCAATACTCTATAACCTCTAACTCCAGCCCCTCAGGGGCCCAGTTCCCTCTCCTGGCCTCTGGGTACCCATATGCACATGCCATAATCTATCTCTCTCTCTCTCTCTCTCTCTCTCTCTCTCTCTCTCTCTCTCTCTCTCAGAGACACACACACACAAAAATACAATAAAAATGAAATTTAAAAATTAAAATGTATATTATAAGCACTAATAAAAAAAATAATAATATGTGAATGGGGAAATAAAATACTTAGTCCAAAAGAGAGAGAGAGAGAAAAAAAACAAACTGGAAACAATTTTGTCATTCCTTCCAAAAAGAAAGAAAGAAAGAAAACAAATAGCAAGACTCTAGACTTAAATCAACCCATAACAAAAATTATATTAACTATAGACGGCTTAGAGGAGCCAGTGTAGGAAGTGGGAAGCCAAACTCAAATATTTGTTACCTATAAGCAGGTATACATCAACAGTTACATTATCTGTGCGTTTATCACATAAACGTAGGCTAAAAGTTACAAGAACAGAGAGAAATAAACTACCCATCAATCAGGAAGAAACATTGGTGACTTTAGCCGTGTAGAAAAGGCAGATCCAGAGTAAGACATATCATCAGGTATAAAGAAGAAATCTTGTAATAATTATAGTCCTTAAGAATATGTCCTCGTGCCTAGCACAGTTGTTCATCCAGCAGTGGGTGGAGACAAAGGCAGAGAACCACAGCCACAGCTTAGGCAGAGCCTGGGGAATCTTGTGGAGGATGGGGAGGAAGGCTTGAAGGAACCAGAGGGGACAAGGACACTACAAGAAAACCCACAGAATCGGGGTTGGGGATTTAGCTCAGTGGTAGAGCACTTGCCTAGCAAGTGCAAGGCCCTGGGTTCGGTCCTCAGCTCCGGGGGGAGGGGGAACCCCACAGAATCAACTAACACAGCCCCACAGGGGCTCCCAGAGACTGAACCAACAATCAGGGGGCCTGCACGGGACTGACATATGTTATGGTTGTGTAGCTTGGGTCTTCTTGTGGGACTCCTAGCAGTGAGGCCGGGAGTTGTCTGTGAGGGCGTTTTGTTTTGTTTTGTTTTGTTTGCCTGCTTTTGGGACCCTTTTCCTCCTACTGTGTTGTCTTGCTCAGCCTTAATATGAGGGGAAGTGCCTAGTCTTATTGCAACTTGATATAGCATGTTTGATTAATAGGGGATGGGGATGCTGGGAGGAGAGGAGGAAGGGGAAACTGCAGTTGGGATGTAATATATGAAATGATGATGGTGATGATGATGATGATGGTGATGGTGATGGTGGTGTTGGTGGTGGTGATGATGGTGGTGGTGATGGTGAGGATGATGGTGGTGGTGGTGATGATGATGAAGAAAATAAAGACTGTGTCCTTGGATTGTTTTACACTTTAAGAAGTAGAATTCTCTCCTTGAGTATGGATTGGACTTTGTATCTGACAGAGAGGAGTTAAAGATCCTGTGACGGGAACAGAGAGATGGGTCAGTGGCTAAGAGCTTCTGCATCTGTTGCAGGAGAGTTAGTTCGGTTCCCAGCACCCATGTTGGGTGGCTGGCAACCACCTGTAACTATAGCACGGGAGGGGTCCGGGGAGAGGTGGTGCCTCCGGCTACCTTGGGCACTAGCACACACTTGTGCACAGATTCACATAATAAGAAAATGAGAGAGTCACATCTTTTGAAACAGGTACCGTAACTTCCAATTTGGTTGTTCCCTACTGAGCCATTCATATTGGTTCATATTGGCGGAAGTTCAGTGCTTCTTGGTCTTGTGTAATGAAATTTTACATTTCTCAGGTCATTCTTATTATATGTCACCCTTCCCACCCTGCCACCTCTGCCTTGCTAAGTTATTCTTAAAGGTCTCCTAGCTTGGGAGTGCTAACCTTCTGTGTGTGTGTGTGTGTGTGTGTGTGTGTGTGTGTGTGTGTGTGTGTTAGCCTTAATTTTTTTTATCAAGGCTTATTTGACAGATAGTGTCTTTCAAATGAATTTTGTGAAATCTGTAAAATTTTTTAGTAAAATACCTTTGCATCTTCCTGGGCCATAAATAGTGAAATTAATTTTAGCACTTAATGTAGAACTAAGGAATTCATGTTATAGGAGTTCACAGAGAGTGACCCTCGACCCTGCATGAAGACCATGGCGAGCATGCTTTTGTTGTAGTTTAGTAATTCTGTGGAGACAGACGAAGGTTTACTCTGGGTCACATTGCCCAAGAGGAGGAGAGTGGGGAAGCTCAGCTAGTGCGGTGTTGGAATGTGGTGGTGAGTGTGGTAGGAATTGCCCCTTACACGACCAAGCTGTTCCTTACCTAGAGACCGCGTGTGTCCCTTGTCTTCTGTGGGCTTCCCAAGCCCGGCCCAGACATGTGCACTGCCAGCGTCCTGCCTGCACCTGGAGCCTATTGCACATTCGCTGTAAGTTACTGCTCTGCTCTGGACTGACAGACACTCTCGCCTTGCCCTTGCACGTAGAAGGATGACTGGAATATGGCTGGTATCAACAGACATTTGTCCACTGGATCAGCTAAACCGCAACAGGGTCTCCCAACTTCCTCAGTGTGGTGGCAGGAAATTCCACAGCAGGAGCCCGGAATAGGGCCTGGCAGAAGTCCCCACTGCCGGGGGCCCTGACGGCCACCACCTCAGCATGCTTGTTTCCCGTCCAGTGCTTTGCACATGGCACAGGGGCTCCATGGGAGTCTGTGCTTTTAGAGACCCTTCTTTCCAAGGCCCGGGGAAGGGGCAGGGTTGAAGGGCAGTCGTTTGGAAAGAAATTGTGAAGGTTAACTTTGGAAAGTAGATTTTAACCTCTGAAAAGGATAGGAATTTTTGTAACACATGCGCGTGCACGCGCGCACGCACACACACACACACACACACACACCACACAAACACAAAATGCCCCCATGCACACATACACTCACCCCCACTGCCCCCACCTTGGCTTCTTCCTATCACATCCTGTCTAAACACCAAGTGCAAGGATTTTCAACCCTGCCAATGTGAAAACACGTGAGTTGGATGAGTCATGGGTGGATTGTACAGTATACAGATTCTTTTTCAATGAAACTATTTCAAAATGCTTCTCTGATTATTTGAACTTCAAAGAATCAATCTGAAGACACACACACACACACACACACACAGAGAGAGAGAGAGAGAGAGAGAGAGAGAGAGAGAGCGCGCAGCGCTGGTCACTGTATTAAGAGTCTGGAGGTAGGACTTGGAAGGCGTCTGTGGCTGTTGTTTATACTGTGTGTGAATTTTGTAGCATTTTGTAAACCCCACAGATTTCACACTCTTCTCAATCAAAATGAAGTAACATTGTTTTGATTGAAAAGAGTATGAAATCTATATGGTTGCATAATATAGGTGATTATTTTGAAATGAAATCCTTGGTTCAAAAGACTAAAATAGAGTCAGTTATTTCAGCAACTTTCAAAGGCCAGTTGCTAATATACAGATCATAGGCATAAAACAAAGGCGCTTCCTTTTTCAGATCATGGATACATAGTCTCTTGGTCACATCTGCTTCACTTTCTCCCCCACTCCCCTGCACATCCCTCCCAGTACATCACCTCCTCTCCTTCATGTCTGCTCTTGTCCTTCGGGGAGGGTTGCGGGCAGGGCAGACCAGAGTCCAGTTAGTGCAGCCTGCTGGATGGTGGCTAATCTTGATGGCGTGCTCTTCTGCGTGTCAGTCAGAAGACAGCACTGTGCAGCCCTCCTCGCATCAGTTCTTTTGCCTCCTCTTTGGAGCCTTGCAGGGGTTGACACAGATGTTCTGTTTAGAGCCGGGCATTGGACAGTCCTTTATTCTCGGTGCTTTGCCCTTTGTGAGCCTCTGCATTACCCTGCTCACTGCAGAAGCCGCTCTTTCAGCCACGGTTGAGGTGTTGGTATAATCAGACAAGCTAAGTCTATATGTCTAATCTAGTAAAGCATAGTAACAGGTCCTCTTAGGGCCTGGAACCTCTGGGGCCATGGCTTTTGACCAGGTTCCTAATACTGGGCGTGAGTTCCTTCCTGTGGAACAGGCCTCGAATTCAGTCAGAAAGCAGTTGGTTACCCTCCTAACCTTCAGGCCACGATTGTACCAGTGGGCCCATCTTGCCTGGCAGGTCAGTATTGCAGCATTCAGAACTTATCCCTGCAAAATAACAAAATGACTTTCCTATACCAGCAAATTGTATAGAAAGCTATTATCACACTCTGGATAATATATTATTCTTCAGAAACAGGATCTCACTAAGTAGTTCAGACAGGCCTTGAACTTCCAGCCTTTTTGCCTCAGACTACTGAGAGCTATATATTCCTTTTATTTTCACACACACACACACACACACACACACACACACACACACACACACAGATACATGTAAATAAAAATAATAAAAATAAATACTAAAAGAATTCAAGTATGGCCTTCTTGGTTACTTCTGTCATACATGTTTAGGTGTCAAACAAACAAGGGACACAGTCTTGTTTAAAGTCTACACAATGACGTACGATTAGGCTTTGAGCACAGCAGCAGCATTGGCACCAAGTCCTGAGTGACCGAGAGCCATTGTGATGTGACATCACTCCAGAGAATATCAATGGTTATCATATTTAAGTTTGAGAAAAGGAATGTCCCCTGAGGGACGTTGGCACCTCTTCTAAGTTTCTAATGCATTTGCAGTTGTAGGAGGGACAGTTGTATCATTAGGTACAATTATGACCTGGTTAAATATGTAACGCTTTGTGATTGTGTGTGTGTGTGTTATGTTTTGGGGTTGTTATGACCTGTGGTTGTTTTCATTTGGAAATTAATCATGACATAGGGGACACATGATTGTGTGTCAGGTTGACGAGGGGTGGGCTCGTGCTGGCTGGTTTTGCTTGGTTTCAGTGTGGCTGCATCCGGAAGGAAGTATAGTGAAGAGCACACCTGTGAGAGATTGTTTCTGCTGGTTTGAGTGGGTGAATCTACTTCTAGTCTGGACCTTTGAGGCAGGAAGACACACCTTTAACCTGGGCCCCACTGTCTGCTGGAAGCCAGTATCAGGACACAGAGAAGGGAAGCTTTTACCTGTGGCCACACCTTTAATCCTAGCACTCGGGAGGCCGAGGCAGGTAGATATTTGTGAGTTAGAGGCCACCCTGGTCTACAGATCGAGTTCAGTCCGGGACTACACAGAAAAACCCTGTCTCAAAAAACAAGCAGCAACAACAAAGGAAGCTTCCTTCACTGGCTCTGGAGCCTATGTCTCTGAGATCTCAGCTTATCCTGAAGACCAGTCAGGACATCCAGCCTCATGGATTGAACAGCTACTGGATTCTTGGAATTTCATTCATAGCTAACCATTGTTGGATTAGTTAGACTATCTCTCCCTCCCCCTTCCTCCCCCTCTCCCTCTCCTCTCCCTTCCCCTCCCATCTCCCCTCTCCTCCCTCCCCCTTTCCCTTTCTCCTCCCCTCCCCTCCCCCTCTCCCCTTCCCCTCCCCTCCCTCTCCCTTCCCCTCCCATCTCTCCTCTCCTCCCTCCCCCTCCCCCTCTCCCTCTCCTCTCCCTTCCCCTCCCATCTCCCCTCTCCTCCCTCCCCCTCTCCCCCTCCCCCTCTCTGCTCCCTCTCCCCCTCTCCCTCTCCTCCCCCTCCCCTCCCTCTCCCTTCCCCTCCCATCTCTCCTCTCCTCCCTCCCCCTCTCCCTTTCTCCTCTCCTCCCCTCTCCCCTCCCCTCCCCCTCCCCCTTTCTCTGGAACCCTGACTGTAGCCATGTAGACCTGGAGGGAGAAAGCTCCAAGGAGGAGTAGCCTGTCCACATAAACTCCTGAGGGCTAGCAAGGGCAAGAAGAGTTGGTAGAGTAAGAGTGAGCAAGGAGAGGAATTTGTGAAGGGGCTCCAGGGACAGTAAGGATAGAGAAGGTATTGAGCCTTTTAGCTTTTACTGATTGAAATGGGAGGTCATTGTTGGATTTGGAGGAAGGATGGCATGACCCAACCTACATTTTTAAAAGGACAATTCTGGGTGCTGGAGAGAAGGCTCAGCATTTAGGAGCATTGGCTTTTCTGTCAGAGGACTTGGCCTCAGTTCCCAGCACAACATGGAACCCTACCCCTAACTTCAGTTTCAAGGGATCAGATACCCTCTTTTGACCTCCAAGGGTAGCAGTCGTGTGTGTGTGTGTGTGTGTGTGTGTGTGTGTGTGTGTGTGTGTGTGTGTGTGTTACACATACCTTCATAAAGGCAAAACACTCAGGTACATAAAATTGAAAAAGTGAAGCTAAAAAGGATTGTCTGGCTGTGATGAGAGTCAGCAGTGGGAAGGGAGGGTATAACCTAGGCTGGAAGGATGGCCTGCAGTTACGATTGCAAACTGGTCTTGCAGAGGACCTGAGTTTGATTCCCAGTACACTTAGTGGGTGGTTTACAACCACCTGTAATTCCAATTTCCAGGAGGTTTGAACTCTCTTCTGGCATCTGTGGGCAGCATCTGCATTCACATGCATTCCTCCACACACATACACATGGTTAAAAGTAAAATGAATCTTAGGGGACAAAGGAAAGCGCAGTCTTCAGAAGTTACGCCAGTGCTCCAGCATAAGAGGTGACAGTGACTCGGAGAGGCTGATGATACTGGAGTTGTCGTTAGTCCATGTCTGTCCACATTCAGGCTGTTGTTTTGTGTCTGTAGTTGTGGACTGGAGTCTGGGCCTTGTATGTGCTTAATAAGTCTCTACCCCTCATCTACATCCCAGCCCTGGGATGGAAAGACAGACAGGTGGCAGACAGATATGTGAGTGAGTGTGCGTGGGTAGGTGGGTGGATGGATGGATGGATGGATGGATGGAGTCAGGTGGGGAGGTGGGGTAGGGAGTGAGAGACCGAGGGCAGGATGGTGGCTCTGAGGCATTTGGAGCTGGGGCCTTGGATAAGTGCTATCGTGTAAGCAACAGTTCGGCTCTCAGGGTAAATGGAGGGAGGACGTTGGGTTCTAGTGTCCACATTTCCTATTGGACATTCAAGTCTGCAGCTCAGGGAAGAATACGGGCTGGAGACACGTCTGAAAGTCGCACTGAAGATGCTGGAGCTGCAAGAACGAAGTTCTGTAGAGACACCCAAGGACAGTGCCATGGGGAGACTAGAGTTTTAGAGGAAGGACAGAGAAGGCCAGAGGCTGCTAGGAGAGAAGTGTGAAGCAGCAGAAGGGAAGTGAACGCGGTGTGTGCTGCCCTGGAAGCCATGTGGACAGAGTGCTCCTGAAGGAGGGAGTGGTGAACTGTGTAGGTCAGCTCAGGTCAGGTGAGCTCTGTGGCCATTACTTAGCAAAGGAAAGCAACTGGCAGCCTCCACATAACTCAGAGGGAGTCCCTTACTCATGACTGTAACTTGTGATCAGTACAAGGACAAAAGGAGGCTTCAAAAGATTTGTTAAGCATCTATAATCCAACAGCCTCATTCCATTTCTATGTATATTGCCTCCCAAATGGAAAGAGCTGTTCACACAGCTAAGCGTGCGACAGTATTTGTGGCAACAACATTCAAAATAGTCAGAAGGTAAAAATTCTAAATGTTCATTCAGAACTGAGTAGGTAAACAAAATGTGGGATATCGCTACAATGAAAATTAGGAGGGAAAAAAATTTCTAGATGTGGTATTGTGTAGTCATAATCCTAGCTTTTGGAAGACTGAGGCAGGAGGATCACCAGGAGTTTGAGGTCAGCCTGGGTTACAGAATGAAACTCTGTGTCAAAACACAAACAGGGGGAAAAAAAAAGGCACAACATTTATGAATCTGGAAGGCATACCAAGTGAGAGAATGCAGGCATAAAAGGATAAATGCTATATGCTGGCATGCGAATGCCTAAAATAACCCAGCCTGTAGCAGCAGTAAAGTAAAACAGGCTACGGGGGCTGGGCAGGAGAGGAAGGAGAATAATTGTTCAGTCAGTACAGATTTTCTGTTTGGGATCATAACAAAGTTTCAGAAACGGATAATGTAACGGTTGTACTAGTGTATGAGAAGTTTATTACTGAATATATACTGACAAAAAGCTTGAAAGAGCATATACACTTACACAGGGCTTTTTGAGACTAGGGCTGGGTTGCAGGTACAGCTCAGCATAAGAGCATTTGATTAACAGCTTCAAGGACCTGGGTTCAGTTCCCAGTACATATTTAAAAGCTGTAAGGGAACTGGCAGCGTATCTTCCCGTGTGTCTGCCTGTCTTACAATTAAGATTCATAAATAAGCAAAATCCCTTTCCCTGGATTTTTTCTGACATAGGTCTTTCTTAGATGTAGTCTGTGACTTGAGAGCTTTCATGTAGACTCTTTGGTACTTGGTTCTTCTATTCCTTTATAGTTCAAGTTGTAGTCATCACAATTAAAGAAAATAATGTCCCCGTATATACAGACCATTATCATCAGAAGACCAGGAGAGAGCCAGTTGTCATGAAATGAGCCACCTAAAGTGTTAGAAGGGTTCATCTCTGTTTCTGACACCCTCGTGTAGTGCAGGCTGGTCTTGAACTTGAGAGATTCTGGCCTCTACTTCTTCAGTGGAACATTATTATGCTCACAAAGAGTATATTGTTTAAACACTACATTTAAAATTAATGTGTGTGTACACTAAGGAACACTATTTTCTCAAATAATGGTTCTTAAAAATAATGTTTCAAGCGCACATCAATAATTTCCTTGCTAAAACAGCATTTCTGCTAATGCCACAGAACTGATAGGAGAAAGCCTTGAGGACCAGGAGGTTTTGTGGTGCAGCATATTTAACAACCGTGACAACTCAAGAATTGTAAGCAGCCTCGCCTTCTTGTCTGGGATCCGTTGGCAGTATTGTGTCTACTGGCAAACCCTGCAACATTCTGCTGCGGCCAGAGCCAGGCCGCTGCTGGTCGAGGAAATGTTTACAGAATGTTTTCAGGTCTTAGTGGTATCTGTATTAAAAACAGCCTTCCACTGGTCCTTTCAAAAGCCACTGTGCTAAAATATGTGGTAAATTTAAAATAAAATAACAAAACACGAGTCTAAAATTGCTTCACAGTCTTGATGAAACAAAGATGGGTGTGTTGTTGTGGCCCAGGGAGGCAGCCCGTGCTGCTTTGTGTGATTTCAGAGGTGAATTTCGATGGGGGTGAGGGGGGAGATAGATGGGGCCAGATGCATTTTGAGGTGGACTCAGGCAGCTGCACTGGGGCTAGGGCTCATTAGCATAAGTGTGCCAGCAGAGGCAGCAGTGTGGGGCCCTGCACACCCAGAGGACAGCGAGAGCAGGGAGCAATACAGTATTCACTGAGTGATCTAACCTCGGAGATTGAGTGTCGCCCAATCTGTCTCCAGGTTATAAAGACAATACATTACTGGGCCCAAGTCTTTGTCCACGTGGGGAAGAAACTTTTACTTTTTTTCCTCTTTGTTAGTTTTAAAACAACCACCACAAAAAAAGTTCACCAAACCCACATGGGGAGTTTGCATTTAAAAAAAAAAAACCATGCCAAACTCCCTAATACACACTCCCTTCCTAAAAGAAACACCTATCACAGCCAGGCAGATACTGCTCAATAAATGGGACCAATGACTATTTTAAGTGAAAGTCTTGGATGAACTTCCCAGGCCTTTTCCAGCCTTAAAGTTGTCCCCTGCCCTGTCCCACGATCACATCAATTCTCCAAAAACAAACAACAGAACAGAAGTCTCTGTACAAAGGGAAAGAAAGCTTATGTGTTTTTGAGACCATGTGATCTGCATAGCTAGTGTTGGCAACCGTGTACCCAGCTACGTAACTGTGAACTTTAAGGAGTTCTGATGAAGGGTTTTTGCTCTAACTACTTGCAGGGTCATAAGCAATTATGACAGGACGCCGACACCAAGCTTGATGGCTGTGTATATGTTTTGTTGTCTGAAGAACAGGGACTTTATTTAGTGTACTTTTAAAACTTGTTAAACTGCCTTTGCTGTTCTGAGAAGTGACCTATCGTGCCTGTGATGCAACCGTTTTGTGTAGGGTGATGTTGTTCATTAAAAGCAACAGAGAATTGCTAATTGGTTAGACATGTACATATTTGAGAACTGATCTTGTAGCAGTCCCAGCTTTTCTGTTAGTCTTAGGAATGCCTCGTGCATCATGGCTCTGAGACCTTACGGAGTATTTTTCTACAGATCTGTGTGTGCTCAACTCTTTTAATAACAAGAGTCATTCTTGGAGAAGAATGGTTTCTATTGTGCTTCAATTTTTTTCTTAGTATTTTAAGTTAGTAATAGTTATTTTTTAGTCTACAAAGTGGTTAAAGATTTGAGAATAAACTCTGAGTTAGAAAGCCTATATGTTCAAGAATAAACTATGTCACCGAATAGCTATGTGGTACCCTCCTCAGTTTGGATGCATTCTGGGACTGTGTTATTCTCTGGAGTTTTTCCCAGAGCAAAGCTCTCATTTATGGATTTATATCTGAATTAAAAGGGATAATATTAGGAGTGGAGATGTGGCTCATCAGTCAGAGCCCTATACGCTTTTCCCGAGGGTCCAGGTTAGATCCCCAGCACCCACACAGTGATTCACAGTCATCTGTAACCCCAGTTCCAACTGATCTAATGCCTTCTTCTGACTTCTGAGGGAACCAGGCACACACATAGTGCAGTCATACATGCAAGGAAAACACTCGTCTACATGGAAATGAATAAAATAAAGGGAATAATACCTTAGGCAGTGTGGTTTTATTTTATCTGAATTTTAGGGAGCTATTCAGTGACACCTCCCCCCACCTTTTTTTCCTCACAGCTCCCCTCTCTTCCTCTGAGAGTCTGGCACTGCCTGCCTCATTAGATGACCCTAACCACTGAGACCTTTCGGTCGCCCTGTGTGTCCTATTGCAAGGCTTTGTGTGTAGACTTGTTGGGTAGAGGGGATCGCGCTCTTAACTGGGACTGCTCTGGGATCTAATAGCCTTTCCCCCTGAAGGCCCAGCAACCCTGGCTCAGGGCTTGGATGGTCATATTCACCCATTAACTGTAACCTGCGTGTGCTCCGACCCTTCTGTGCCTCAGATGTGAGAAGACAGAACCTGTCTGAGAACAGCACAGGGTTCCTTCGCCTTCCAGTTGTCCTCTTCTGCCCAGGAAGGAGGCTAAGCTGTCCTGGGTGTCCTCCTGGAGGGGGGTGCGGGAGGTGACTGCGGGAGGTGACTGCATCTGTGTTGTGTAGGGTTCAGCAGGAATCTCACCCAGTAAGTAGTCTCTGTGGTCCTCACTATTAATTACCAACCAATGCAAAGACAGTTCCCCTTTGAAACCTTAATTCATTTTCCTCCTCAGTGAAAGCAACCAGTTTTGGTAAATTCTGTCACCTGTGTGTAATCTCTTTCCCTACTCCTACCTGTGTGGTGGTGGTGATGGTGGTGGTTGTTATTTGTTTTATGGTACAGGGGATTGAGCCTAGAACCCCATGCATGCTAAGCCTGTGCTCAACCACTAACCTGTATCAAAGACTTCCCTGCATTTAACGGGAACCATGGGTATTATCGTGCTAAGGTAAAAAACTATTGATGTCTTAGTTTTTCATAGCTGAGCTGTCTATAGTCACACTGTACAGACCTGAGAGGCCTGAGTAGGGGTCCCTAAGGAGGGTGTGTGTGTGTGTGTGTGTGTGTGTGTGTGTGTGTAGATGTGTATGTATGAATATACAGTACAGATTATATATTTATATACCAGAAATCAATGTAAATATATAAGTATATATTATATAATATATAAAATATGTATTTTTTAAAATAAAAGCATAAAACTTTAAAAAGAGAACTTATCTTTTTTCTTACCTAAAATATGAATGAAATACCTAATGGATAGCAGCCATTGGGGGGCTGTAAGAGCAGGAGGCTGTACCTTTAACCGTCTTCCAGTCAGTCCATAGCCTTACAGTGAGAATCAGGGAACTGAGTGGTCATTCAAACTGATGGTTGTCAGTGTACCACGGTTCATAGGCACGTCTGTGGAGAGCACCTAAGAGCAGAGAGGTGGGCGTGGCCACGCCAGCAGGCCTTAAAGCTCTCCATGGTTTTTGTATGTGCTCTGTTTCTCAGGGCTCCCTCTTGTTGCTTGCTTTTCTGTTTGATCGATCATTTCTCAGGACAGGATTTCTTTGTGTAGTCGTGGCTGTCCCGGAACTGGCTGCGTAATCGCCTGTCTCTGCCTCTCCAGTGCTGGGCTTCAAGGCGTGCTCCACGGCTGCCCAGCCCTTGCACTCTGAATGTTCTTGAAGAAAGTAGCCGGCCCTTCCTAGTCTTTGCTGTGTTTTTCTTTTGGAGTATAATTAAAGCAAAAGAGCAAGGCTGGTAACAGGCAATTCAGAATTTAGCTGGGCGTGGCAGTCATGCCTGTAATCCCAGCATGTGGAGGATGCAGGCAAGTAGGTCTAAGAACAACGCCCCCCGCCCCCCCCCCCCCCCCCCCCGTGAACTAAACCAAAACAGCAGCAGGCCAGTTGGAGACTTAACCTTCTCTCTTGGTGATTTGTGAGACAGTCTTGCCTAAGCTTTGCCTAGGACCTCATAATTATATTACATTGTATACATTATATACATTAAGTACACTAATGCATTCCGCTAGTGTTAAACAAAAGTAGTGGGGTTGGTTTGATATGGAATTGAAGTGGCAGAGGGCATTTTGGATGCTGGTCACTTGAGAAGATTTATTCAGTAAATGCGGCTTCTTCAGTCCTCCAGCCTGACCTATACCAGGATGGAGCTGCGTCTCCTCTCTAAGGCACTACAGTGTGCTCACACACATGAAGTAAATAAGTAAATCTTTAAATAAAACAAAGTGTTTTAACTGCATGGCATCTGAGACGAGGGGTGGATTGGGTGGCCGCTTGTGGAGTCGCACGCAGCTCCCACTGCATGCTGGGGGCAGAGAGGTGTGAGCAAAGTCAGGCGGATCAGCCTCATGCCCCACCCGATGGCTCATCCTGGCATGGTAGGCTCTGCGTGTGTCATCGGCGTATGTGGGCTGAGCAGCATGAAAGCATGCCACCTTTCCTTTGGGGATATACAGAGCAGTGACATAAACAGTGGACCTGCGCCCTTCCACAGAGCGCAAGTGCCTGTCAAGTCTGCCTGTGTGTAGGGCTCTCTGTCCCCAGCTAAGGCTTCTGGTGAATGAAACCAACTGCAACTTTGTATTTAAGCGTCCTAAGGCTCAGTTGTAGAAATCACTCTAAGCTAAAGCAGTTTATAGAAACTAGCTAGTGTGTGGGCATACTAAAAAGAAAGAGGCAGGCTATATTTAAAAAGTGATATGTTAACGTTTTTCTGATTCATGGTGCTAGATAGGTAGATAGACAGACAGATCACCACACTGTTTCATCTGAGTTTGTTTTTAGAAATGTGCTTTGGCAAAGAGCCTTCATCTGACATTTAACCAAAGTACTACTGTGAATTTGCAATGGTGCACATCTCTACTCGTGCAGTAGTGCATAGCAGAGCGGCAGCCCGCTCCAGAGATCGTGCTCTGCGGTCTGCACACTATAAGGCTTAAGAGTGGTCACGGTTTCAGGGGTGTGGTGTTACTGTCATGTACCCCACAGCAGCAGATGGACCGTCACCATCCTCATGCACAAAGAAGATAATGTCACAGTGGCTTCCCCAACAGCACAGATTTATTGAGAACTTAGGGTGCTGGGAAGTTTCTTTTGAATCAGCAGAGTATGTGTAGATTTGCCACCATGGGAACTTCACACAGGAAGTTCATGTATGTAGCATACTGGCATTCTATATGCTCGAGTTCTATCTAGAGATTAAATTAAATCTAGGTGTGTCTGACTTGCTTAACGCAAGCATGGTCTATGAAAGTTTCACTTTATATGTTTATTGCCCTTGTCAGCACTGCCTTTTTTTTTTTTTTTTTTTTTTCACGGCAGTGCTGGTATCTCCTTTTCTCATGATTGGGAACCATTAGAATGCTAAAGTGTTCTGCTGAAGTAAGAGCTTTGAATCACCCCAAATCAGATATGTAAGATCACTGTTGTTGGGCTGGAGAGATGGCTCAGCGGTTAAGAGCACTGACTGCTTTTGAGATCAATTCCCAGCAACCACATGGTGGCTCACAGCCATCTGTAATGGGATCTGATGCCCTCTTCTGGTGTGTCTGAAGCAGCTACAGTGAACTCATATAATAAAACAAATAAATATTTTTTTAAAAAGATGTCAGGATTTAAAAATCCTCCCTAGCAGGGTGGCAGTAGCACATACCTTTAGTGCCACACATGGGAGGTAGAGACAGATCTCTGTGAGTTCAAGGCCAGCATGGTCTACAGACTGAGTTCCAGTATAGCTAGGGACACACAGAAAAACCCTGTCTCTAAAAACCTAGGTAGGTAGGTAGGTAGGTAGGTAGGTAGGTAGGTAGGTAGGTAGATAGATAGATAGATAGATAGATAGATAGATAGATAGATAGTTTTTACTCATTCTTCCTTTCTTGCCTATTTCATACTCCCTTTTAAAGTTTCATTTACAGTCTTTGGTTTAAAGGGGGAAAGCCAAATATATTGAAAATTAAAAGCAGAGTGGTAGAGGCTCACGCTTTTGACCCCAGCCTTTGGGAGGCAGAGACAGGTGGATCTCTGAATTCAAGGCCAGCATGGTCTACAGACTGAGTTCTAGGACAGATAGGGCTACACAGAGAAATCCTGTCCAAAAAAAAGGGGGGGGGAGAAAAGCAAGAGTGAGGCAGGAATGGGTGTTAGTGAGTGTGTGACATGTGTGCAGGGCAGGAATGGGTGTTAGTGAGTGTGTAACACATGTGCGGGACAGGAATGGGTGTTAGTGAGTGTGTAACACGTGTGCGGGGCAGGAATGGGTGTTAGCGAGTGTGGTAACACATGGGCCTTGTGATGCTCTTCTCTCTCAAGAGTACAGTTGTCCCTGATTTGTGCATTCTGAAACACTGGAGTCTCAGAATGAACTGTTTTGTTTACCACAGACATTTCCTGTCTGCCTCAGTTTCTTTTAATGATCGGCAGTGATACATAGTCTTTGAGACATAAATACCTTGATTTCACATGATCCTGAGTCATCGGTGGGACCTTTATTACTGAATTCTTCAGGTAAGAAACCTAAGGCACAGTTGACTCTTAGAGGTTACAGATCTCCTAGGGATGTTTGCTCACCCATGTAGTGTCTATACTTAACCATCTTAATTCCGTGTGTCTGGGTGGGACACATGGAAAAGATCATCGCTTTCCCAGACCTTCCTCTGCATTTTTCTATTGACCACCTCTCTGGAGTCACCAAGCTAAGTTGTGACCAGTGTATGGTTTACTGTGTTGCCTCTACCCACGTTACAGAAAACCCAACAAATGGTGCCTTCGATGTAGATTCAGTGGCCCAGTTATTGGCTGGTGTGAGGGTTGGAGAGAGGGACGTCATAAGGAGGAGGCAGGGAAAAGGGGAAGGACAGGTGGTGGTTGGGACGTGCTTTGAAGTTGCAGAAGTGCACAGGGTCCCAGGACAGCTTGATTTTGGATGTCTGGCCTCCAGAACTAAAGAGAGTAAGTTTGTGTCATAGGATCACAAGACCCGAAATTGAGAACACACAGTTAAGTGACAGACTGTTGGAAGGATTGCCCCACATCTGACTGGGGTAAAAGGCAGTCATCCTATTGACTCCTACGGTCGTCCATAACCTGCCCTGCTCCTCATAGTCATCAACTCCAGGACCTCCTCACCTCCATTTCCACATCCTCCTGTCCACAGGGCCTGCTCACGTTGGTTCTTCCCGACTCTAACCTCCTGCCTGAGATTTGCTCAGCCCCCTTCCTACAGGTCCTGACTCAAACGCCTCTGTTTAGTTTTATTCTGTTTTTCTCTTATGACCTAGGGCATACAGTGGGCATTAAATGTGTGTTTGTTGAATATATGCAGAGATCTGGTTGATTAAGTAGGATGAATTGCTAGAAATGATGCTTGCATTACAGATACAAACAAAGGTTCTGGGCACACGTGATCAAGCCTTCTTCTGCCTGAGGTCAAATCTGTTCATCAGTGACCTGAGGCCATCCTGCCCTCCATACTCACGAATTGTAAACATCCCTGGCCAGCTTCGTTCATGGACATTCTATTTTTTTTAATTTGTATGGCTTTTATTAGGTGAATTTGTATTTTTATGGTATTTATTAGCTTCTGCCTTTTGCCCATTCTTTTAATGGCAACCTGATCTCAATGTTTTTCCAATTTAGTGTTGATGTTTTCCTAATTTATAGAATCCAAATGGTCTTTGTTGTCTGTGTTGCAAATATTACTCCTAGCTTGTATTTTTTTTTCAGTTTTTCTTGCCATTCTGAATATGTTTGATTTAAATGTCTGATAATTTTTTTTTAGCATCATTTTATCTTTTCTCTCTGGCTCATTTGGGAAGATCTTATCTAGTTCTGAAAACAACTGTTCATCTACAATGTCAGTCAGCTTTTCTTATGTTTATGATTTTTATTTGGAAAAATCTTATCTTGTTTTGAAATCACTGCCCATCTACAATATTCATCAGATTTTCTTGTGTGTATGATTTGTAATGTTATTTAATGTGTGGCGTGTTGCTTGTTGTATAAACCGAAAGGGCCGTGTTCAGTTTTCTCCCGCGCCCATGGTGCACGTGCTATCAGTAACACCTTGAAAATACTAAGCCTTTGTAGTTAGTAGGGTTGCTTCAAGTATTTGATAAAGATAATTTTTTTAATGCCAGAACTCAATTCTTAATTATTGTAGTTTTAAAATAATTTGGACTCCTTTTTCAAAAAAAAGTACTTTTGAGAGGCTAGAGAGACGGCTCAGTAGTTAAGAGCACGTGTTGCTCCTGCGAAGGTCTTAGGTTCCGTTTCCAGTACCCACATGAAAAAAATTCATACACGTAAAATAAAAATAAATAAATCTAAAATAAGTCATTTAAAATTATTTTTGAAACAAGTGTGATGGTGCACTTTAATCCCAGCACTCCAGAGGCAGAGACAGGGGGATGTCTGTGAGTTCAGTATCAATGGGCTCTACACAGTAAATTCCAGGCCAGCCACAGCTACATGGCTTGGGGAGGGTGTGTGTGTGTGTGTGTGTGTGTGTGTGTGTGTGTGTGTGTGTATCCTCCATTGGTTCTAAGTAAATTCTAAGACCATTCTGTGTCAGGTTTAGGAATAGTTATAGATTTAGTGTCCTCTTGTCTTTCTTCCATGCAAAATATCTTCCTGACTTCCGCAGCCTTCTGTTGATGTCTTTGATCTTCTGTGGGGCCGTTGCTCCTGGAATTTAACCACACATACTCGCCAGTACTCATATCCTGTGAGTTGTTTTGTTTTGTTGTTTGCTTTTGTCTTGTTTTGTTTCCTCACCTCCCTGTCTTTGTCAGGCTGCTCCCTGTGCCTGTAGTAAACTTGATCAGTGTCCTTGGCTGACAGCCCTAAAATTGCACCTCAGTGCCTGCTTCCCCACTGTCCTGGCTTTGTGGTCTCTCAGTTGTGGTGGTCTCTCTGCTTGCTAGCTTGGGCACATTTCAGTCACCATGTGGATCACAGTATCACAGTGGATCTCTTTCCTGAGAGCTCTGGAGAAGCAACTCTTGTGCATTTTGTTGTCTTTTTTTTTTTTTTAGTGGTTGTGCTAGGAGTTAAACCCAGGCCTCAGACGTGCTAGGCAAGAGTTTTCCCACTGCTGTCCCTCATCCTCCTCTCCATTTTGAATGTCAGTATGGACCATGCTACCACCTGATAGTTTGTGATATGAATGGATTGGAGGAAAATATTCAAGAATAGAAATTTGAAAATAGATTGTCACGATGATCATGGTGAAA
The DNA here is from genome assembly GCF_021556685.1 of Rattus norvegicus. Taxonomy (NCBI): domain Eukaryota; kingdom Metazoa; phylum Chordata; class Mammalia; order Rodentia; family Muridae; genus Rattus; species Rattus norvegicus. The sequence continues at coordinate 99,156,349 of NC_141547.1, forward strand.
GACAAATTAGGGGCTCGACTAGGGCTGTGGCAGGAGAGACAGGGTGTGCTTGGAAAGCAGCAGGAGAAAGCGTGGGTGAGTATGAGGATGGGAGCGTGACTCTCTGAAACCCCAATTTCCAACCCAGACATCAGTGGGTGCGGGCGGCTTAGCTGTTTGTGGGAGTTCAGAAGAGGCACAAATTTAAGGAGGATATGACTAGGCCGGTTTTATTTAGTTAGCATTTCTTTATTTGGAAATGGGGCAAGGCAGGTGCATGTATGGTTTTTGTGTGGAGGTCAGAGGAGAGCTTGAGGGATCCCCTGGTTTGAACTGAGGTCATCAGGCTTGGTGGTTAATGCCTTTTTACCTGCCGAGTCATCTCACCATCTCCATGGCCAATTTTAGATGTGTTGTGAGTTGGACATGTCCTTAGATAACCAATGGAGATAGACGACACGGAGGGGAGTATAAACAGGCAAATTATACAGTTACTGTTGCAAGGAACAATGTTTGGAGATTGGAACAGTATGCTACTAATAATTTTGGCATGTTAACAGATGTATTCCAGGAATGGGTCTGATTTGGACTAGGATGCATGTATGGTCTGCCTACGTTAAAAAAGAAAAAGAAGAAAGAAGCATAAGGTCGGAGCGAGGTCATTGGTGCATAGGTGCCCTGAGAGTGGGTGCAGTTAGCACAGTGGCCTGTGGAGAGTTCTCCTTACAGGTGGGAATCCTAACCAACCTCCGCTGTTGCTTATCCCACTCCAGTGCACACATCCCCCTGGCCTCGGACTGTAGCCAGAGCTTATTGGGAGGAGTTTTGCTTGTTTTAATTCTGGGTGCTGGAGATAGCTCATGGTAAGCACATGTCCAGTATGTACAGTGGTGGGATTGATCTGCAACCTGGACGGAAAAATCTGGAGCTGCAGGTTTCTGACAAGGCCGGAGGGAGAGGAAACAGTAAAGTACGATGGGCAGAGTGAGAAGAGCTGGGAGACTGCAGCTCACCAGAAGAGCCGGCAGGAGGTGGGCAGTGGCAGCAGCCGAAGAAGTGTCATGACATGAACCTGGACCCTGGACCCTGAACCCTGTTCTGGGCTGGCCAGTGCAGTTGTTTCAGAGCAGGAACCAGAGTGAAGCTGTGAAGGGTAAAGACAGGAAGAGCTACCTGCGCCCACCATGGGACAGCCTTCCCCTGGGGGAGGAGTCCTCCTGTGTTAAGGTAGAGCCCACCGAGTCTGTGTTTTGTTGTCTGCTAGAAGGTGACACTAACGTTCAAGGGATTTAAGAAATGCCAGTCTGTAGTCCGCTTTCTGTCGGGAGGGAGTGCCTGTGTTGTGGTTGAGCGTCAAACCAACCACAGTAGATTCCAGAAGAAAAGGAGAAAGAAAAGCACTACCTAGGCGTCCCTGTGTTTGGTTGGCTTGAAGTCTTAAGTTTCTTCTTTCTCTTAAGACTGGAGACGGACATCTTGAAAAGAATATGAACGTATCTTCTGGTTGCTCCGCTTTCTTAAAATGTCAAGGATAAAATGTTGATAATCCATCAAACTAGATTTTCATGGGCTGGTAACTGCATCTTTATTAAAAGGGGTAGAAACGAACAGTTCAGGTTACAGGTTACATTCCTGTAAATGTGTGGTGTGAGTGCGCATCCACATGTGGTGTCATACACATTGGATGGGAAACAGGAGTTTTATTGTTGTTGGTTTTGAGACACTTTCTCTGGATAGACCTAGCTGGTCCTGAACTCACGATCCTCTTGCCTCAGTGTCCCAGGCACTAGCACCACAAGCATGTGGTCTTAGTTATGGTTTCCATTGCTGCAATGAGACATCATGACCAAAAGCAGGTTGGGGAGGAAAGGGTTTATATTTGGCTTACACTTCAGATCACAGTCCATCACTAGAGGAAGTCAGATCAGGAACCTGGAGGCAGGAGCTGGTGCAGAGGCCATGGAGGGTGCTGCTTACTGGCTTGCTCCCATGGCTCGATCTCTTGTAGAACCCAACTAGACCAGGGATGGCCCCACCCACAGTGGGCTGGGCCCTCCCCATCAGTCACTAATTAACACCTTACTGGCATGTCGGCAGCCTGATCTTAGAGAGGCATTTTCTCAATCGAGGTTTCCTCCCCTCAGATGACTCTAGCTTGTGTCAAGTTGAGATAAAATTAGCCAGCACAAAGTGTGTACCATCATGCCTGGCAAAAGCAAATTTTTAAGAAAAAAGAAGAAAAGTTTTTGAAAAGCATTTAAGACAGCGCAGCAACATTACAATAGCACATTGCCTTGTTTTCTTTCTGCTCCTTCTGTCTCACAGAAATTTTTGTAAATTTACTTCCTCAGAGGGGAAAAAGCAAGGACACAAGCAGGAGAATGGGAAATGCTTCATGGCTCTGAGAGGCCTCAGCATGCTCTGAGGAGGAGAGGCCTCAGGCGTGCTGTGGGGCGAACAAAAGGCTGTTGTGAACTGTGGGCAAGAGCTGGTGAGAGTTTGTATTCTGTGGGAGTTATTTCCTGTTGTTGACTAGAGTTCTTTATTTAGAACCACCTAGCTTCGAATGCCTGCTAGCTTGCAGAGAAGCGTGTACTTAGGCTTGTTTCAAGACAGTCTCTTTGAAAATGAGTCACACTACTCATACGCTCCGACAACATGATGTGCACAGACATCAAGATCGGGTGTCAGTGTGCACAAAGGAAGAGCCCGGTGCAGTGAGTGGCTACCTGAATATCCCTGAGAAAAATACTGGGTATATGCGAGGGGGATCTGGGGGTGGGGGCTGGTTTCCATTTTAAAACAACATATCGGATCTAGTGGCAAGTATCTGTAGTCTCAGCCACTCTGGAGTCTGAGGCAGGAGGACAGCAAGTTTTAGGCAAGCCATGACAACTTAGCAAGACTATCTCCATACTAAAATGTCAAAGACAGTAGATGACAGAGATTCAACCCAACAGCAAAGTGCTTGCCTATTTTTGTGTGGCCCTTGGTCCAACTCCAGAGCAACAAGACAAAGTAAATAAGGAGATAAAAGAATAGATGTATATGTTAAATAAATTCTTTGGAGTCTTGAGAAGATAGCCAAATGGCCTTCATATTTCGAGAAAGTTTAGGATCTTTCTGGCATGGTAGACATTAGCTAGCAATCAAGAAATGAGCCCTGTCGGACTCCCTTCTCCTTAAGAACTTCAGGTTGCTGTAACATTGCCGTGAGCTTTATGCATATTCTTTTTTGAACCAGGGTCTCACTACGTAACTCAGACCTTGAACTTGGCACCTTCATGTCTCGAGTCAGGCACTCAGATTACAGACATGTGACACCATGCTTCCTGCTCGGCCCTTTATTAAGAATATAATTATACTTTTAATGTAAGACAATACCTCAAAACTAACCAGAGAGACAATTACCATAAAGTCATGGGAGATAATGAGAGTCTACATATGTCCAGTATTCGTTATTTTATTTTTATGTGTATGTATGTCTGTGCACACATATGTGCATGGTGCCTTTGGAGGTGAGAAGAGGGCATCAGATCTGGGAACTGGAGTCAGAAGGTAACTGTGAGCCATCGCGTGGGTGCTGGGAACTGAACCTGGCCCTGCCATGACAGCAACAGGCTCTTAACCGCCAGGCTTCTCTCTGGCCCCGTCCTGGCTTTAACAGACACCGGAGACTGCAGGTAAAAGTCTCCTATGAGTTCGGCATCATGGGATTCATAAAGAAAAAGGAGAAGAAAATGTATGTCTAATTTATTCTGAAACAATAAATTAGAATTTTTAAATTGTAACACATTTTTTTTGGTTTTGATGTTTTTAAAAGAAATCAAACTCTCTAGACTCTGTGTGTGTTTCCTCAACTCTCCCCCTCTCCTTAACAGTGGCCACTGTTTTCCTGAACTCTCTATCTGTCCTATAACTCATATGGTCCCCATGTATGCCCTTGTAAGACAGTACAGCGCATGCTTCGGCGTGCTCGGTTTTGAGGCAGAGTCTCACTGTGTCCCTGGCTGGCCTGGAACTCACAGAGACCCACCTGCTTCTCCCTCCCCAATGCTAGGGAGTGCTAAAGGCATGTGCCACCACTTTATATAATACTGTCTACGGGCGGAGTTATATAGGTACATCTTGTAGCCTGCTTTATTGTCTTGAGCTGTTTTTTTTTTTTTTTTTTTTGTTCTTTTTTTTTTCCGGAGCTGGGGACCGAACCCAGGGCCTTGCGCTTCCTAGGCAAGCGCTCTACCACTGAGCTAAATCCCCAACCCCGAGCTGTTTTTTTTTTTTTTTTTTGAGAATTGATATATGTTGATATGTGTGTGATGTTAGTTCTTCGAAAGTGTTGAGGTGTATAGATTTGCCCTCATCTTGAGGAATCTTAATGCTGTTTCCAGTATTTGCTGTTCTAAGTAGTGAATTGGTTTTTGTCTTTTTTTTTTTTTTTTATTTTAAACTCTTGTGGCTCCATGGCGATAAAAACAAAATTTTCTAGACTCTGGACATAGCTCTTCCATCAAGAACTCTTCAAGAGAACTAATGCCCAGTGCCACAGGAGTCCATTAGAGTCTTGTCCTGTAGTTAAATATTTGCCAGAGCATCACTGGCTTTACACTGTCCTGGAGACCCGAGGGTATGCTTTCTAAGTCATTTTCTGTAGGACTTACTTTTCTGTTGAACACTACTTAAAGGCTTACATGTGTGTAGGTATGAGTGTGCCCCTCAGCTTATAACTGAGTCATTGCCAATTGTTTCCAAAGTGTGTGTGTGTGTGTCCCCGTCTGTCCAGGTTGACACTGCAATGTCCTCAGTCCCTGTTACCGTATTTGTCTGCATGTGTATGTGTGGTATGCATCTGTGTATTTCACGTGTGCAGGTGCATGTGTGGGCACATGTGGAGACTTGAAGTTGATGTTCAGTCTTCCTTGGTCACTTCCTAATTTGTACATGGAGACAGGGCCTCTCACACAACTCAGACCTTTCATCTAGCTGGTCTAGCTATCCGACTTACCCTGGGTATTTCCTGTCTCTGCCATCAAGCGCTGAGATTTTCAGTGGCCGTCTCTAACACCTGCTCACTTTCCATGGGTTCAGAGGACCCAGGCTCTCTTCACACACGTCACCTGCCTGTCCTTCCTGTCCTTCCACCATATACTTTTTTCTCTGGAGACAGGCTTCCTCTGTGTAGCCCTGGCTGCCCTGAGATTCACTCTGTAGACCAGGCTGGCCTCAAACTCACAGAGATCCACCTGCCTCTGCCTCCTGAGTGCTGGGGTTAAGGGTCTGTGCCACCACGCCTGGCTCCTCCACCTTTTCGAGATAAATCCTCTCTCTGAACCCGAAGCCCTGTTTCGCCTAGACTAGCTGGTCAGAGGTCCAGGGACCCACATGTCTAGAGGCGCCCACTGCTGGAGCTGTGCAGAGGCAGAGGGAGGACACATCCCAGACCATCTGGGGATCTGAAGACAGCCCTGTGCTTTACCCTCGGAGCTGTCCCCTCAGATCCAGCACTCTTTTTCCTGTCATAATCGTTTATCAGAATATGATTTTGTTTTTTGGTTTTTCCGTTTGTTTGTTCGTTTGTTTGTTTGTTTGCCTTTAATCCCAGCACTCAAGAGGCAGAGGCAGGTGGATTTCTGTGAGTTCAAGACCAGCCTTGTCTACAGAGGGAGTCCCAGGATAGCTAGGGCTATAGAGGGAGATCCTGTCACAAATAAAACAAAACTGACTAACAGACAGACAGACAGAAAGCTAATTCAAGAATTCCTTATGGATTCTGAGTACTTTGTCCAGTGTGTGGACCTCATATATAATTTGATAATCCTTACCTTGCCTTTAACTTCAGAGTTAAGTTACTTTGTTTAATGGATACTTAGCTTTCAATGTGACCAGAGTTATTGATTGTTCAACCTGTAGTTTGTGCTTTGACTATCTTTTTTTCTTTTTGAAGTTGTACATAAATGACTCATCCAAGGAGACATTAAGAAGGGACTTTACAGATGGGACAGTTGGGACATGGAACACCAGTGATAACAGGAAGCAGCTACTGACTGTCTATCCAAAGTGGAAGCAGGGAGGAAATGGTTTTGCGTGGGTAAAGCCTCCAGAAAACACAGGAGGAATTGACGGCCTGATGGAAGGCCACACAGAAGCAACTGTGGTTATGGAAATTCCAAATATGAAAAAATTATAAATTAAAGGCTTTCAATTTCAAGCAAAGGACTAGGATTACATTTTATTTTATTTTATTTTATTTTGAGACAGGGTCTCTGTGTAGCTTAGAGCAGCCTAAATTTTTACTATGTAGACCAGGCTGACTGGTCTGAAACTCATGGAGATGCTCCTGCTGCCCCTTGTGCCAAGGCTGGAACAAAGAAAGCTGAGGTTAGTGTGTGCTGGCTGAAGGCCTTGCCACCATCCCCACCTGCCCGTTGTTAAACAACAATTCTACACGCAGTACCAAGGAAAGGTAATGTCGGGATGGGGATGCGGCTTCATGGCTGGCAGCTCACCTCGTCAGCATGCGTGAGACCCTGGGTTCTGTCCCCATAGCAGTGGGAGGGACCTGTATCCTTGCCTGTGTTTCCCACAGACATGCCCATTAAAGTCTTGAATTTTCACCTTCTCAAAGCAGAAATGTTATAGTCATGGTTTAAAAAGATGATTTTAATATATCATCTTATAAGCATTGTGCTGTTCTTGCTCAAAGGGTCTCTTTCTTTACAATTTCCATTTGTTTGTTGTTGAGATGCAGGGTCTTTACATGTGCCCCAGGCTGCCTTACTCTCCTGGGCTAAGGTATCCGTATCCGCCTGCTTTTTACTTCCTTGTGGCTAAGACCATAGGTATGCCCTATGGATGGTGTGCCCTCCCACATCCATCTCTCATAGGTGCTTAGAAGATGACTCCAGACAGTTACTACGGTGGATATAAAACTATGATAGAAAATACAATTTAGTCTAGCTAATCAGTAAATGTACTTGATTTTAGAACACAAGAGACATCTGGCATTAGAGTAACGCTTTGACAAAAATATTATTTCTATCATTTAGGCAAGTTCTCTTTGCAATTAAAATTGACAGCTAGTTTTGTTGCTGTTGTTGTTTTTGGACAGGGTCTCACTGTAGCTCTGGCTACCCCGGAACTCACTGTGTAGGTCAGGCTGGCCTGAAGTTGATTGCTGATTTTTATAGCATGTTTGATTACTGGCATCTAATTTTTTTGAGATTTATTTCTTTTCATTTTATTTGGATGAGTGTTTTGAATGAGAGTCTGTGCAGCATGTGTATGCCTGGTAGCCTCCTGAGGTCAAAGACAGTCTGGGATCCCCTGGTACTGCTGTTACTGATGGCTGTGGGCTGCCGTGTGGGTGCTGAGAACTGAACCTAGGTGCTCCTGAAGAGCAGCCAGTGTTGTTAACCATCAGCCCCCTCTCCAGCCCCTGAATGCTATGTCTGTATATATGACTTACCAAGTAGGACGTCTACATGTGTTAACATTCAAAGTGTACTTTGTAAGTGCAGTTAATTCCTTTAACTAGGTTCAACTTGAATTAGATAGTACAGAAATGCTAAAAAGTAGTCATGAATACAATATTATATTACAGTGGTGATCTGTAGTCACGGTAGTTTGAAAACGCTGTGTGAGTATTTAAGCTTATATACAAAAAAAATGCATGTACACACAAACACATACATGCGCATGCGCATGCACACACATTCATTCACACACGTGTACACAGTTGGAACAGGACAAGAAATGGTCTGTAGTTGTTTATTTGGGAGCAAAAGTAGCAGGAATATATAAGCCCTTAAGTTTAAAACTCGGCTGTGAAAATATTACTACCCATTTGTTAATAAATGTATATCTATAAAGGATTAACCCTGTGATTTCTCCACTTCTTCCAGTCCTTAGGAAGTACACACTTAGTGACACTTCCTATGCCACATGCTGTCTAGTGGTGGCCACATGGAGGCTAGTGATGGGGTGACAGACAGGAAGGCTAGTTTGTGAGCAGCTTGGAGATTAGTGAAGGGCTGGTGGGTGTGCTGATGATGATTTGTGCTGTGCTTGGGGTTGTTTATTCTATGGGTTAAAATAAGGCCAAGGACAGACAGGGTTGGAGTTTTTGGTAAGAGAAATAATTGTTTTTTATCTATGCCCAGTCTGTGTTTGGGTCTCAGTGACGCCTAGTGCTGGCATGCATCATTTCCGTCTGTCCTTATACCCTAACTCGGGCTCTCCTCCTTCCTGAGCAAAAAGCACCTTGCTTCTCAAGGTGCCTTCTTGCTTCCAGAGATCTTCAACGAAGGGTAGGCCATGCAGGCTTGAGGTCATCTTTGTCCCTGGGTGTCAGCTTGTTAAAGAGTTGAGTGTCAGGCCCTCCTGATTTCCTTTCCTCCTCGTGCAGACACGGAGAGCTGCACCTGCCCTGTGTGTGGTCGAGCAGTGTGCTGTGAAGATCAGCAGCCAGGTCCGTGAGGGAAGCCTGGGGAAATGCCCTACTCTTCTCCAGACTTTGAGACCAGAAGATGGTTTGAGTGATTGTCTGGACATGAAAAGGTTTGAGGAACTTGTCTTATTGAAGAGAACACATTATTATTTCTACCTCCATTTAGAACTGTGTGAAGGTGGATTTGTTTTATATTCTTCTAGACAAGCTGAGCAACTTACAAAACATTGTGTCTTATTTTCAGCCCTAAAACTCCTCCACAAGACTAAGGGGAGTGAAAGTTCCCATTCAGAGACTGCTCGCTCCTAGAAAGGGCTCCAGAAACCAGAGTCCAAAGTACTGTTTTCGCCAGGTACAGAAGCAAGCTCAGCAGTGCCAAGATTCTAATACTGCCTCCCAGTGCTGAGGCTGTCCGAGCATATAACCCAGTGCTCGCTTCAGTAGAACCCATGATGATCTGAGATCTGTGACACAACAGATTGAGACTCAAAAGTCCCAGACTGTGCTAGCTAGATGGCTCAGTGGATAGGTGTGTTTGTTGGACAAGCCTGGGGTATCTGAGTTTGATCTCTGGATCCATAGTGAAAGGAGAAAACAGAGTTCCAGAAATGGGAGTTGTAAATCTTTGAATTCTTTGTGAAGAATCTTCACCTCACCTACCTGGCCCTCCTGACATTGGTCGTCGGAAGTGTGTGGAATCCAGATGTTCTGAGTGTGAGAAGAGCATCCCTGCTAAGGATTAAGTAGGATACACTCCTCCCTCGATGTGACGTAGAACCAGTGTGTAGAGACTGGCGGGTAGTGCTGTATTGAGAAATGGCAAAGTTTTGGGTTTTTTTTTTTTTTTATTCCTCAAATGTTGTTTTAAAGATTGTGTTCTGTGCTAAGATTTAGACACTGTCAGATTTTTAGAAAAAGAAAAGACCTAACATTTTATAAAAGGAGGAAGAGGAAGAGGGGAAGGGGGAGGGAGAACAAGAGGGGGAGGGGGAGGGAAGGGGGAGGGGAGTAGAGCTTGTAGCCGTTATGCCACAGTCTGTAAGTGTGGTAACTTTCAGAAAGAGACCCCTACCTTAGGGCTGTAGCTCTGCTTGGGTGAATTGAGACTTGGAGGAGGAGGAGGAGGAAGCCCTGACAGAGCAGAGGGCAGAACACAATTGGCAGGAGTACATTAGTTTATTTGGTCTTTGGGCATGAGGAAGGCTTTCCTCTAACACTGTTAGCTGTCTGCTGGCCTTCACATCCATAGGAATCCCTGCTGGTCACAGACAAGATGTGACTTCCAGAATTTGATTTTGAAAACCCGTCCCAAGTTTTCTGGTATTATGGTAAGTCAACCGTTAATATCTCATGTTTTCCATGAGAAGGTTCTGTGGCCCAGTCTTTTCTATACAGTGGCTTCATAACTGAAATATTTTGTCTTTTTTGACTTTAAACTAAGACTAAGAATGTTGCTAGATAGAGGACTGCTAATATTTAGCTTCAAACCTAGACTAGAATTAAGTTGAAAGAAAAATTGAGGAAGTTTTTGAAGCTTGTCTTTGTTTTCAGACTGTGGTTATAGCTCAATAGCTGACCCTGAGTCCCGTCCTCTCTACACACAAAGCATCATACATAGATACCAATAAATAAATAATGTTTGTTTCTTGGTTCATATATCTGACTTGTCCCTTGTTTCTCTTGCCATGCTAATTAAGTGCTAAAAGCACCCATCAGTTAGTGCCCTACTGTACTAGTCTGTAAGACATAAGGCCATACATAGCATTTCAGAGGAGAAGCAGGGACTGTAAACTGGTATCCAGGACTCAGCCATGAGAGGAGAGAGCTTTCTGGATGAGCTCATGATTTTAGAGTTTCTAAAGGAAACTGAAGAAAAGGAATGCTTCTGCTCTCCCTAAACTGATAATGCTCCTCAGAGTTAAATGTGACCTACTACGTTGTGATGGAGAAATTCTGAATTCTTGATGAAGCCCTAAGATTAAGATTATTTTAAATGGACTTTTAAAATTTATAAACCAAACATACAAGTTCACTTAGCACTTCTCGATCATTCTGTAGAAGTAACTAATACTTTTCTCTAAAAAGAAAAAAAAAGTTCAGGCCCAGCATGGTTGTGTATAGCTTTACCCCCAGCAGGGGCAAGGGCAGGGGCAGGGGCAGGGGCAGGGGCAGGGGCAGGGGCAGGGGCAGGGGCAGGGACAGGGACAGGGACAGGGAGATCTCTTTGAGTTTGAGGCCAACCTGGTCTACATAGTTTCAGGATAGATGGAGCTATGTAGAGAGAGCCAGTCTCAAAGTCAAAACACCCTTCTTGGTCATTGAGTATACGTCAGACATTCAGGAAAAGTGTCCTGAAAAGACAGTACGGCAGTTAAAGTGTATGTTACTCTTGTAGAGGACCCCAGATTGGTTCCCACCACCACAGCCGCTCAGTTTTCTGTAACTCCAGTTCCAGAGGACCCAGCACCCTTTTCTGAGCGCCATTGAGCCAAGGCATGCACATGGTTCACAGAAGTTCAGGGAGCTCTTCCTTCATCTTCGAATGTCTCCGATTAGGCGGAACTAGCTAGATTGCTGTGCCGACCTACACAGAATCCAGCCTGAGGAGACGGAGCGGGAAGACAAGTACCTGAAGTTGGACCACACTGGCAGCTGTCGAAGCTACCACTTCACACTGACTGATTGGGCGGATACACCAGATTCTAGACGTCGGTTAGGTGAAACTGTAACTCGTGCACTGATAAGCTATCAAGCCTTCAAAAACAAAACTCTGAGATGTCTCTCCCGGAGGTAACCTTGGGCTCCTTTCCTCCAAACTCAGACTTGAGACAGCAAGTGTTCGTTCTGTGGACACACTGAGATGTCCCTTTCATATTGGCTTTTCTTTTGTGCAGGAACACTGTATTTAGGAAGCCATCTGTTAAGAAATAGCCAGGTGTCATTAAATTCCCCATCTTTTTGCTAACTTCAATTCATGAATAACAGTTTAATTCATATTCAATTCAACAGAACTAGATACCTCTGGCCTCCCACAAAGACCCCCACAGGAAGATTAGTGCAGCTTCTATTTCAATGGCAGTTTCTCAAAGTGAGCGCTCAGTCTAAGTGAGTGGGTGGTTAGGGAGCCGTGAGGAGTTGGTGTTATCTCCAAACGCAGAACTCTAGAAATGAAAAATACCTTGGCTCTCCAGCAAAATGTTTGAAAGGTTATGCCACTGAGCAAGACCTCATAGGGCCATGAGCATACTTTATGTGATGCTGTTTTAAATGCTATTATAATGGCATGCCAAAGAGATATACAATCAGCTAATATTGGTTATACCTCATGAAATATCTGTATGAGATTTTGATAATATCAAGGATTCACTAAAAACAGCAACCAAAAACCCTTTTTACTTCCCTAATTGGTAAAACCAGACATTGTCTCCTTACCGGTTAGCACACATTATAATAATAGTTGTTATAATTAGAGACACGTTCTCACTGTTTAGTCCTGACTGGCCTACAACTGTGTATGTAGACCAGGCTGGCCTTGAACTGAGATCTGCTTGTCTCTGCCTACCTAGTGTAGAGAGGTCCCACAACTGCTGCTGGTTCACGTTTAATTTTGATAAGATCATCAGCTCGATTGACAACAAATCATTACAGAACAGTTGGAGTTGGACTAAATTTGTCTTGATGTTTAAGCCCTTATGTTGGTCTTAAAGCTTTATCATCCTTAAATACAACTAGTGTAGTGGACCATTAAACAGCAAAGTAGTCTGAAGAGAAATTATTGATTGGAGTGGCAGCCAAAAATTTAAGGTACCTGAATATCTTTTGTAATATCTTTATGTAGAATGTACATGTCATTTTAAAAGTAATCATAAATGTTCTACTTGAGCTGTCCCTGGCCTCTTGGTGCTCTTAAATTCAAACCACTTAGATACACGCTTTCGTGCTAATACTAAGGACGGTATAAAGCCCCTGCTGGGTTTGAGTAGTTAAAAACACTAGGGTTTTGTTGTTGTTGTTTTAAGGGGAAAGATAAGGCTATCAGCTTGAAACTTGTGGCAGAGGACCACGCCTCTGGCTCTCTGTGTTCTCCATCTCCCTCTAGTTGGCTGCTTGGTCTCCAACTCTGGTCTGTCCGCCTCCAAAGGTACTACTTGGTGACCCATTTCAACTGTCGAACTTCCCTTCTGTCGTCAGCTGCAGATGGAGCCCTTGACCCCTCCCCCCATTCCGATATCTCCGAGGGCCATTGGTGGACCCTACCCTCCCGCCAACCGGCCCAAGTGGCCAAATAGTTCGGATGCCTGTCATATTTGTGGTCGTGCTCCTCTGCGGACAGTACCCGCGCTGCCGCCTTTGTCATCACCCGCTCTGTCATCTGCCTGTTTTTCAGTGTGTGAGGGTTAGTAGTGTTAGTAGTAGCCGTCCGGTTTGGGCGCCCCCATTTCTACTTCTCCTATTTATCCTTTAGTCTACAGGGCCGACTGCTGAAGCTCGGTGTCTGCTGGCCGCTTCCTGAGCGTTCACCCTGCGGGAATCTGCATTTATGGCACCTGGGCGGGTCCGGGGCGGGGCCTGCGAAGCTGAGGCGGGTCCCGACCGGCTAGGGGCGGGGCCTTCGGGGACCAGGACCTGAGGAAGGGGGTGGGGCGGGGCCTGAGGTTGGATGTAGGAGGGGGAACAGGGTGGGGCCTATACTGCAGGGGCGGGGCCGGTAGGGCGGGGCCCGCCCAAGCAAGGGGTGGGGCCTTCGGGGCCTGGCCGGAGCTCGCCCGAGGCTCGCAGGCGGACGTCACTCCCGCTCCGCGAGTGCTGAAGCACGAGCCCTACCTCTCTCGGCCCGGGCGTCCCCTCCGCCCGCCTCCTGCTTCCTCCCGGCTGCCCGCAGCCTCCTCCACCATTGTATAATGTTCCCGACGCGCAGGCAGAGGACGCCGGAGTCATAGCTCCGGCCTCGCCGAGTTCCCTACTACCGTCGGCCCCGCGGCGGGGTGCCCCGCATGGAGCGGGCATAGCTTGAGGGGTGGGCGGAAACCCCTCCGATGCGTTAGCTCCGGGCGGACCTGCCTGTGGTGAGTTCCCAGTCGAGCTGGAGGCTCCCGGGGGTTGGGCTCGGATGGGCGGGGGGCGGTGCTGGGGTGGGCCAGGCGGGAGCCCAAGGCAGCGGAGGCCGGGCCGGGCAGGTTGGGGAGCTCCCACCGGCCGCCTGAAGACCCCGGCTGTCACGACCCAGGGCGGGAGTTGTTGCCGTCACGGCCGGCGTGTGTGTGCTCGCTGTGGTGGTTGTGGTGCTGAGAACGTGCAGAGACTTTTTTTTTTTTTTTTTTTTTTTTTAAGATTCGGGTTTGCTGGCAGGGAGGCTGCTTCACTTTTGAGTTCCGTGTCTGGGTTTGCATCCAACTTGCTATATTGTGTTTCTAGAGTTTCCCGGCGGTTTTGCGTTAAAACAGCTCTCTTCACCCTCTTTTCTTCCATGCCCAAGTGACTTGATTTTGGACCCAAATGTATATTAAACTTAACGCCTTCCTGGTTTTTAAATTAGAAATCTACAAGTCATCTTGGTGGTAACCGCCTATGACGGGGCAGGGGGGGGGCGGCGCTGAGGGGAGCCAGCTGTCCGGACGCGTAGACTTTGTACCATTGACACTGGGCACCCTTCAGAGGAACATTGCGTCGAGAGAAAGTACTGAATTGTTCATATTTTCTTAACCATAAGTTTTCTTTTGCTTTAGCAGACATAGTAGCAGTCAATAGAGTTGAAAATTGAATGCTAAGTTTTGCAGAGCGATGAGACTGTTTTAGAATAACTTTTTGCTCGCATCTAGGTAGTTTCAGGAATAGAAAGTCGGTTTTGCAGGCACTGAATGGAGAAGGGCAGTCAGCAGGGACAGACTCAGAAACAGCAGTTTTTACTTGAGCAGAATCGGTCAAACCCTAGCTGGCTTTCGGAGACAGTCGGTGTTTTCAAGCATTGTTCTTGAAACATGCTTTTGATTTCCTAGTATTTGTTAAGAAGTGTTCAGAACCTGTGGGAAAGGGCCTGGAGGTTGTACTCACCAGTAGGATGGCCCAGGCCCTAACTGTTCACAGTTACTTTTTGTAATTTTTGTTACTGACAGGAGCAAGTTGGGCCAGGGCTCCACTTAACCCCGGTTAGGCTCCACGCCGGAGAGCCTTGGGTTCTGCTGCTGGGTTAGTTGTTCACCTCATCTAGTGGCTACTTCACCCCAGCCCTTTAATATCACTGTGTCCTGATTAGAGGGTGAAGACACTAGAGCCCAACTCAGGCATGAACACGGATAGTTGTGGATCCTTACTATCCTGATATTTTTATTAAAAAAATTCTTTATTAAATAGTACACAGGGCTGGCCTGGGTTGTGGTGGCATACACTTATGTAGGAGTTCAAGACTAGCTTGATCTACACAGTGAATTCAGGGCCATCCAGTGATTATGTTCATGTTAGTGTGCTTTAAAATAATGTCTTTCCTCTCCTAATTAAAATATGTTCAACTGTTATGTATGTGTCCATAGACTTGGTAGCTCCCTCCCCCCAAGCCCCCAAGTCTGTTCCTTACTTTATTTCAACAGGTAGGGAGGGGACTCATATTTTATAACAACCCACTGTGTGGCAGGAGGTGTCCTAGGAGTAGTTTTATTGTCAGGCAAGTGTCACAGACTGGTAGGTAACAGCTGCTCAGATCAGCTTCTGATAAAAGAACTGAGAAGAGTTTGACTCAGATTTAGAAACTCATTCTGCTCCCACTGCTGACTTATCCTACTTTTTAAATTTAATTAAGGAACAGAAATATAAATTTACCAAGTTACTACAACTAAACTATTAACAATGGACATAAAAAACAAGCACAGTTTTTTTCTGTTTTTAAGTCACTTAAATTTACCTGTGATGGCTGGTCCTTATAGGGCCTGGGGGTGGGGGAGCATTTTAAACAGTACTCTCATGGTAAAGTAAAAGTTACCTGGTTCAGTAGTGCCCTTACTCAAAATATGTTACACTCTAGAAACTAAGAAAGGTAAAAGCCACGGCATTGTTACAGGTTTCTTTTGTCGTGGTTTCTTAGTAAAGAGCAATAGTAAAAGTATGAGGGTTTGTTTGGATTTCAGAGATGGGGTTTCTCTGGGTAGGTCCTGTAGCTCACTCTATAGACCAATATGAGTTTTAATTTCATTCATGTTTTCAAAATGAAGACCTCTTAGCCAAAGTTATTTACGAAAAATAGATAGGCCTTGTATTCAGAAGGGTGAGCTTTAAAATTTAGTATACTGAGAACTTCCCTAGACTTGGCAGTTATGGGTGTTTTCATGTATTGTCTTTGCATATTATGTCAAGTGAAAGCTCTAGTCGAAGGAGGTGCGCGCGTGCGTGCGTGCGTGTGTGTGTGTGTGTGTGTGTGTGTGTGTGTGTGTTTCTGATTGTCGAGTCCAAAGGTCAAACCTATGCTAAAGATACCAGAGGCCAAGCTTCAGTTTAAGTGAAATGTTTGGTATGGAGAGGGGTGCGGGCTTTCACACTTAGATCTTTTTTTTAAAGTTTGTATTTGTGTGTGTGTTGCGGGGGAGGTTATGTGGCATCCGAGGACAGCTTTGTGGGCTCCGCCTTCCTCCAGCTTTTCCATGGGTTCTGGGGATTTAACTCTGCTCTCCAAGCCTGAGTAGCAAGCACTGTCTCTGCCTGAGCTATCTCTCAGGCCCCTTTCTGACTAGAAACACATGAAAGTTTACAAGTGCTGTGGCCGAGTGGATGTGCACAAGTAGAGCATGTTCTACTGCCACTAATAAGGACTCATTAAACATTTTGTAGGAACTTATAGGCTGTAACTTCTCTTTTTAAAGTGTCTGATTATTTAATTTGATTTTAATGTTTTAGAAAGAAACAACTGACCAAAGTTGGGTTTTTTTTTTTTAAAGAAAAAAAAAAGTTGTCTTAAATAGCCAGTGTAGGTAGTATTAAAGGCAAACTTCTGTCCTGTACAAATACTGGGAAACCCTTATGAACAGAGCAGTCCCCCGGAGCGTCCATCACTCATTGTGTAGGGCTGTGTCTTTCTCCATTAGCACTGCCTAGCAGTTCATTCTTTGTATGACTCTGTGAATGGCATATGTCAGCCTAAGAAGACGGCATTCCTATTCTGGTAGTAAATAGACTCTTTGTTGTTGGTGCTCCCCCACCCCCAAAGATCATGAGACAAAAACATGTTTGGCTGTCTAAAATTTTTTTTTGAAAATGTATAAATTACATTTCAAGATAAATGCAGTATATTATCTTTTAAAATACATGATTTCTGATAGGGCAATCCTCTGTCCGTCTGAACTCAACTGAAAATACTTACTATAATTCGAGGAAGCACAATGGCTTTATAGATCTGTTGTAGAACTGTAAGTCACCTAAGCAGCATTTGCCCCCAGTGCAGTTTTCAGTTCGGAATGGAGTTGCCTGGCCTCTCACACCAAGGCAGTCTTGTGGAGCTGGCGCCTCAGAGTGGACTGAACTGTGGGTAGGTGGGGGTGGGGGCTGAGGGAGAGCACGGACAGAGCAGCAGCAGGCTGTGCAACTGCTATAGCCAGTCTGACTAGTTTAAGGTGCCCAAAGGCAGCTTTGTTTCCCCAGTAACTCTAAGTAGCAGCAAACTTAAGTTCTTAAACTCGACCACATCTGCAATGCTACTCTTGTCTCTTTGCAAAAAACTGAAGCTTTGCAGGTTTCCTAATTAATCTAAGCTTTTCTTTACCTTTAAAACCCTCCATTAACCGACTAAGAAGGAGCCACTAGACCACACTTCTTTTTTCTTCTAAGGAGTTTACTTAGAACAGTGAAGGGAAGGGGTTCTGACTCTAGGACACATGGTCGTGTGATTACAGTAGGCTCTGTAAACCCGGTGGCCACACGAGAGTCCCTCACTGCAGATGGAACTTCCAGCCCTTTGCTCTCCTCTCCTAAGTGCTTATCACCCCAGCCCATGCAGCAGCTCCTGAGCTTGGAGTAGACTCCTGGAGCACCCCACCCTGTGTCGAGAAGCATTGCCCAGGATAGACTCTGAGAATCCCAAAGTCCCAAGGTCATCTCTGTACCAGAGCAGGTTTTTGCATACAGTGGTAGCCGCACGAATGAGGTGTTCAGGCAGTACTGTCTGACCCTCGACTTTCAGATTCCTCTTCCTCTCTGAAGGGGACATGTTCTCATCTTGTGCTTACACACGCCTTTGTCTTTGGGTCTGTGCTTTCCTAGAAACCTATCTAGCAAAACTTGGGTGCTCCGGCTTCAGCAGATTTGTTTACTCCTCTGGTGAGACGTCTGATAAGCTTTTTAGAAGTGGTGCTTTTCCCCAATGCTGAGCATGTTAGCAAAGTGCTCTACTGCTAAGCCGGGACAAACAATTACGTGATTTTTGTGATGCTGGGGAAGAACCTGGGACTTGCATAAGCCAGGTAAGCACAAAACAATTTTTGAAATATTGACTTAAAAATTATTTTACTGTGACCAGAAATATAAAATGAAGTGTATTTCACCTGGGAGTGATTCTTAGCTGTGACAGTAGTTGATTTACAAATCCAAAGTGAGATTTCCCCTCTGTTTTTTGTCAAGTGCTCAGAGACAGGTGGGACAAATAGGTTAGGGAGGCAGGCGCTAGATGGACTGAGGAGAACTCTCCTCAAGGGTCCCTCCAAGTGAAAGTAGACCTACTAAGTGCTTTCTTTAGAAATAAATATTACTACACTTTTATGGCACTCTAATTACTTTTATTGTATTTAGCTAAATGGCTTTGCTTAAAATTCAGTAAGTTATGAATATCCAAGGTCCTTGGGGGAAAATTAAAATCTCAAAACAGCCTAGAAAAATGGCTACTGTATTTACAAAATATTCACTACTCTTTAGTTTATATTTTCTTCCCCCACCCCCTTGTTTTTTTTTTTTTTTAAGACAGGGTCTCTCTGTGTTGAACAATCCTGGCTGTTTCCTTTTGTAGACCAGGCTGGCCTGGAACTCACAGAAATACTCCTGCCTATGCAGGATTGGGATTAAAGGTGTGTACCATCACCACCCAGCTGAGTTCATTACTTTTTCTATTGAGTGAACTATTCAAGTATCTGATACAAAATTTAAATTGTCTGTGTAAAACCTTACCAGCCAAATTCTTTTATTTTTAAGTGATTTTGTTATTTTATGTGTATGAGTGTTTTGCCTCTGTTTGTGCATACCACCTATGTACCTAGTACCCAAGGAGGCCAGAAGATGATGTTAGGTCACCTGGAACTGGAGTCACAGATTGTTGTGAGCCACTATATGGGTGCTGGGAGTCAAACCCAGGTCCTTTGGAAGACAGCAACTAGTGGTGTTAACCACAGAGCCATTTCTCTATCCCCTGTCTACCTAACTTGTAAAGGCGATTATGATAAATATTCTAAATATGTAGGTTACTTACATGGGCCTCAGATTCACCATCTATTCTCCCAATTTAATGTTTTAATTCTTAAAAAATATTCCCATAAAAATATCTCTTAAAGTTTCATCCTTATATTCTATTTTTCAGTTTTATTTAGTGATAAACTAATTAGCTAACATGGAAAGCAACCTTTAGTTTTAACTAAAATGGAGTTTTATTTTTCACTGAATTGGCCTTAAAGTTACTGTGTTGGTGTGACTGTTTTATATACCTGGTCACCAAAAAAATAAATAAATAAAAATAAAAACTCTCACATGCTTTTTGACATATCGTTTGGTTTCTACTCAAGTTTTTTATTTTCCCTTGACATTGTTTATTAAGGATCACTTATTCGAGGGAAAAACAAGGCATCTTTGGGGAAAAGATGCTACAAGAGGATTGAAACTAGAATCCCATCTAAGCAATTATAAATACAGGAGAAAAAAATATTTTCATTATGCCCGGGAATGGGAGGTGCAAAGTTAGATGAGCTTCCCTGGCAGGCGGTCCCCTGGGGAAAAGTCAAAGTTGAAGATTCCTTAGTGCTAATGAGACCTTAGACTCAGGGTGCTGAAGACCTACCCTGGACACCAAATGATTACAAAGCAGCTTCCTAATGCAAAGTTACAATATGTATGCTTCCAATTACTGGTTTGCAAATGGAGGGAAGACGACTAGTTCATCTGGTAGAAGCATCATTACTGAACAGACATCACATAACCTGAGCTAGTAATCTGACTAGGGAGAATCCCTGCTGTTTGACGGTAACTCGCTTCAGGGTATCCCGAGGTGGAAACTGCATTACATTTTCCAGTTAGATGGCTTCTGCTCTGTGTTCCTGATGAGGGATGTTCTACATAAGTACCTGAAGCATTGTTCAGTGTGGGAGTAGTCTACTGTTGTGAAGATGCAGTAGGGCTATGGGAAAAGTCTTCCTTGTAAATGTGGAAGGCTGGATGTGTGCTTGGAAGTCAGCCTCACAACCCCACTGGAGATCTGAACTGTTGGCACCTCTGAGTCCACATTTTGTGACTTGGATTCCTGGTTGATCGTGTGTGTGTGTGTGTGTGTGTGTGTGTGTGTGTGTGTGTGTGTGTGTGTACACGTGTGTGTGTGTGTGTGTGTGTGTGTACTCCAGTAATCCTCCAGGGATCCTAACTGTGGTTTTTGAGCACTGATGTTACTTAGGTACAAGCAGTGAAAGGTTGTACCATAGCATAGCATAGTTTAGTTTGGATTTGGGAAGGCTTCTAGCATTCAGCATTGCCGTGTGAACCCCTGAGTGGGAGATGGACTTTGGAAATGTAAATGCTTTGAGAACTCTGTAGGTAGGAACTGACTTGGAGTTGGAAGATGCCTTGCTGCTCTGTGGCACCCCCTTGTGGTAGATGTGGTGCAATCTTTCAGCGCTTATAGGATTTCAATTTGCATTGGGCATGCTTGTTTACATAAAACACTCATTCATCTGTACAAATATGCTTATAGGGTTAGTGTAATTCTCATGTGAGAAATTTGCTGTGTGAAAGCGGGGCAAAAAAGAAAAGAAATTTGCTGTTCTTATTTGATTTTTTTTTTTTTAATATATGGGGATGTGTTGTTTAACTTTTATGGAAAATTCCAGACAGACTCAGAAGTCAAAGTACAGTGCAGTGCCCTGTGCTCGTCACTGAGCTTTAGAGGAGCCACCATTCTGTTGACTGTTCCGTCTACATTGCCATGCTGGTGTTGTTTCTGAGTATTTTCTAGCCAGACTGAGGCCTCAGATCATGTTGTATCTGTGAAACTGTAAGTTCAGACCTCACCTTGGGCCAGAATCCTGGGGTGAAATCGAGGACTTGTTAGCCAGTCCATCATCATCCTTAGAAGATGACTGCTATCCCCAATTCATTAGGGTTGGCATTGCAACCTAAGATTTCCAGGGGACAGAAAACCAGTGAGTTGGGGTATTAGAAACACTGCTGACTTGTTTTAAAAGCTGTTTTTGTTTTCCAGATTTTTACTATCAAGACATACTTTATTCTTCCCTATCTTCTTCTTTATTCTAAAGAAATATTCATTTCTAGAATTTGACTCTGGTTTACTCAGTGTAATTGGTTGTCACCTGTTACAATTCCATTTGTTCTCATGTGAACCGATTATATTTGATAAACCAACATTAGAAATCGTATCCAGCTTAGCTGATAGTAAATCCTAAGAGGATAAAGTGTGTTAAAATGTAGACATTAGAAACAATCCCACATGGTAAAGTTGTGTAAATGTGCACGGTGGCTGGTGTCTTGGCCACTTCAACTTGTATCTCAGCCTATGGTGGCCCTCTGGAGGGCTGGGAGTTTGTGCTGGCTGGGTAGGCAGGGCTGGCCTGCGGGACTGCGGGCCTGGCTGAGTGGAGCCGAGGGTGGGTGTCGGGTTACAGCAGCCTGAGCGAGCACAGGGACTGCCTGATCTAGCGAGTGGCTTTATAATTACTGTGCTGATTTGTTAGGGAGGCTTTGTCTTACTTACCAATTAGCATGGATGTTACTGCAGAGACCTCTGAAACCCTGGGTAGGCTTTAGTTTAAAAATAAGATCTTGTGGATCCCAACGGCATCACAGTTGTCACTAGCATAGGTGGAAAGGGGTAAGAGTGCAGTTGTCTTTCCCTGTCTGTAAGTGGTAGAGCTTCTTGCCCTGTTGGACTGTTGTTCCCCTGGCCAGGGGCTGTCACTGGCGTCTGAAGATTGTCTGATGCCATTTCCCCTCATCATGTACTCTCCTGCCTGGCTGCAGCCAAGGGCCTGGAGGCTGCTGTTTCTTGTGGCTTCTCTTATGATTGTGCCAGTGTCCCTGACCACTACTTCCCTAGCTCTTTCTGCTCTGGCTCTTTGTGAGCCTCGGAGGGAAGCTGGGTGTTAAAAGCTTAGCTATGAGCAGGTTTCCCAGTGTGTTGTGTTCCAATGGGTGAGCGTGCATGCCTGCGTGCGTGCAAGTGTGGAAAGCTGTCTAAGCCAGTACGGTTTCCCATTGACGCAGGATGGGGTTTGTCCTCGCTGCCGCCGTGCTGCAGGGGAGACCAGGCTCTAGGAGAACAAAAGCTCACCTCAAAGGCAGGATACCAAAGGTGAGCAAAGATAAGGATTTGAGGAAATTCCATTTCAGAAATTGTCTCTGCACAGTTTCTAGCCCCATTTTAGCCACTACTGGGGGTGCCCCTAGGAAGGGGGTCTCAGTCTCATTAATAGAATGTGAGAAAGAGTTCAGCAAAGCTTGGGGACACTTACTAGAGTTTAAAAGAAACCCCCCTGGGTGGAGAAGCTGTAAATGTTGGCAGCTACCCACAGGAGGGAAAGGAGAGACACACCGAGAGCAAGGAGCCATGAGGCAGGGAGGAAGGCTTTAGAAAGAATGAGGAAGCCCAGAGTATCAGACAAGAGCATCCTTAGGTTCTGACCAGAGTCTGAGAGACAAAAGAGGAAGAAAGCCTTTGTGACTTGGGCCTCAGAAATGGCGGCAGACCCAGTGACCTCATGGTGGCCAAGATGGACTAGGCTGGGGGGAGGGGTGACAAAGAAGAATACAGTATCATCATTAAAAGAAAAATATTCTTCTACCATCTCTTTGGCTATTTGTTTGAGACAAGATCTCACCATGTAGGTGACCAGTTAGGAACTCCCTATGTAGCCCAGGCTGGCCTTGAACTCAAAGAGATTTGCCTGCCTAGTGCTAGGATTAAAAGTGTGAGCTGACCTTCCTAGAGGTGGTCCCTGGACTGGGAGATTGGCTAGGCACGGCTGGGATAATAGGTCTCTATTCAGCTGGAGGCTATACTCACTTGCCAGAAGGAATTTTCCCTTATTGGGTCTTTACTGCCACTCCCTGTCTGTCTCTGAGGCTGAATTCTACCACACAGTTGATTTAGTTAGGAACATGCTTTCCCCTGCCACTCAGTTGAGGGAATCTGTTCCAAGTCAAGAGCCTACGGCTCTGGCAGCCCCAGATGCACATGAGAAATCTCTGATGTTCTCTTGGGAGCCTTCTCTTCCCTCTTGGCTCCTTTTTTCTTCAAAAGTAGTAAATCGGAGTGGGGTGGGTGGAGAGATGACTCAGAGGTTAACATTGGCTACTCTCCCAAAGGACCTGGGTTCAGTTCCCAGCACCCACATACTGTCTTACAACCATCCACACACAATACTAGTTCCAAGGGATCTGATAATAAAAAGTAGCAAATTGGTGTAGAGGCAATGGCAGGGTCAGCATTGCCCTCAAAGATCGGTTTGGCACTGACTTTTGAAAAATCCAGTGTTGGAGCTGGAGAGATGGTTCTGGGACTAAAAGCTCTAGTTTTCTTCCAAGGGGCCCTGGTTTGGTTCTTAGCATCCACATGGCAGCTCAGAGCTGAAAACTCCGATTCCAGGAGCTCTGACACCTGTTTTAGTTTCTTTGGGTACCAGATGAGCAAGTGGTTCACAGGCAAAACACTCATATGCAAAAATTAAAATTAAATGGATATGAGATTTGTTATCTCTTGTCCAAAGAAGACACCTGTCCAAGATATCGTTTCCTTTCCTTGAAATTGGTACTCAGTTGTCAATTTTGACCCTGTCTGAGTAAGAAGTAAAGGAACTTTGTGTGCTTCTTCTGTCAGGTATAATGACCATTGTTTGGGATGAACTGGGTTAAAATGGACTTGACAGCTCTTTTTGAGGGGCACAGAGTCTGCAGTCTTCATGGGCAAGAGAAGGCTCCCATCCTGCCGTCCATCCTGGGCTGTGCTAAGCCTGCAGTAAAAGCAGTGGTTTTTGGTGATGGTGGTAGGATAACAGAAATGGTTGCTTGTAAAAGAAGATTTTTCTATTTGTCTCAAGAAGATTATTGGTGTTTAATTTTGACTGTCCATATAACACTAAAGTACAGTGATTTAAAAAAAATGAAAGGAAGATATCGGTTTTTTTAATAGCTGGAAAAGAATTATAGGTAACTTTTAAATTCTCACTACGTGGGGAGGGGACTCTAAATGCCTTATAAATAAAGACATTGTTTAAGTTGTGCATGGGTCCAACTTATAATAATCTTCAGACCCTGGGCATGAGGCATTCCAGCTAGTCACTAAGGGTTGCAAGATTCAACTTGAGACCACACAGCTCCTATGACCGGACGCTGAGCCTTGTCTCTCAAGCTAAGCCTGAGCTGACTTAGACTATGTGTGCACCGTGGCTAGTAGGTAGGAGTCGACCGGCGAGGTCAGATGGTGCTGACTTGTACTTCGAGCTGCTTTTCACAGTGGAGGTGGTAGAATCCTCAAGGCCAAGTTTTCAAGACCAACCTGGACAGCATAGTAGATGCCATCTCTTAAAGCAGGAGATAGAAGATCACATGTCAGTTGCCATCATAAAGTGCTACTCATTGAGGGTTTTTTTGCCCTCCACACTTAGAAACAAAAAAACGAGAGGCCTTCATTGTCAAGATGGTGAGTAGCAGTGTGCTCAGGCTTAGTGTAAGTTGGCCTGACAAAGCCCAGAGGAAATACGGTTCTGAGATCCTCAGTCCAGCATCCCCTGGAAACCTCAGAAATACAGATCCTAGAGCCCAGCATCTGTGCTAGAACAACCCACAGCTGAGGCTGGTCCTCACCTAAGTGGGAGAGCAGAGTCAGTCAGTATGAGGGCTCGAAGGTGGTGTCTCCATCTCTCTCCCTCTCATGCCCTCCAGTCAGGACCACATCCATGCACGAGCTCTGTGTCTCTTCATTTGTTCCACTTACTGTTCATTTAGTGAGGACCATTTTGGTATCAGGGAAGGTCCCTAAGCGAAGAGTACTCAGGTGAACAAGACAGCTTTGTGCCTTTAAGGGCCTTGCAGTCTGTAGGAGGTTGACAGACATGCAAACGGGGCTGCCAAGTGCTGATCACCCAAGCCAAGCCGCATTTCCTCTCACATTTCCTGAGGTGTGACTTACTTAGGACCAGGAATGGTGGAACCATGGGCAGCAGGTAAAAGTTTTCTGACCCTCTGGAGTCTAGACCTTGGTCTTTCAAGGAAATTTGTACTGACACTTGTTACTTGGGCATCAGCCTCAACAAAATATAGTCCTTTTTCTGTTGCCGTTGTTGTTACTATTGTGGTGGTGGTGGTGGTGGTGGTGGTGGTGGTGGTGGTGGTGGTGGTGGTGGTGGTCTAGAGCCACCTGCTTCTGCCTTCCTGGTGCTGGGATTAGACAGAATGTAGCTTTGGGGTGTTAGGGTCCTTTCTAATGAGGAGCTGCAAAGTGGAGGCCTTGTCTGGCACACGTGGGTCGTTTTGTGTGTGTTTGGTCTTCTCTTTTAGATTCAGTTTGCTGCAGTTAGTACTGACCAGGCTGAGAGCATCATAGCTCCATGTCTGGGCATGCACCCAGCGTGAGTGAGACTTGAGTTTGAAACCAGGCCTCAATTTGAGTGCAGAATGTCAGGGTTTTTTCCTAACAGTTTGGAAGAGGTCATATTTGATCTCAGCCCTTATAGTAAGAGCCAGTGGATGGTCAGTAGAACAGTTGGTAGTTTTAGGCTTGGGTGACAGGAGAGGAAAGGAAGGAGCCACCCACCTGTTTACCCTTTGTAGGGTTACTCCAGCCCAGCCCTGAGCCCTGGGAAGCTCTTTGAGTTTTTGTCTGGATAGATTTGGTTGTTCAAACGCTGAGGAGGAGTATAAGGGAGCACCAAAGGCCAGGTAGCCCAGGAAGCAAGTTAGCATCCAGTGCTTATTTAGAGGGCCCTAACTCTGGAGCCCTTCCACTGCACAGGGAAACCTTCCCAGGAATCGCTTAATGAGCTCCCGATACTGCTTCTGCAGTCTGCTCTCCTTTGAGGCCTTTGGAAAGGTCACATGCCTCTCTGACAGCCCGTAAAGAACATTGTTATTTTTTTTTTCAGAGTATCTGAGGAGAAAGAGGCTTCCTAGGAGCTGGCCACCCTGACCCAGTCGGACCTGAGCCAGGCTCAAAGCGACCAGAAGGGGCCACGTGCCTGGCTGTTTGCTGTTGGTTCTTGAAGGCATGCCTTGTCTTCGCATTTTGTCTTGCTTAAGGAGGTTATACAAAGCCCTCTGAGTGAGAGGTGTAGCCCTGTCTCTGTGGAGCTGAAGGTCCTCTGAGCAGGCGGATGGCAGAGCTGCTACCTTTGGTGTTCTTTGATTTTGTTGCATTTTTATTTTTCTATATGATTTACCTAGATTGTGTGCATTTTGCAATTTCATTGGGTACGTGGAGCCAATTTTGTTTGCTCCAATACAAAACAGAAAAAAGTGAAAGTAAGCCGTTTTTGACATATACTGCACCAGAGGTCCTTATTTATACACTTGAAAACCACTCAATATTTAGCTTGCTAACGTAGCCCTGTTCACAGAACTTCCTTACAGGGACTTCACCCTCCAGTTCAAGGGATCATCACAGACATCTCCACAGGTTTCCTAAACCACCAGGGTGAGCCTACAGCTCTAGCCAGATGGAGCGTTCTGACTGAGGTTAGGTCTGCTTGTGTGGAGTCTGAGGTACAGCTGTTGGGAGTCTGCTGAAGCCAGGTAGATGTCACCAAGGAAGTGCTAGCTTCCGAACCTGGGTCTCAACAGTAGCAGGGCTCTTAACCCTGAGCCATCTCTCCAGCCCCTAGGTGTGACCCTGTGGAAGCAGCAATTATCTCTAAAGAAATATGTTATTAGGCCAACAAGATGGCTCAGGAGTCCTTAATTGCTCTCTCTCTCTCTGACCCGTGGTGGAAGGATAGAACTAACTCCATCAAGTTGCCCCCTGACCTCCCATATGTACATACGCACACATGTGCAAGCACACACATGCACGCACAACACTAGCTCGGGGTCTCTCCAGGAAGCCCTGGCTGTCCTGGAATGCATTTATCTGCCAACTTCTGGCTTGCCGAGTGCTGAGATTAAAGGCTTGTACCACTTTGCCCAGTGTAACAAATTAATTTATAAGAATTTTCAGAAGATGTGTGTTATTGAAAAGATACTATAGCAGTACATCTCTATAACCCAGCTGCTTAGGAAGCAGATTATGTAGGTCTAGAACCTTAGACCGGTCTGTCAGCAGAGATCTCATTTGTAAAACCGAGGAGAAAAGGGGAGGGAGAGAGCAGAAAGTGCGGGAAGGACCCATTTACTCTGGTAACAAGTCCTTACTCAGTTTTATATTAGTGATTAGAAGTCTACACTCTGGTACCAAAGTTATTTTACTATTGAAAAATCACTAAAAGTGCCAAGTGGCAATAAGTTTCTGGTTTGATCTTAGCTATATTTCAGTGTTTCTCAAACTTCTGTGGATGGGCCATCTTGATATTTTCACCTTCCTACCTGGTCCTTTGTGAATTCCAGTAAAATGATTATTTGGAAAATAAAGTAAAAGGAAAATGAAAGAAAAAAAAAGAGGGAAACAGCTGGTGCTGTGAGTCAGATTCATGGACCTTATTGAGGGGGGATGGGGGGATTGCTCAGATCCACAGACCTGACAGGGGTGGGGTTGGGGGTGAAGGGGTCAGATTCACAGACCTGACAGGCACTTTGCAGTTTGCTGTGCTGCTCCCTAAGTAATACAGAATCTTTGTTCCTCCTCTGAATGGCCCAAGTTCACACCCAGCCCCACCTGTGGACCATGGCGTGAGAAGCGCTGGCCTAGGGTGTGCATGTATGCACTCGTGCACTTACACATTTAAGTGGCCTGATCACAGGGTGGCATAACATAGATCAGATAGCATTGTGTGTAAATTAAATGCACTTACAAGCTCTTCGTGCAAAGTGGCATTTTCCCCCTGAGTATAAATGCTCAAATTGTAAGCAAATACACATCAAATTGTGAATACAGTTACTTGCTTCAAAATCAAGTTGTCTGTAATGCTTCTGCTGAATTGCGTTTTGCAGAGTGAAATAAAACTACCTCTTCTCTGATTTGTCAAGTTTAAACGAGTGCAGGTACTGCAAACAAGAAATGTCAGTGCTAAGTAGACACAAAGTGGGGCCCACTAAGCAGTAGGAACTCTGAGAGGCGAAAGAGAAGCCCGTTGTCATTAGACCCTCCTTGTCTCATGAACAATTGTGTTGATTATGGGACTGGTCTTTGGTCCTAATGATAATACCCATCTTGTTGATGCTTACGAAATGAGGGAATGGTTTCATACAAGGAATTCCACATTCCTTATAAGCATCACAGATCTCAAACCTGTATTGGCGTGAATAGGCTGCAGCCGTCTTCATTTCTCCCATCAGAACCAAACATCCTTTATGGGATCATGTGCCAGACTCTGGCCTTCTAGAGGTCTGCTTTGTGCAGGGGACTGCATGGCCCTCCTTTAAACAGGGTATTGAAAGAAACTTCTGTGAAGTGTATTCGTTGTGCTGGCCTTCTTTAGACTCAGATTTGAAATTGGAATGGCTTGTGAGGCATACGATGGAGTTCACGTGGTCTGGCGAGTACCTGAGCCTCTGTAGATTTAGAGTAAGCATGAGTGAGGGGCTGCAGAGGGGAGGTGAGTATGAGATGAGAGAGAGAGAGAGAGAGAGAGAGAGAGAGAGAGAGAGAGAGCGCGCGCACCTTTGGAGCGGGCTCACATGGGTCTAGGGTGAGCTCTTCTGACCCGGTGCTTAGACAACGGCTAACCTGGCTGGGTGTGGTGCTGAGTTACAACACTGGTAGGTCTATTGAGGGATTCAACACAATTGAATAAAAATTCAGTATGAATCTATTCATACTGAAAGCCTGCCTGGAAATGTCTAAAAGATGAGACAAAGGCTGGTCCTGAGAGGTTTTCCATAGCAGAAGTTCTGAGACAGGACCATGGTCAGTGGAGACTAGGAGGTAGGATTTCCGTTCTGAAAGAGACCTCCAGACAACAGTTCTCACAAAGGGACCTCATCAGGTTTTCAGGGTCTGGGGTAGAGAGTCCCTTATATCTTTCAAATACCCAGGTATCTCTGAGGTCACAGTAGGTATTTGTTGTGACATGTGTCCAGTGCCGGAGTAGCAGGGCTTCCAGTCAGCAGGGTCCTTCAGTTCCAAAGCAGTTTATCTAGACAGTTCCCTGTGGCTGGGAAAGCAAGCCAGGCGGAGACCCAGGGCAGGAATGTGCGTTCTGCCACTTGGCTTAGAGTAGAAGATAGTGGCAGCTCAGCCCATGGTCAGGCAACAAGGCTTCGGGAACTCGAGGAGGGAGAAATGTGTAGAGAGTGACACTGCTTCTACCAGGACTGTGTGTGCTCTCCTCCTCGGACGACGCTCTCCCTCACTCGCACCATATTCATGCTGTAACTTACAGCACCTCTGTCTGTTGAGGTCATGCATTGTATGTTCGTAAGCTTTAAAAATAAACCCATTTGGGGGAGGGAATTTGAACCTGTGTGATAATGTTAGGCAAGCGAACGCAAGTACATGAGCTGAGAAAGTAAAAATCATGGTTTCCATGGTAACTCCTAACTTCTCCGAGTTGTGTCGTACACATTACTCACACAGTACATTGGCCTGGGTTACCTAGTGATAAAAATCGCCCTGCAGGCATGCAAGGGTGGATCCTACTTCTCTGTGGACAGGGCCTTCCCACTGACTTCACCTGCTTCTCTGGGCAGGAGGCTAAGTACACACACAAGACCGAAGTCCGCGTCTTCATGGGATTCATGCTGTTCTCTGTCTTTCTCCTTTGTAGATATATGTTGGGTAAAGGAGGAAAGCGGAAGTTTGACGAGCATGAAGATGGGCTGGAAGGCAAAGTCGTGTCCCCCTCCGATGCTCCATCCAGGGTGTCTTACACCTTACAGCGCCAGACTATCTTCAACATTTCCCTTATGAAACTGTATAACCACAGGCCTCTGACAGAGCCCAGCTTGCAGAAGACTGTCTTAATTAACAACATGTTGAGGCGGATCCAGGAGGAACTCAAGCAGGAAGGCAGCCTGAGGCCTACATTCACCCCCACTTCCCAGCCCAGCGACTCACTGAGTGACAGCTACCGGGAGGCCCCACCTGCCTTCACCCCCCTGGCCTCGCCTCCTGCTCACCCCTGTGACCTAGGAAGCACTACACCCTTGGAGGCCTGCCTCACCCCTGCCTCGCTGCTCGAGGGCGACGATGACACTTTTTGCACTTTGCAGGCTGTGCACCCTGCGGCTCCCACCAGACTCTCTTCTCCAGCTCTCTCAGCAGAGAAGGACAGCTTCTCCTCCGCCTTGGACGAGATCGAGGAGCTCTGTCCTACATCTACCTCCACAGAGGCTGCCGCAGCAGCAGCCCCTGAGGGCTCGAAAGGAACCTCCAGTGAGACCAGTGTCCAGAAACCCGAGGGGCCCCAGGAAGGCCGCACAGACGACTCAAGATTCATGGACTCTCTGCCTGGGAATTTTGAAATAACAACGTCCACGGGTTTCCTGACAGACTTGACCCTGGATGACATCTTGTTTGCTGACATTGATACATCCATGTATGATTTTGACCCCTGCACATCTGCATCAGGGACAGCCTCAAAGATGGCCCCTGTGTCAGCTGATGACCTCCTCAAGACCCTGGCTCCCTACAGCAATCAGCCTGTTGCCCCAAGTCAGCCTTTCAAAATGGATCTCACAGAGCTGGACCACATCATGGAGGTACTTGTTGGCTCCTGAGATCTGGGGCCCCTTGACCTGCGCCCAGGCAGGCCCTGCACCCTTGTAGCCCCAACAGTTTCTCCGCACTGTGCATGGACCCTTGCTTGCCTTTTTCAGAGAAAAAGAAAATTTTACAAAAGGATCACACTAGTATTTTCTTCAAGCAGAGTTGGAGTGCCTTCATTCGAGTATGACCACTTTAACACACTCTTCTGAGTGGGTTCCTCAGAGACCTGCTGCCCTGGCGTAGGAGAGAAGACTTTGGAAGACTGTTGCTAATGTTGAAAGGTGAACATGAGCGGTTCAAGTGAAGCACAAGGATTAAGTTGGAAAAGCTGTAAATTGCATGTGCATATTTGTCTATTTTTTCTATAAGTTTTATTGCAAGAGGTAAAAAAAAAAAAGAATATATATCTATATTATTTGGATAATCTCAGTACTTTCTCTGGCGTTTTGCCCTGTGTAAGTTGACTTGGCAACTCGGCCTTTTTAGAGGCATTAACTACTCCTAAGTGTTGCATTCACATGGCTGTTTAGAAAACTGCTACCCAAATTTATTTTATATTTTTGTACAGATTCTGCAGTTTATGATATTGTTTTTCTAAAAACAAATGCTGTTTATACATATGAAATAGCTATTTTGATAGGATTTGCTCACACAGTTCCTGCAAACGTGAGATGTACAAGGTGCACTTGTACTTTTATAGACTCGTAATGTTTTATATGTGTATGGTGCAAGAGAGAATCGGATCACGTCAATCTGCAGTTGATGTCCCCAATGCAAATACAATACACACAGCGCTTTAATAAAGGGCCAGGTGATCTGACACCCAAATTTCACAAGCACCAGCCCCTGGCAAGGTCACCCGCCAGCACTGTGACTTCCAAAGCCAGAGCCCTGTCTGCTCATCAAACTTGCATTAAGCAGTTGGCGGGGAGGTGGTTGTGTATCTGGGGTGGGGGAGGGGTAGGTTGACGTGACTACTCCTTAGCTCCCTCTTTTGAGCAGAGGCTGCATCGTCTTCTTTAAGAATGGACTCAGCAGGATGTGGTGACACACCCCTGTAAACCCTGCATTTGGGAGGCAGGGGCAGTGGATTTTTCTGAGTTCTAGTCTAGTCAGAACTGTACAGTGAGAACCCTGTCTCAAGGTGGTGGTGGTAGTTGGGGGCAGCAGGGGGATAAAAACAAAACAAAACTGTATTTATGCCAAGTTGCTGTTTTAATTGTTTTTATTTTAATTTTTTAAAATGAAACCCCAGTCTTTCCCTTTTGGCATAGCTTTTATGATGAGACCACAATTTTACACAACAAAATGTTACAACAAGCAACTGACCTCTCCGCAGAGGTGAGCCCTGCTGCAGTTCTTAGAGCTCATAAAGAAGAAAGTCTTCCCTGAAGGCACCACCGTGTTGCTGAGCTGCCTTTCCTAGTGTCCTTTCCCTGGGGCTTTTGTTTCCTGTTGCCAAGAGCTGCGATGGCATCTTTGTGATCAGCACACCTCGACTCCTCTCCTGACATCTGTGACCAGAGCCATAGCTCACCACCTTATGTCATGGTGTCCAATCTGGTTGCTTTCTCTAATTAACTGCTATTTTAACTACACTTTACAAAGCTGTTATTCCCAAACACACAGACAGGGATTTCTCTGCACGTTTCTGGCCTCCTCTGTGTGCAGGTCCCGTAAGCAGCAGCTCTTTCTCGAGTGGTTCCCCCACACGTGCACCGGTGAGATGCGGTCCTCCGCTTTAGCGTATCATGCCTGTTGCTGAAGCCACCTCTGTCTCGCGGCTCTTCATTGCAGGGAACTTGAGCTGTTGAGTGCAGGTTCCAACCTACATTGGTATGCAGATGGCTTCCCTAGAAATGACTTTTATATTTATTTAAAAACCTTAAATTATGGGATTTTGTTTCTGTTTTTGTTGTCTTTGTTGGTCATTTGTCAATGTACAGTCACCAACCAATTCTGCTCACTTCTTGCCATGGATAAAATGGGTCTTTCTGGCCAATTAAAAAGATAAATTTTATAAATGGCACTTTAAACAAGCCATAGATAGTTTTATTTTTATAATGCACATGGCAAGCAAATGCATTTGTGATGGCGGAACTGCTCATCCAAGTAGAAGATTTGTGGACGGCGTGGTGTGATTAGTCTCTGACTTGCCTTTCTTCAAAGTGTCCGGCAGGCTGATTATCAGCTCCAGAGCCGTGAGAAGCTGATGCCGAGGTTCTCCCACAGGCGCCCTCCACACGGCCTCTCACTGGCCTCTCACACCTATGTCTCCTCTCGTGTAGGACCAGGAACCATATGTAATGTGAGGGTTGTACATGCTTCCAAGTGTCATTGTGCCTCTCCAGTTTAAGAACTTCTCTTTCTTGTAGAGAGTGGGTCCGACATACTCTGTTTTACAACGGGAGGATCCCGTGAACTGGCCACATGCCACACACATCTGCATACATGTGCATGTACAGTAGTGTTGATTATTCCCAGCAAAACGGCAAAAAACAATTGATGGCCGTTGTCAAACACTGACTTACAGTAACTTAGAACAACTGTACTTCTGTTGGATTAGCAAATCGTGTGTTTAAACAATCCCATATGTTGGGCAACAGTTCAAATAAGCACAGAGAAACATTGCCCAAACTTGGTTCTCTAACTCTAGTGCATTTGTAAGGCTGGGCTTCAAAATCAAAACACCCACCCCCAACACTGGCAGGCAAAGTGCTAATTCTTGAAACATGCATGGGAAGCTGACGGCCATTTTCAGGAAGAGCAGGCCCACCAAGAGTTGACCGTCTGTGTGTCCTATTTATATTGAGCAGTGTCCCAGCAGGGAAGGGTTGGAGCCAGGACAAGATCCCCCAGTCCCGGTGGGAGTCGGGGACTGTGCCTCCAGACACTTTCTGGAGGTAACAGCTCGCCTTCACAAAGACAGTCTTGTGGCACCCAGAACCAGGCAGACAGCCTGGGGAGCCCGGGCCCGGAGAGGTGGTTGGCAGTGATGTGCAATGACGTGACAAGGTGAGAGTAGACTCCTGAGAGACTTAAAGGGATGGCTTCCCCATAACTTATTTATTCCTTTTTTTTTTCTGTGTAAATATATTTATTTTACTGTGGCGCTCTAATAACATCCGGGTGGGTATGGTGCAGAATGTATGTAGGAATGTATTGCTTGTAGGAATGTAGATCTGTATGTATTAAAAGGGGGAGCCAAGCCAGCCCCCACCTGTCTTTTCATCAGATACACAGTCCACATTCATTCTTAACTCTCATCTTCAATATGGGTCTATTTAAAATATGCAAAAAGGTGTGGATGAGGAATGTTCTAATACCTCCAAATTTTTAAGAAAATCAAGCATAAAAAGGGTTGATAATTTTTTAAAGTTTTCTTAGTAGCACTTTCTCTTGATGACGGAAGGGCAACACACAGGCACCCACCTTCATACCAAAGGGTGAGAAATGGCCACAGCCTCCTACACCACCCCAGTGTCTTTCGCAATTGAGCTTTTTATCGCCATAGCCCCAACCATCCTGAGGTCAATCAAGGAAAATTTCTTAACGACGTAAGCTCCAAAGAGCCAAAGTATCAACTTATGGATCATTTTTAAAGCCTAAATTTCTTACCACCTTTGCAGTAGACAATGAATTATGAACACTGCAAGGGCAGCCTTCTTAAATGACAGACACAAAGACTGCAGCGATCGCTGCTCTACTCTGTGAATTGTCTTAACTCTGAAACCTTGCTCTTACAGATTGAACCTTTTTACATTTCTGAAAATAGCAGAAAGAGCATATTTGACTTGTCCTAGCTGTAAGTGGTTGATTCTTGTTGCCGCCCAGCACCCGGATGCCAGCGGGGTCTTCGTCCGCTCGCCCATGTGCGACTGTCTCCAGTGCTTCCAAGGGTGGCTCTACACGGCTCTCAGCCGCGATCAAACGCTCTTGCAGACAAAGCCAGTATAGATTTTGGACTTTTGGGGAATTTGGGAGAGGAGCAGTCCATACGTTACAGCTAAAGTGTTGAACGTGTACATGGGGACGTGTTGGTGCGTGGATTTTGAGGAAAAAGGTGTGACCTTTCCCCACAGTCCTGAGAGCTGTGCCTTTTCTATGCAATATTACAGACGTCACATCAGAACCCAGAGGGCTGTGTTCTAAACAATTGGACAGATTAAATGTACATGGAAATGAGCAGTCTTTTGTAGTTTTATATTATACAATAAACAGTTAAAAGATGAAACATGTCCAGTTTTCTTCTGACAAGAGTGCCGCCAGCTCGTGTCGTGACTGGTCCCGTTACAGTGGATGCAGTGTGCTCTGTGCGTGTTAGTCCTTAGGTCTCCTGAACCCTCTCAATTTCTGAAACTAACCACCCCTCCCGCTGCTCCCCGCCTTCTCCAGCCCTTGGCTTCCTTTTCCTTCCCTGACCCAACTCTCTCCAGATAGCATTTTCACCAGGATTTTCCCAGAGCTGTTAGCACTTACTAACCTGAGACGACATGCCACTCACAACTTTGGTTGCCCCTGCCTCTTTTGGGCTTTAGTTGAAATTCTAGGGCGACCAGAATTTGTTGTCCAATAGCACTGCGCCACTCTCCAATGGACCTGACCTTCTCCAGTCGGCCACTTGACCTGCTCAGGTTTAGCAAAGCTGCCGTGCTGTCCCTGTCCCTCAGCTTAGCCTCTTTGTCCTCTGATACCTTCCTGTTTCCACATCTCTGACCCACACCCTCTCATCCTCACCCGCCTCAGGTGTCAGTGTGTTACTGATCTTGTCCTCGTGGCTTCAGTACCCTGTGTTAGTGCCAGCCTGGACCACCCTACCATCTTCAGAGACGAATTGGGGTGGGGATGTCCGTGAACTCCGTGACAACTAGCCTGTGAAGCGACAGAGGATGAGAGAATGGGAAGTAAGAGCTCTGTTAAATCCACTTTGGAACATGGATTCCCGTACCCCATGCAGACATGTGGATGCTGTATGGAGACAGGTGCAGAGATGAGGACAGCATTTCTACACATCAAGGTACAGCAAACCTCTAGCTGTACTGTCCTGACCTTGGATTTCTAGCTTCTCTAGTTGAGGCCCCCTGGGTTGGGTCCTTTGCCATGGAAGCCCTGGCAAAGTACCACAGGGCAGATATCAGGAGGTCCAGTGGGGACCTCAAGGCAGACGGGAACCAGGGTCTCCCATTCTAACCCAATGTACTGAGCGTACATTTGCTATGGATTGGTCCTGCAACTTTGATAAGCCTTTCGGCCTCCAGGTTTACAAGGACATGATTGGCCTCAGCCCCTAAAACCCCTTGAAGACATTGGCAGAACCACAGCAAGGCACACGGAGAGATGGCAGGCATCAGGGAATGATGGGAAGTTTGAGAGGTTTGAGCTCTACCCTATCTTTAAAAATAGGGAAAAAAAGGTAGGGAAGTCTGAGAGTCGGGGTTGGCAGTTGGCTCTACAGAATGAGAAGGCCAGCACTCAGCCTCGACTCTGCTTCCTCCGGGGTTCCTGCTCATCGTCTGCACAGCTCCGGCTCTCCCACGCTTTTGTGCAGAACACGGCCTCATTTCAAGGCCAACCTCAAATGCCTGTGCACGAATCCATCTCTGCGTTGTCCTCGTAAGAGCCCGTCCTGTTCTGAACTCTTGCAGGGCTCCAGACTCTACAAAGGCCCCCGAACAAATCCCGCCTGGCTTCACCTAAGCTGCACTCAGGTTTTCTCTGCAGCACTGCAGTTCTGAAGAACAGGAACCCCGGGATGTTCATCATCTCTAGACTTTGCCACATCACCCAACACACACACACACACACAAGCTACACATTGCCAGTTTTAATAAGCAGTACAGCGAGTGGCCCTAGACCACGGCCATGCTTACTTCGATGTCTGCCTCCACAGCATGGCTGAGCAGGTACAATTGTAACAACTCTCATAGTTCGAAAGAGTTGCCATTTGGCCCTTTACAGAGACACATTGCCAAACTGACATTTGCAACCTACACAAGCTCAAGTCTGTAAGGGGTCTGGGTCTTCTGCTCTAAAGAGCTGCTTGGTTCATTAGCAGACCCACCCGGTCTCAATCACCTGCAAGTGCTTCTGCCTTGGCCACCCGAGTTGCTGAAGCTACGGTTTCTCTCCAATCTTTTTAGCACAACACACCTTGCCTTTCATCTGGAGACCTGGAGACTTTTCTTCCTGGGGGCTGGGGGGTGGGGTGGGGATCCCCTCCTGAAATACCTACATCACTGACTTAAGAAGTAGAGGGTGCGGGGAGGGACAGCCAGTAGGACCAGCAGTTAGCCAGTAGGGAGAACTTTCTGTGGCTGAAAGTTCATGGGCTCCTTTGCCTTGGCTGTGTGACTTCAGGTTGGTAACTTCTCGGGAGCCGGAGGAGACTGGCTATCTGGCCTCTCCCCGTTCTTTATCACAGTGGGAGGGCCGGCCTTGGACAGCAGACCTCAAGGATTTGCAAAAGCTCTTGAATGCCCTAAGGTACCAGCCTTCAAGGCATCTGGGATGGCTTGTCCTGCACATGACAGGATCAGACAGCACATGGTGGCTTTGTCCCTGGAGCTGGGAACCCTCTCTGCAGCAGGCTGGCTGTGTCTCAGCCCTGTAGCTCTCCTGCCTTGTGTCTCCCCCACTCTGTCTCCCCGGCAGGGCCGAGCTGCCAGAGAGACCTATTGTTTAACAGTGACAAGGAATGGCCACAGAGCACAGGCTGGAGAAAGGCTGGAGGCAAAGTGGGGGAGGGGTGGCAGGCTGTGGAAGCTCTCAATGCCCCTGGCACAGGCTGCGTTCCCCGGAGTAGTCCGAGATGAACCCAACCCTTGGGAGTCCTGGCCCCTCCCTCCTTCAGTCCGACTGGCTTCTCTTTCAGACATGGGAAGTGTGTGGCCTCCGTTTCTGCACTCCAGCAGAGGAGTCGGCTGCCTCAGGATTTTGCTAGTGTCTGAAGTCAGAGCCGTGTAGCCTGCACTTTGTCAGGCTGTTGCAAGTCAACCCCATCCATGGCTCCCCTGTGCAGTGTGCCTGTTGGGTCTGGAGAAAGTCCAAAGATGAGACAGTCTCTGATGTGTGCACAGCTACCGAGTGTTTTTCAGACGGCTGTGAATGGTTCGGGGTGTTCCTGCATTGCAAAACTAGGGCCTGCTTCAGCCTCTCAGTCACTCCCATTACTGCTGAAGGCTTGGGGAGACTTTGAGAGGTTGTGCCATGAAAACACTGGGATACACAGCTGGCCGTAAGAGGAAGTCACAGTCCCTTGAATCTCAACAGAAATCATCAGGCACTGAGGCCACTGGGAGACATGAATCTAGCTTCTCCACTGAGGAGAACCTCTCTCCCATTGTCCCAAACACATATGCCTACCCACCGTTGAGGGGATGGAAGTGTCCCAGTTGTGAGATGACTGATGTAGCCAGAGAGCCAACACCCACTGTGAGTTGAACCCTTGGTCTTGCCAAATCAGTCAGTCCTGATGGAGAGAAACCTACCTCATCCTCTCTCTCTCTCTCTCTCTCTCTCTCTCTCTCTCTCTCTCTCTCTCTCTCTCTCTCTCTCTCTCTCTCTCTCTTCCTCACCTCTTTTCTCTCAGTCAGCCCCCATCAGTTTGGCTGGCACACGGACTCTGGCTTGCCCTCTGCATCATGAGGCCTTTGAGGGTCTAACTGGGCTTGCGCTCCAGGGTCTGAGATAGGTGCTGCACTCTGTACAGAAGCGCCTGCTGGCAAGAAAGTGGAAGTCCAAGACAACTAGCACAGCGTGGGCAGCCGTCTTAAGTTTCATGATTTGAAAAAAAAAAAATGGCGAAATCCTGGTCAGCAGCTGGGACTAGGGGCTCTTGGGAGGCAGCGGGCGGGGGGGGGGGGGGGGGGACGAGATCCCAGTGCGAGGAAGAAGTGCAAACCAGTGCCTCTGAGTACCACCTCACCAGGAAGCGACTCGCAACCTTCCGATACCCCAACGACCAGCCGGAAATGCAGAACCACAAGGGTGGGCAAAACTGTCTGGAAAGCATTTTCAGTCTCAGATCACCCTCTTACTGAGGTTAAAAAAAAAAAAAAACAACAAAGGAAAACCCCAAGTCCCGAAAGGTTTAGGTAAGGTGGCACAGCTGGCTTAGGAGCAGATATCTGAGTGTGTTATAAGGCTCCACTCTGCACATTTGGGGACACACTGCTTTGCCTTCAGGGAGCCACAGGTCATATAAGGCGATATTGTGGGAGTGCCACCAAGCAGAAATCCCTGGCTCGGAAGAGAAGGAGGGAATAGCCTCTGTGCTGGCTAGGTTTTGACACAAACCTAGATGACTTGAATCGTTCCCATCAGATCGCCCTGTGGCCCTGTCTGTGGAGCATTTCCTTGAGGGCTTGATTGACGTGGGTGGGACTTCCTTGAGGGCTTGATTGACGTGGGTGAGCCCACCCACTGTGGGCGGTCCCACCCCTCAGCAGGTAGGCCTGGACCGTTGAAGGAAGATAGCTGAGCTAGCCAGGGGAAGCAAGCCAGGAAGTGCCCTCCGGTTTCCCAGTGGCAGTGCTTCAGTTCCTGCCACCAGTTTCCTGCCTTGAGTTCTTGCTCCGGATGCCCTGGACCAAGGACATGATCTAGAAGCATAAACCAGTTAGCCCTTTACTCCCCTGGTTGCTTTGGTCAGTATTTTATCACAGCAACAGCATAAAGTAGGACAGAAATGGGCCACGTGTGAGGCGTTCCACTGACAGATTTTTTTTTTTCCCTGCTGTTTTCGGGGAGATTGTGGTGGCATTTGGAAACTCTGGGCTGGAAAAGTCATTGAGTGCTCAGAACTTAATGGGATGTTTTCTAGGAGCTTGGAAGATAAGAATCCTGAGAGAAATGGTGGGGGTCTGGCTTGGGACGTTTCTGAGGGAAGTTTGGGAGTCCCTTAAAGACTCTCAAGAGAATATGATATATTTGAATTCAGGATCTGTAGTTTCTGGTAAGCTGGGATGGGAGAATCAGCTACGACTAAGAAGAGACCAACACGATTCGAGGTGTAATAATCCGGGAGTCAGATCTCTGCAGAATCAGCAGCAAACAGGCACAGAAGCTGAGTTTCAGAGGACTCCAGGGCAGCTGCTCAACCTGGTGGCCACACTTGGTAGTGTGTAAGAAACCCCCAAGTGTTAACTGGTTCTGGCTGCACAAAAGCTGCAGATTCAAGGGGTTATAAAGAACAGCTGTGAGAAGCTAGGAGCAGCCATTGGTGAAGGTGTAGCATTGGGTGTAATGGAATCGGTCTCCAAAGATTGAAGGGGCCATGGGAGGAAGCTGAGGCTTGACCTCATGTGGCATGGCTGGAGTCCCTGAAGAGAGACCAGGAGGCCATTAGCAAATGTGCAGCCTCGGGGGCAATGCAGACCCCAGCATATGGGAGATGCAGGATCAGGGGATGACCAAGTACAGCTTCAGGTATGGAGTGGAGCCAGTCTGAGCCTACCATATTATGGAATTGTCTAAGCCCTTAGAGCTAAAGGAGGGGGTGGCTGAGTTCTCTATGCTACACACAACCACATCACTGTGCCTTGGCTCTTCCTTCTTGGAAAAGGAAAATAGAGTGGTTTTTTGGTTTTTGGGTTTTTTGTTTTGTTTTGTTTTGTTTTTTATTCTACAGGAGCCCACAGGTAAGAGGCTTTGAGCTTTTGGAAATGTTAAAGACGGTGGGATCTTAAAGTTATGTTTTATGTTGTGATGGTAGCACAAGATCTTGGGGATAAACAAGAAAGGGAAGGTTATGGTTTAACAGGGACGGATGGGTTTTTGTGTTGAGCTGAGAAGGGGTCAAAAGCACTGGTTAGCTTTTTGTTTATTTGACATAAAACTTGACACATCTAGGAAGAGGGGATTCCATTTGAGGAATTTCCTCCATCAGACAGACCTGTGAGCATGTCCTCCATCAGACAGGCTTGTAAGCATGCTGTGGACACTTTATTTTATTGCTGACTGATGTGAAAGGGCCCAGACCACTGTGGGTTCTGCCTTGGCATCCCTCCAAGGTGGACTGTGATCTAGAAGTATAAGCCAAAGAAATACTTTCCCCCCAGATTGCTTTTGATCTGGTTTTTCTTTCCCATAGCAGCAGGTTCCAGTCTCCATCCCCTGGTATCTGTACCCCTGACCTGACGTCCCCTCAGCTTGGCCACAGGGAAGAACAGGTGCCACGGGGGAGGATGTCTGATGTCTGTCCTGGCCTCTGAGCTCAGTCCCTGCGGAGCAGCTGCAGCCTTGTGCCTCACTGGCTTTCTTCTGCTCCCCTCTTTCCTCTTCCTTTGTACTTTGTCTCTGCCTCCTACCAGACCCCCTTCTCTATAAGATGGGTCACTCTCGGCCCAGAACTAAACACAGGCGTGCCTTCCTACTGCCGAGGTTGCTTTTTTTTTTTTTTTTTCTTTTCTTCGGAGCTGGGGACCGAACCCAGGGCCTTGCGCTTGCTAGGCAAGCGCTCTACCACTGAGCTAAATCCCCAACCCCGGTTGCTTTACTTAAGACTTTTTTTATGCTCTTTGCATGAGTGCTCATGTGTATGTAAGTGTGTCATGTGTGTACAGTACATGAAAAGCCGGAAGGAAAGCACTGAATGCCCTAGAAGTAGAGTTGCAGATGGTTCTGAGCTGCCGTATGGGCTCTGGAAACTGAACCCAGGTCCTCTGCAAAAGCAAGCAGCCATCTTTCTCTTCATTCTGTACTTTTTTTTTTTTTTTTTTTTTTTTTTTAGACATGGGCTCTCATGGTAGTCCAGGCTAACCTAACCTGGAGCTCACTCTGAATCTCAGGCTAGCCTGGAGTTTACAGCAGTCCTCCAGTCTTTGCCTGCCAAGAGTCAGGATTTGAGGTGTTTGTCACACATGCCTAACTGATTCATTCGGCCAACCCTAGGCTCAGTAGCCCCTTGTGCTCCCAGGGGTAGAAGGTGGCATGAGCTGGTGGGACCACTATTCCCTGAAGCCAAATCTCTTGGGTCATTTTTACCCTGACCCAGTACCTACTCCAGAGAGGAAATCATTCCACCAGGAAATACAAAACCATGCACTTCCCACTGACTGAACCCTCAGCTCGTACCAGGATCTCCACCTCCCAGGAAGTGTCCCTGTTCCAACCCTTATTTGGACACAGGTGAAGTTGGGGAGGATGGGTAGCCCGGTGATCGATGCTTGCCTAGCTTGCCTGAGGCCTTGAGATCTCTCCAGGCCCCAAAGAGAGGAAGGGGTGGGAAGGGGTAGGGGAGGGGCAGGAGGGGGTGGGAAGGGGGTGGGGAGGGGCAGTAAGGGGGTGGGGAGGGGAGTGGGGAGGAGAAGGGAAGGGGCAGGGGAGAGGGTGGGGGGGAAGGGGATGGGAAAGGGTGGGGAAGGGGGGTTGGAAGGGGAAGAGGAAGGGGTGGGGAGAGGCAGGGAAGGGGCTGGGAAGGGGGTGGGGAGGGGTGGAGAAGGGAAAGGAAGGGGCAGGGAAGGGGCAGGGGAGGGGAAGGGAAGGGGCAGGGGAGGGGTAGGAAGGGGCAGGGAAGGGGTGGGGAGGGGTGGGGGAGGGAAAGGAAGGGGCAGGGGAGGGGAAGGGAAGGGGCTGGGGAGGGGCAGGGGAGGGGTGGGAAGGGGCAGGGGAGGGGTAGGAAGGGGCGGGGAAGGGGCGGGGCGGGGGAGGAAGGGGAGGGGTAGGAAGGGGCGGGGAAGGGGCGGGGCGGGGGAGGAAGGGGAGGGGGTAGGAAGGGGCGGGGAAGGGGCGGGGCGGGGGAGGAAGGGGAGGGGTAGGAAGGGGCAGGGAAGGGGTGGGGAGGAGAAGGGGGAAGGGAAGGGGCGGGAAGAGGGTGGGGAGGGGCAAGGAAGGGGTGTGGCCAGGAGGATTTGAGTCCATGCTGCATCTCCTTTGGGTGGTTGGGAAAGTGTCTGGAGTTCCTCAAGTCTAGAAACTTACTAGCCATGTTGGTCTAGCCTCAGGCTTGAAAACCAAATGTTAGATTCTGCTTCTCCTGTGCTCTAAGAATCCTCCCTGCTTCCCTGGAGCCCAGGCCAGAGTTCTTGTCATGGCCTTTGTGGACCATGCAACTTTGCCCAACCCTTCACCTGGCCTTTGGGACAGTCGCCTCCCTCCTCCCCCTTCCCCCAGCTCTCCTGCCGTTCTTCCTGTTTAACCCATGCCCAAATAGCCTCATTCCCTTCACCCAGGCGACCTCCCGGACCTGCCTGAGGTAGCTGCCTGCTCAGTAGCTCCATTTCTCCTTCACAGTCATGTCAGTTCCTCATCTCAGAGCTCCGGGAGCTTAGCCGATGACTGTGTCCCTCTGGAGGAGTGTAGGAGCCTGAATGGCCTGGACATCACACGCTACGGGCAAGGGACTCGGGCAGGTCTGGAACCTGTCCTCTGTCATCCCACAGGAGAGGGCAGAAGAGGGGAGTCATGCACGTGGCTCCTGACCTCCTCTCTCTGCTGCGCTGTGGTGGGTTTCATTTAATCTGATCTAATCATCACTCCAGCTAGACGAGCACAGTTATTACCCCGGCACCCGGCCCAGGCCCCATGCTGCTTTTTGGGTTTTTCTTCTTCCTCTCGATTGGTGGCCTAGCTTCCCGTGGGACTGTGTCTTGCTCTA
Source organism: Rattus norvegicus (assembly GCF_021556685.1). Lineage (NCBI taxonomy): Eukaryota > Metazoa > Chordata > Mammalia > Rodentia > Muridae > Rattus > Rattus norvegicus. Next base: position 99,199,402 of record NC_141547.1, read on the forward strand.
GGATACTTGATAAAGGAGAAGCGTCTCGGGGAGCTTGAAAAGCCCGTTCCTGAAGGAGGTGGAGACTAGGTTAGTGACACATTGTCAGGACTGGGGTTGGGGGGATGGATGAGAAAGCAGGAATGGGGTAAGGATAGCCCACCCAGTCAGAAGGGGCCCAAAGTCATCAGCTCGTGCTAGAAAAGGGATTCAAATGCTGAATTTTGATCTGTAGGTTCTGGGACTAAAACCTTGCATGGCTAACACTGTGCCATCGGAGCCACCTTCTCAGCCTGGCAAACCTAGTTTTGTTTTTGTTTTTGTTTTTGTTTTTTTCTTTAAAGATTTATTCATTTATTTTATGTACAGCATTCTGCCTGCATACGTGACTGCAGGCCAGAAGAGGGCACCAGATCTCATTACAGATGGTTGTGAGCCACCATGTGGTTGCTGGGAATTGAACTCAGGACCTCTGGAAGAGCAGTCAGTGCTCTTATATTTTTGGTTGTGAGCCTAGCCTTTAACGGCTGAGCCATCTCTCCAGCACGCAAACCTAGTTTTAAAGATCTTAATTAGACTTAAGAACCAAACCTAATCTTAGAATTAGGCAATATTCATTCCAGGAGCTAGAAGAGGTCACTTTTCTGCACAGAGAAGGGCTGAAACAATCAGGAAAGGGACACCAGCTTTTCTGTCACCGTTGTTTGCTTGAGAGACAGGAGTTCATCATGGTTGCTAGGGGCAGCCTATGACAGCTGTGTCTGGGTGAGCGCTTTTCCAAGTTACCTGAGGACCCTCTGTCACATGTCTCCTGCCACAACTCCACTATGCCTTTCTCCACTGTAGTGGTCCCAAGCATTCCAAGACCGGGAGGTAAAGAAACCCTCCTTACATCATCTGGGCATTTGGTCACAGAGATGTGAAGATCCCAGTGGAAAGACACAGAAATGACTGCTCCTACACATCAGAAAAAGCCACCGGGAGGCTAGGGATGCGCCCAGCGTTTCACCCCTCCTCACCTTCAGGGCTCAGCTCAAATGCTCCTTCTGACCACCTCATCCCCACTACCCAAACCCAGACAGAGAACTCAGAGGACTCAAGGGGGCGTCTCTCATTTCGAAAGCCTTGTGGTGGTTATGCTGGAAGCAAGAGTTCACCCTGTATCTCCACTGATCAGTACTGTGTGAGTGTAGAAGGAAGAAAACCTGGGTCCTTGAACTTCTTTCTGTTTCACCTTATTCCAAGTAACCCTTCGCCCACAGTCTGCAGAACACTCTCCACGGCAAGTCCCCTGTGGCCACCTCAGACCCCGGGATGTTTCTGACAAGCATCTCACTCCCTTCCTCACATCCCTCTCACCCCTGCACTCCTGAGACTTTCACCGCACCCCTGCTGGAGCATTTATCTTCTTCGGAAGGATTCTCGTCCCTGCTATATTTCCTGTTCTCTTTCCTATTTTTCTCTGGCACATAGAAGTGTGCCCCTGACATGAGACATCTTGTCCAAGCCAGCAAGCCTCTCAGAGCAGATATCTGCACCACCCTAGGGAAGAGCAGATACCTACACTCACCCCAAAACTGACTAATGTGTTTCTGACCAGCTCTTTTGTTTAGGAATGGAGCCTGGTTTTCCTCACATTGAATAAGGGATGAGATATTTCTGTCCCACGTGTGTGTTGAGGCCTACATTCATAGTCTCCAAGATCACATAACTGAACAGCAGCGTGGAAAAGGATTAGGTTGGAGGTGAGAAGACAGGGTAGGAACCGGCTCTGCAACACCTTGTCGTTTCCTTAGCAACAACAAAGCCCGCCTCCACGTGCTCCCTAAATCCTACTCTGGGATTCAGCCCGAGGGGCTCCCCAGTGCCCTCTCAACCCACTGACTCCTCAAGCCCCTTGAAGGATGCTACTCTTTCTGAACCCAGCCGTGCCCTCCCCAGCCACTCAGCTTAAAGCCTGCCTCTCTAGGAACATTCTACTCCCCCTAAAATAAAGGTGCCCTAAGGACCCGGGTAACTTAGAGGATTGCTGCAGCCTGTCTCTGGCCAGACTTCGGAAGACCTGGAGCTGAGACCAGAATACCTGTTGGAAGTGCTAGGAGGGTAGACTAAGGGACTTCTCAGCAGAACAGTCCTCCGCAGTCGCCAGCTAAGTGACCCCCAAAAACTACCAGAGAAGTGGGGCGTGGTGCACCGAAGGCGAATCTCGGTCGTTTAGTTCCTCCTCTCTTCTCCCCGCCCCTAAGTGCAGAGCCAGCTGGCCCGCGGACTCACGTGACGGGAGACCTGTGCCCCCGCCCAAGCTGCCGCACATCTGTGCCCAGACAAAGCCGGCGGCTAATCCGAGCCTTTTGTGTGAGTGTTTGGGTGTTGAATTCCACTTGGATCTGCCAGCCCTTGGACGGAAGATTGGATGGGATTTAGCAAGGACAAAAGGAGTCCACTGAGGGGAATTGAGGGGTGTTGTGGGGGAGCTAAGAAACACAAGGACGTTCACTTAAAGCCTGCGGAGGGCTCCTGGGATCATAACTAGCTGGAGCCAAGCGGGCTTCCAAATTCCCAAGATCTGAGTCACAAAAAGGGGGCCACTCCCCAGAAGAAAAACACCAGTTCAGCTGGCCTGACGGGTACACCTCCTTGAGTGATGTTTGGGGTGAACTGGAAGCCTGCCAGTCTGAGCACTGCCCTGCTTACACTGGGGAGCACATAACACAGGGTGGGAGACAGAAGAGGTGGGAACAGGTTGGAGCCCAGAGCCCACACAGAGGACGTTAAAGCCACCAGTAGCTCCCACTAAGATAATACACCGGCTGCTCTGGGCTTAGGATTCCTTGGTCCCTGGTTTCAGGCAGCTCAAAAATCCAGAAAACACTATCTATTCTTCTGTATTATTTTAATTTGTATGTGTGTGGGGGGGGGGGATGTGTACATAGAGTCCTGAGTCTTCTGATATCCCGGAAGATGGGTTAGAGGCTCAGTGTTGGTTGCTGGGAGTCGAACTTGAGTCTTCTGGAAGAGCAGTTAAGTGCTCTTACCCATTGAACCATCTCTTCATCCCCGTGCTCTCTCTTCAGTTCTACTGCCTACAAATTCTAATTGCCTCAAGCTCTGAGTGTAGCTCAGGACAGATACACACGCATATATATCTGTGTATACCTCTGTGTGTGTACGTGCGGGCGCGTGTGTGCGTGCGTGTGTGTGTGTGTGTGTGCACGTGTGCACGCGTGCGCGTGTAGTGTATGTGAGCATGTGTCAGCATGTGTGTATGTGCATATCTGTGTATGTTCGGTGTGTATCTGTATATATCTGTGTGTACGTGCATGTGTGCATGCGTGTGCGTGTATGTAGGGAAAGCAGCTGGAGGGGAAGACCTGCAACCTGGCAGGTGACTGGTTAGCCGACTGGGCAGAAGCCCTGACCCAGTTGCCAGATTGCTAGGAGAGCAGCCTGGGGTGTAAACTGAGCACCCCACTCCGCCCACCAGTGTCCCTCCTACTTGGTTAATTTCATTTTTCAAAGGTGCTTCCTGTCTGCAGGTGCTTTGCCTTCACAGCTCACGGAGTTGTCAAATCACACCGAGTACAAGTGGTTTTAACTCTCTGTGGGCTACACGACAGTGCTCAGGGTTCCTGCTGCCTCCCCTCCCCACCCCTCACCCAAGCCGAGCACCAGTGTCTTTTACTCATTCTGAATGGCAGCGCTTGTTGCTGGGTGGCGGATGCGAAGTGTGTGTCATCACTAGCTGACACGTGGGGGTGCTCAATGAAGTCCCTGGACGTAATCTGTTTTCTGGTTGGCATTAGCACGTTCATGGGTGTTTTCTTCTTTCTCTCCCTTGACTAATTATAAGAAGAGAGATTACTGGAGTCAGTCATTTCCCCCTTACTCAGGAGATGTGAAAGCCAAAGCTGGCCCATGTGTTCTGCCAAGCCCTTAATTTCAGGGAAAGGAGTTTAGGAATTGCAGGGACGGATGCAGTGTGCTGTAGCCTGAGAAAGCAGCCTGGAGGAGGAGGACTGGGAGACATTAGCTCCAGGCAGCCCAATTCTGGAGAGTTGGGGAGAGTAGGTTAGGCCAACAGTTCTGACTTCCACCTTTGACTTTCAGAATATTGCCAATGTCCATCCCAATTTTGTCTCGAGGGCTTCTGTATGGCCACTGAGGACATCGAGGTACCTGGAGGAAAGGTTTTGACTTTGGGGGACTGCCTGTTTCCCCGACCTCCCTCTGTATTCTAGAACTGGGCCATCTTGGTAAGCAGTTTCCCCTTGGGCTGACTGCAAGAGCCCTGGAGACACGGGGTAGACATAGGGTTCAGGGGGTCAATGAGTAGAGCTGTCCTATGATGTCTAAGGCCCACCTTATTGTAGGGGCAGTGAGCTGAGGTGAGATGGGGCTCAGGCCTCAATCAGCTCTGTCAGGAGAAGGCTTGAGAGATGGAGATGGAAATGGTGTGAGGGTCAGAGCCCCAGTCAGACGGTCGTGATGGACACACAGCTCTGGAGCCTGACTTCTGTCCCCAGTCTGCCTTCCAGGCTGGGTCAGGTGGGCTCGTGGAAGCCATTGCTGCTCAGACACTGTGCAACCTGCCTACGCCATGGGAGGGAAATGTCTGGCTTCCAAGGCGAAGACAATTAGACGGTGTCCATTGAGTGGTCTGCGCCTGGCCACACGCTGAGCCATTCACAGTGCAGTAGCTCATTAAATCTTCCAGCCACTCCGGGGGTCGGTCCCGGGATTCAGGGGTCAGTACCAGGATTTGTTTGGGTTTTTTTTTTTATAGTAGTGCACACAGGCCTGTAGTAGAGGTGTGGCCCTAAGTCACATGGAACTCTGCAGAGCCAGGACTTGAAAGCCAGAGCATCCCTTTGACCCCTGGGTCACCCTCTTCCCTAGCTCCTCTTCATAGCCCGACAACGTGAAATGAAGAAAATGCAGAAAAATCCCTCTGGTAGTCAAAACTGAGGTACAAGAACAGGAAGGTCTAGTCAGCGATAATCTGGGGGGTTTCATTGCTCCAATATGTAGATTGTCCCTCCAAGGGGGAAAGATGTTATTTAACTTTGCCCCACAGATAAAATTTTAAATAATTAAACAAATTAGTTTTCTCTTTTGACAAATCCAAACACGTCTTCCGTAGGAGCGTGCTAGAAAACAGAGAAGTAAAAATAAGAACACAACTGTATCTGTTCTAATCAGAGGTGTGGATGGCTAAGACTTGGTGTAAGTTCTTCAAGCTCTTTTTGAGAACTGACATCCATTTTCATACTGTCTGCTAACTGTTACTCCGTGACTGGCGTTCTGGTCTGTCAAGCCACCATAACCCTTGTCTTAGGTCTTTGTGAGTCGTCTGGGTGTGCCAGACTGGCCTCTGGAAAAATGGACCTCCATTCTCATAAATAGTATTCAGAGCTAACCCTCCCCTTAAAAAGAAAACATCCGTCTGGAAACGCCGTGGTGACCCCAGGATTCCTGGGAATAATCTTTCACTAGGAAGAAAGCTTGACAATTTGATACACGAAATGTTATCTCGTTATTGTTTTATTTAGTGTCCTTTAATTATTCATGGGGGCCAATGGGTTCCCGTGTGCCTATTAGCCTGTTTTATCCTGGCTTTGGGACTGGCATTCATGCCTTTGTCTGTTTTTCTGTTGGGTGTTGTTTTTAATGTTTTGGGGTGTCTAACTTTAGATGGGAGATGCTCAGGCCTAGCAGAGGATAAGCACACGGTTGACTTTTAAAACCAAGGAAGGGGAGGGTTTCATTCCCAGCGTCTTCCTTGGAGGGGTGAGGCACCAGTAGCTCCTGAAGGTTCTTCTGCATGCGCTCGCTCTCTCTCTCTCTCTCTCTCTCTCTCTCTCTCTCTGTTTGTTTGTTTGTTTGTTTTTGAGACAGGGGTTCTCTTTCCTTTTTTTTTTAATGAGCCAAAATTTTGTTTATTCATTTTTTGCATTTGAAGTCCTCCTCAACGGCATCCTTGGCCTGAGACTCTGTCATAGTTCTTAACCTCTGCACAACTGTAGCCAACAGCTCTCCATGGCTTCCGCTCTGAATCAGTTTTAGGGAGCTCTGCCCATCCCCCTGGCTTCTTGTTATCGACCTGACGATTTGGCGCTCGGCTCCACCAGCTTAGCTCACCGCAGTTGGATGCAAGCACACAGAGATGGGCTCAGCACTTCACTTGTCCAAGGCTTTGGCAGCTTCCGGTGTGCCTCGTGCTAGGCCACCGTGGGTGAGGGCGGTCGACGACCCTCTAGTGGAGCAGCGTTGATGTCCGTTACTCCTCCAGCAGATATGGCCTTGGCCCTGGTGGTGGATTATGAGTGACACCGAATCTTGAATGAACCGAAGCCTGAAGCCAGAGCCTCTACCTCTGTGAAACTCGGTGGCAGCACGGGAAAAATAAGACAGGGTTTCTTTGTGTAGCCCTGGTTATTCTAGAACTCTCTGTAGATCAGACTGCATCAAACTCACAGAGATCCGTCTGATTCTGCCTCCCAAGTGCAGGGATTAGAGGGGAATGTCACCATTGCCCAGCTGCATTCTTGTGCTTTTCATTGGAGCCATGGTGTGAGAATTACTCTTATCGAATCGAGTTCTCCCACTGTCTGATCTCAGCACTGTCGTTGCAGAATCTCTTTTCCATTCTTGGACACCTTGTTTGCCCTTGTTAAAAAGTGCAGCAGACTTGCAAAAGCACACAGCAACAGCAGCCGCCATAGGCGCTCTGGCCACTGCCGGCGCAGGCCAGACGCAGACGTAAACACACAAATTGCCTGGATCCACAGAGCAGGCAGGCTTTCAGGAGAAGTGAATGGGACGTTTTCATTCAAGCCACAGGTGTCTCTGCAGATGATTCTCTCTCTGGAATGGAGAAGCAGGTTTTCGGAGCGCTTGCTTCTTGGGTGATACCCACTGGAAAGTGCAGCAACCGTGCCCACACTGCAGGTCTAGACTCAGGATTAGCGCCTCATCCAGACTGAGAGGGAAGTGGAGTGAAGCTGGTAGAGAAACCTGGGCCATAGAAGTAGGGTTGAGAAGGACAGGACATACAAACCTCCCTCTCTCTCTCTCTCTCTCTCTCTCTCTCTCTCTCTCTCTCTCTCTCTCTCTTTCTCTTTCTCTGTGTGTGTGTGTGTTTGTGTGTGAATGAGCATGTGTGTGGGGGTGAGTGTACATATGTGAGTATGTATATGTGTGTATGTGAGTATATGTGTGTATGTGAGCATATATATGTATGCATGTGTGTGAGTGTATATGAGTGTGTGTGCATGTGTATATGTGTATGAAAGTATGCATGTGTATATGTGTGTATATGTGAGTATGTATGTGTGTATGTATGTATGTGTTTGTGTATGTGTGTATATGTATGTATGTATGTGTGTGTATATGTGAGTATGTATGTATGTGTTTATGTATGTGTGTTTGTATATATGTGTGTGTGTATATATGTAAGTATGTATGTGTGTGTATGTATGTATGTGTACGTACGTACGTATGTATGTGTGTAAGTATGTATGTATGTGTGTGTATGTATGTATGTGTGTATATGTGAGTATGTATGTATGTGTTTATGTATGTGTGTATGTATATATGTGTGTGAGTATATATGTAAGTATGTATGTGTGTATACGTACGTATGTATGTGTGTAAGTATGTATGTGTGTGTGTATGTATGTATGTGTTTATGTATGTGTGTATGTATATATGTGTGTGTATATATGTAAGTATGTATGTGTGTATGTATGTGTGTGAACGTATGTATGTATGTGTGTAAGTATGTATGTGTGTATGTATGTATGTATGTGTTTGTGTATGTGTGTGTATATGTATGTATGTATGTATGTGTGTATATGTGAGTATGTATGTATGTGTTTATGTATGTGTATGTATATATGTGTGTATATATGTAAGTATATATGTGTGTGTACGTACGTATGTATGTGTGTAAGTATGTATGTGTGTGTATGTATGTGTACGTACGTATGTATGTGTGTAAGTATGTATGTGTGTGTGTATGTGTGTACGTACGTATGTATGTGTGTAAGTATGTATGTGTGTGTATGTATGTATGTGTGTGTACGTACGTATGTATGTATGTAAGTATGTATGTGTGTACGTACGTATGTATGTAAGTATGTATGTGTGTGTACGTACATATGTATGTGTGTAAGCATGTATGTATGTGTGTGTATGTATGTGTGTGTACGTACGTATGTATGTATGTAAGTATGTGTTTATGTATGTGTGTATGTATATATGTGTGTGTATATATGTAAGTATGTATGTGTATGTATGTGTGTGTACGTATGTATGTATGTGTGTAAGTATGTATGTATGTATGTATGTGTTTGTGTATGTGTGTGTATATGTATGTATGTGTGTGTATATGTGAGTATGTATGTATGTGTTTATGTATGTGTGAATGTATATATGTGTGTGTGTATATATGTAAGTATGTATGTGTGTGTACGTACGTATGTATGTATGTGTGTAAGTATGTATGTGTGTATGTATGTATGTATGTATGTGTATGTACGTATGTATGTGTGTAAGTATGTATGTGTGTGTATGTGTGTACGTACGTATGTATGTGTGTAAGTATGTATGTGTGTGTATGTATGTATGTGTGTGTACATACGTATGTATGTATGTAAGTATGTATGTGTGTGTACGTACGTATGTATGTGTGTAAGTATGTATGTGTGTGTACGTACGTATGTATTGTGTAAGTATGTGTGTGTATGTATGTATGTGTGTACGTACGTATGTATGTGTGTAAGCATGTATGTATGTGTGTATGTATGTGTGTGTACGTACGTATGTATGTAAGTATGTATGTATGTGTGTAAGTATGTATGTGTGTGTACGTACGTATGTGTGTATGTATGTGTGTGTATGTATGTGTGTGTACGTACGTATGTATGTATGTAAGTATGTATGTATGTGTGTAAGTATGTATGTGTGTGTACGTACGTATGTGTGTGTAAGTATGTATGTGTGTGTACGTACGTATGTATGTGTGTAAGTATGTATGTGTGTGTATGTATGTATGTGTGTGTACGTACGTATGTATGTGTGTGTGTATGTATGTGTGTGTATGTATGTATGTATGTATGTGTACGTACGTATGTATGTATGTGTGTAAGTATGTATGTATGTGTGTGTATGGGAACTAGAGACTGACTTTAGTATTTCCTCCTGTTCCTTTCCACCTTAGTTTGTGAAGCAGAGTCTCTTCCTAAGTCTGGAGCTCACCAGCTCTTCAGTCCCCAGTGTGGGATTACCGGTGCACTGAGGGTGTGCCTGGTACTGGTGGGTGTCCCCTGCCTGGGGATGTGATCTTGACTGAGCAATTCTCTCAGCTCCTGACCTCAAACCTGTGCTTCTGCCTCTCCTTCCTGAGTAGGGAGATGTCACTGTTTTATGTGGGCTGGGGACTGAGCGAATGCTAGGCCAGGTCTACCAGCTGGTCTGTGTTCCCAGACATGGTGCCTGTGTGTTTCTCAGGTGAAGAAAACCAAACCACTCAGCTCTCCCTCACAGATACTGGCCTCCTATGTGCCCGCCCCCAGGGGGTACGGGAGGCAGGGCCAGTCTCCGGGATTCCTGCTCTGGGCTCCTTCTCTGGCTTGAATTCCACCTGCCCCATAGTGCCACAGTGATATTTTCGTATTCCCTTCCCGTGGGTGGCTAGTGGAGAGGAACCAGAGAATGCATCTTGGGGTTTTCTGTTTGGTTGGTTTTGGTTTTGAGCTTGGTCTCCAGCTGACCCCACCCCTTTCTCTCCGGTGGTCCTCCCACCTCAGCTTCTCACAGCTCATATCTTCTCCACTCATATCTTTTGATACCCCCTTTCCTTGGGCAGATAACACTGATTTTTCACACATGGGCATCTCAGGCGTTACACATGGCCACGTTTAAGCTGCTTTTCCCAATCTCCCACCTCAGAAGTTTTGAGATTGTAACTTCATTTCTCTTTAAAGGTAAAGATGGCTGGGAGCTGAAGAGCAGGCGCTCCCTGGCTGCAGAGCTGCCTCTCCATCCCCATGCCTTTTTATGGTGGGAGGGCCTGTGTGTGTTAGAAGCATGCACAGGGGAGGCACAGCAAGACCCAGATGGGGAGTGATGGCTGCAGACTGTTTTCTTCTACCACTGCTGCCCTTCTCTTGACCATCCTCGCTCATGAAGTTCCTTCTGATCACTCCCCCAAGACTCACTCCTACATAGGGTTATTTGTACAGAGCTGAGGAAGTTTTTGCAAGTCTTGACAGACAGCACAGTTAGCCATTAACAAACACTTGTTCTGTTAAACCCTCTCCCACCCTCCCCATAGTGGTCCACCCTCCCCACACTGCCCCCTCCTCACACTCACCCCCTCCCCCTACACACACACACACACACACACACACGAACGCACGCATGCACACACGCACATGCACACGCGTGCGCGCATTGGCCAGGAAGCCTTGTCTCTAGGCCCTTCTCACCTCGGGTCACAAGCAGGTAGGAGGTCCTGGGAAAAGACATCGAGGAGCCAATAATCGGTCAATCTGATCTGGACTCCAACATCAGAACTGTCCTTGGGATAGGAACAGCATGGCTCCAAAGTTGTTGTCTACAGAACAGATAGTCAGCAAGAGATATCTGGCCCCAAGCTAAATGTGGCCGCTGGGTCTTTGTCACTAGGCTATCAGTGGTGTAGAGGGCACGTTATAGAGATAGACATGTATTAAGTCTTCCCGTTGATGGGAGGTGGGAGGGGGGAGGCGGGAGGGGGGAGGGGAGGGGGGAGGGGGGCCGTTAATCCCAGCCGTTAACCTCCCACTTGGAAGGCAGAGGCAGGTAAATCTTGTGAGTTCGAGGCCAGCCTGGTCTACAGAGTGAGCTCCAAGACAGCTAGGGCTACACAGAGAAACCCTGTCTCAAAAAAACCCAAATAAAAAAAAAGGTTTTTTTCCTGCAAACATAATTATTTAAAGAATATTTGGAGTTGGGTGTGGTTGTAGGAGCCTAGAATCGCAGTTCTTTTTTTTTTTTTTTTTTTTTTTTTTTTTTAAAGATTTATTCATTTATTATATATAAGTACACTGTAGCTGTCTTCAGATACACCAGAAGAGGGCATCAGATTCCATTACAGATGGTTGTGAGCCACCATGTGGTTGCTGGGAATTGAACTCAGGACCTCTGGAAGAGTAGTCGGGTGCTCTTAACTGCTGAGCCATCTCTCCAGCCCTAGAATCGCAGTTCTTAAGGAGCCAAGGAAGGGGGTCCAATCTGGAGTCTTAAAACACCCTAGGCTGTCTCCAGCTGAGAGAGAGAGATGAAGGGAGGGAGGGAAAAGAAGGAAGGAGAGAAGGAAGAAAGGAAAGAAGCTATACTGACTGGTTTTGTGTCAACTTGACACAAGCTGGAGTCATCAGAGAGGAAGAAGGAGTCTGAGTTGAGGAAATGCCCCTGTGAGACCCAACTACAAGGCATTTTCTCAACTAGTGATCCGTGGGGGGAGGGCCCAGCCCATTGTGGGTGGAGCCAGCCCATTGTGGGTGGAGCCAGCCCTTTGTGGGTGGAGCCATCCCTCGCCTGGTGGCCTGGGTTCTTATAAGAAAGCAGGCTGAGCAAACCATGAGGAGCAAGCCAGTAAGCAGCACCCCTTCATAGCCTCTGCATCAGCTCCTGCCTCCACCATTCTGTCCTGTTTGAGTTCCTGTCCTGACTACCTTCAATAGTGAACAAGAGTGTGGGAGTGTAAGCCATTCCCCCCCCCCAAAAAAAAACCCCTTTCCTCCCCAGTTTGCTTTTGCTCATGGTCTTCCGTTGCAGCAGTAGAAACCCTAACAAGACAGAAGCCAAGAAAATATTCTGTAAAAGATCTACTTTTATAATCATACCAGTGTGAGCTGGTGTGCATAAATGTTTATGCACCACCTGCATGCTTGTGTCTGAAAGGCTAGAAGTGGATGTGAGATACCCCCTGGGAACTGGAGTTACAGTGGGTTATAAGTCCCCATGGGGGTGCTTGGAACTAACACCCCCACCCCACAAAGCAGCACATATCGTTAACTGCTGAGCCCCAGCTTTTTAATACACACACACACACACACACACATATATTTTTTTTTTTCTAGGGTGTGACGAGGGGAAAGAGAGAGGTAGGTGGTGGAAGTATGTTATAGATTTGTATGTGAACATCCTAATGAAATCCTGGTCCTTCTCGATAAACAGAAAGCCAAGCAGACAAGCACACAAACCAAGACTATTCTGGAGGGCAAGTCGTAGAGCATCTGTCTTAGAGTCGACATGTTTGTAGCAGCTTCTCCTCATGGAATGAGCGTCTTCAATGAGTGTCAACATCATTGACTAAGTGTTCACTCCACCTGTGGGGGACAGCGAAAGGCCGTGGCCAGCTCTGTCCTGCAGCTCCTTAGACACCCTGGCCACCAGAGCCAGTGGCTTTACATCTCCACTGTGAACAGCTCAGGATATAATTTAAACTGCTCCTAATCAATAACCAATCCTTTGAAGACATTTGGGTCAGTTTCTTCATCATTAGTAGTCAGGGTCCAAAAAAAAGACCATTCCTATTAAGCCCAGGGCTGCCTGTAGGAACAGGTTCACCTGAAGTCAATAATCACCAACCATCAGGAAGCCCCGCTGTTTACCTCAGGGGCCCAAGTTTGCACTCTCAAACAGCTGTGGGCATCGGAGGCCCAAGAGAGTGATCCTGCAGGTCTGGGCCGCTGCTACCGGTCCCAAAACATCTCTTAGAGGAATGTCAGATCAGAGTGTCAGCCAGGTCATGGTTTGAGGCCAGAAGCACACCAGGCAGGGATTGGGCCAGGCACTGACACCCAGCTGGGTACTCTTGCCACCCATCCCATTCAACATACTGGGGAAATGGAAGGTGACGGGCAGAGTGGGCAGGATGGCGGGGAGACGTGGATGAACCCTGTCACCCAAGGCGGCAACACCTCCCCAACTGCCAAGAAAGCTGGCTGCTCGCTGTGCCAAGCGAAAGGCAGGAGGGAGGAAGGGGCCCTCACCTCATTCTTGAGAGGCTATTCCAGTTCCTCAGAGCTCTATGGCCAGGGGACAGAATGGCTCTTACCCACAGGAGATAAAGCTTCCCAATGGCTCCATCTGCCAAGCTCCCGGACCAGCCACCAAGGCAGATTCTGTTCTGGCGAAATCCCCACAGGTGGGCGGCCTTCAGCCACCCCTTTGTGTCTCTAGTGAGGTGTCCCTACTGAACAGCAGGGGTCAACGGAATAGGGTTCTGAGACCCCTCCCAACACCAGCAAAACCCCTTGAAGCTTCCACTGCACAAGTCCGTTTTCAGACTCTCCGTCTTAAACACCCCTGTGTAAGTGACAGAGGGTGACACTAATCTAGGGCAGGGAGGAAAGCCAGGGTCCAAGCCAGACTGAGGCTGTGCAGTGCAGGGAGAAAGGGCAGCTGAGGGGGCAGGGACACCGTGGGACACCTCGCCAGCCACCCCCAAGTGCAGCTGGCCAGGGCCCCGAGGCCTGATACCACAGACACCGTAGGAATCCCTCACTATGCTGTGCGTGGGTTGGTGGCAGTGTTTGCCAGAGGATGAAGGAAGCAACAGGGAGGAATGTACAGGCGTGGCTGGAAAATCCAGCTGGGCCAGAGACCATGATGGAGCCTGAAGCTTTTCTCCAGTCCTCCACCAGGTCACTGCTGGACCTCAGGCTCGTGCCTGCCCCTGGGCTTCAGGCTCCTGAATATAAAGCCTGGGAATGTTTAGCTTTGGGAGCACACAGATATGTTTGTCGGACCAGGCCAATGATGCTATTTTCAACTTGAATTCGGTGTCCTGTAGATTTTTTTTTTCCCAGTGTGCTCGGGGTGGCTGTGTGTTAATTGCGAGCTAGGCCACAGCTTCCAACTCACTTAACCCATAGGCCAACGTGTCCCTAATCCACCTTATCCCCTCTGCATAAAAGGAAGCTGCAGAAAATGTCCAGATGGTTCCACACAGCACTCCAGAGAATCTGGCTGCTAGTGCCCCACCAAGAAGCTCATACGCTCCCAAGAATCTAGGTGATGGTTAAACTCCCAGAACCTCGGGCCAGGACACGACTGGGCCCTGAGTACAATGGGACTGCTACCCAGCTGTTTGCAAGTGTGGCATAAAGCTTTTGTTGTGGTCGTTGATGTTTGTCTAGACAAGAGGGTCTTTAGTCTTCAGGCTCCCCCCTTCACTAATCAACCTTGAAATCAGGCTCCTGTGATTGTAGGAGCCTGGGCCAAACCCCATTTCTGACGGATGCCAAGAAGAAAGGTTACCTCACATGGGGGGCAGAGGAGCAGGGCATGCAGAACATCTCAGGAAGCCCTGGTGTCTCTGCTTTTTGGTAAGAGTTCTATGATTCAAACGCCATTCCCTCTCAGGCATCATGGAGTACACAGGATTAGTATACCAAGACACACAGGCCACAGCTGGGACGGGGGCACCTGGCAGACATACGGGCCACAGCTGGGACCGGGGTCACCTGGCAGACATACGGGCCACAGCTGGGACTGGGGGCACCTGGCCAGCCGCTCTGAATTGCTCATCAGTCGGAATCGGAGCCGTTCAGAACTATTTGAAGGCCTCGTGCGGCATGACGACGATCACATGTTACAGTCTTTGTTCCTAGGGTGCCATCTTTGCTGTTGACTCTGAGGAGGTAACTCTTAGAATTGTGCAGAGAAGTATTTGTGGCCCTGGGGAGGGGGAGGGACACCTTTAGAAAATATTAGTGACAGCTTCCTGAGGGCTGCTCAAGTGAGCACAACAGTCTGTAGCTACCAGTAAGTTTGGTCTCCTCGTGATTTGCATCCTGGCACTGTGGGGATCTTGGCCCATGGGAGAGGCCATTGCTGCAGGACTCGAAACAGGTGCCTACTTTGTGAAATCAGGGCGAGACCCAACGAGGAGCTTGGGGTGGTGGCTGATGTTCTGCCCACAGAGTGCTTTCCTCAGGGAACCCCAGAAACGGGTGCACAGCAGGGAGTAAGAGCGGGTGCTAGCCTTGAGGTCTAGGTCTCGTTCTCTATCTCCGGGAACATAACCCATCTCTTGGACAAGGGGGACTAACCCTTGGGTACCTACTTCAGGGCCTTGCAAATTTTCACGGCTCCCTGTTTGACCTTCTCTGGTCACCCTTCCCTCAGGGACCTGTGCCTTCTGAGTTCCTCGGTTTCTTCTCTGGCACTCAGCCCTCAAAGGTAGGTAAAGTGTGGTAAGCTGCCCGGCGTGGGTGTGCTCCCCTGTAGCATGGGGGATTCGATAATGTGATGCTAAGGATCAAGGGAGCCCACAGGTTGTGGACGGCGTGGGTCTTGGTTTGAATAGGTCTGCTCTGAGCTTCTGAGCAAACTGCCTAAGGCATGTTCTCGTTCATATTGCCCCCCATTACATTTATTTATTTATTTATTTGTTTGTTTGTTTATTTGTTTATTTGTTTATTTATTGTGTGTGTGTCTGTCTGTGTGCATGCCGCATGCGCATCGCTCCTCTGGGGGTGTGTGCATGTGGAAGACCTAAGTGGATGTCAACTGTCCTCCCCAATTGTTTCTCTACCTGAGAGACGAGGTCTCTCGCTGAACCCGGACCTCAGTGTCTGGGCTAGTTAGTAGCGTGGGGTTTCTATTGCTTTGATGAGACCTCACGACCAAAGCCACTTGGGGAGGAAGGGGTCCATTCCCTCTTACCGTTTGGAAGATGTCATCCAGGGAAGTCAGACATGAATTCAAAGCTGGGGGTAGGAGGTGAGGCGGAGTCCACAGAGGGGTGTTGTTTACTTCAACATGCTGTTGTACTGCCCGGATGTCCTACCTAAGGGGTAGCACCGCCCACAATAGGCACTCCCGCATCGATCACGAATCAAGAAAACGTACTGAAGGTTTGCCCACCAGCCATTCTGGCGGGATCAGGCTCTCCTTCCCAGATGGCTCTAGCTTGTGTCAAGCCGACATACTAGGCAGGGGAGCTAGTCTGGCTGGACGGTGAACTCCAGGCAGCGAGCGACCCATCTCTCCACACCCTGACACAGCCTGTAGACGTGTGCCAGCACGCCCCGCTTTTTATGTAGGTGCTGGGGATTCCGACTCAGGTTCTCCTGCTTAAAAGTAAAGCAGACCCTGCCCCGCCTCCTCCCACGCCTCCTCTCCGGCTGTACTCTGAGCCGGGAGCAGGAATTTGACAAACTTTGTTAGTTCTCTTTCCATTTCTTTTCTTTTTTTTTTTTTTTTCCTTTTTTTTTCTTCTTAAATCTTCTTCTGGGGAGAAGGGAAATGAGTCACAAACTCTCAGGAAGGAGATGGAAGCCACAGACCCTGTGTCCCAGAGGGCCCGGGAAATGCTCACAATGCTTTGCTGGTAGTTTCTGGAGGCCGCCCCCATGACAACCCAGCCATGACAAGAAGCCCCAGTTTTGCTATCGTGTGTCACGCACCAAAAGAGGAGACAGACTTTCTCCTTCCTTTGCCAGGGTGTGATAGTACATGCATGGTCTGCCCTCGCCGGTCCTGGGGGCCAAGGGACAAGCTCTATGACACCAGAAGGAAACAATCAGATAAACCCTGGATGTGGGCTAGCCCATATTTTATATATATATATATATATAATATTATTATATATAACTGACTGGCGTCTTAAAGAGCTCAGTGCTGTGAGTAGGAACGGAGACCAGGTCAGATTCAAACTCACACAGAGCCAAAAGGGATGCACGGTCCTCCAGCGGACACACAGGTATCTGTGACACAGGACCCAGGTCTGCTAGAAGACGCCTTTCTATTGAAACTTGGGAGACTGGGCCTCAGTTGGGATGCAGGAACTGTTGCCTCTCTTAGATATGAGGACGACATCAGGGAAGACATGGAGCTAAGCTGGTTTTGTGATCGATGATGCTCATAATTTACTCTGAAAAAGTTCAGCCACGTAAACAAATGGTAACAGGTGAGTGAGTCCACGTACGGAGGTCTTGTTGGGATTCCTCTCCAAGGGTCGTCTTTGGCCGAGCACACTCTCCACACTGACACCTCACCCGCCTTTCAGTTCACCCGACGTCGGTGCATCACCACACAGTTAAGAATGGAGGGATGTCGTCAAGGCCCGCTAAGTTTCGAAATGCCTGGGAGCGTTCTTAGGGGTCCCTATGGGTTCCAGAAATGCTGACCCTGCCCGTGCTGTGCCCCTTCAGGTCATCCTGGTCACAAGCAGCCGGCCTGCTGATGCCTGGGGATTTGCTTCAAGTGCGCTCAATGGGAACTGTGCTCTCTATAGTGACGCCTAACATTCCCTGAGCTCTCAACATTTCCAAATGTCACGTTACATGTGTGGTCCCAGTGCTCCTGTCCTTCCAGATTCATAGAGAAATCTAAACCATGCTCCTGTGGGCAGCTGAGGCCTCAGGGGGTGGATAAGGTAGTAAGAGTCCTCAAGACGGGATTAGTATCCTAATGAAAGAGGTCTGGGGGCCCTTTCTGCCTTTCGGCTCGTGAGGACGCAGCACAAAGACGATATCTACAAGGGAGGGGTGGCCTTTGCCAGACACGGAGTCCACTGGAACCTTCTCTTGGAATTCTCACCTCTGGAACCGTGAACAACCACTTTGTGTTTGTGCTTTCTTGCTAGCCCTGCTAAGACCTTTGTGCTCCATTTTACAGACTGGTCTGTGGCCTCAACGGGACATGGCAGGTGTCTGATGTGGCAGCGTGACTCCTCCCCTCTCTCATCTGGAAGCAGCATCCGGGCCATACCCACATCACCTAAGGCTCAGGATCCTTTCTTCCTGGGGGCAGGTGTCTGCTTGTGGGCCAGGACCTAGGGAAGCCGTGAGGCTGCAGGGTCTGTGAGTTGCCTCTGATGCAGAGATGGGCTGCAGCCAGGCCTGCTCTGAGTCCTTCCCTGTCACATGTTAGCCCTGTGGAGGTGTGAACGGAGGTGGCAGTCACTCTCTTTCAGAAGAGGGCAGGTAGGTTCGCTACAGTCCTCTGCCAGCACCTGCAGACCGGCAGGCTGCTTTTTCTGTCTCCCACAGGGCCAGGCTGCCTGCCCTCCATTCCTGTTTTCCCTTGGTCGAGGCTGATATTAGATAAATACCATCTGGTGGGGTGTGTCCAGATTTTCTATCCTTTCAACAGGTGTCTGTGACACAGGACCCATGTAGTCCTGTCTGCCTCACAGATGTCAAACTGTAGCTACAAAACCAAAAAAAAAAAAAAAAAAAAAAAAAAAAAAAAAAAAAAAAAAAAAAATCCTGGGCAGGAAAGAACTGACTGGATTTCAGTGTGAGTGGAATCGGGGGCATTTTCTGTCCGAAATCTACACCACAAACACCGAGTGAGTGAAGACACTAGAGACACCACTTTTTTCCTTGCTCTACCAATGTCCCATCAGACTGGGGACTCAGAAAGGTGACATCACATAGGAAGGAAGAGGGGCAGAGATGGGCAGGGAGCTGGAGGGTGGGGAAAGGCTTGGGTTTTCTCTGAGAGCCAGCATAGAAATAAATAGCAGATAAAGGCCGTGGGTGAGGGGCCCCTCCTGGCGACAGGGGAGTCACTGGCAGGATCTTGTTGAGACTGGGATTTCAGGGTCAGGATGGGAATCCCCAGTTTTAGAACAGCAAAGTCAGGAGCAACTGTAAGCCTGCTTGTCCGTGTCACCAGCGTTAGTACAGAAGGGAGTTGCACGGAATAGCAGAGGAGTAGGAAGTAAGTTTAAGGTGCTGGGAGCCAATGGGTTTCAGGTCTATGTTGTCAGCCTTTGGGCACCCATCTGTGCGAACTAGAGTTAAATGGCTCCGTTATCATGTCTATCAATGCCCACCTTCAGGGGCTCCAAGAACTGGATCACGTGAGCCACGTCAGGGACTAAGAAGTGTCCTAACTGATTTCCCATGAGTAGCCCTCAGGACACCTTGTAGGACAGAGTGAATAGATGGTACCTAGGTCTGGAGATGGAGTGCAGAGCTGGTGTCTTAGGGTTTCTGTTGCTGTCATAAAATACCATGACCAAAAGCAACTTGGTGGGAAAAGTGGTTACTTACAGTTCTACCCCATGGTCCATCAAAGGGGTGGGGGTGAGGGGGCATCAGGGCAGGATCCTGGAGGCAGGAGTTGATGCAGAGGCCATAGAAGAATGCTGTTTAATGACTTGCTCCTCATGGCTTGTTCAACCTTCTTTCTTACAGTACCAAGACCACGGGCCTAGGGGTTAGCCCTACCCACAGTGGGCCGGGCCCTCTCACATCAATTGTCAATCAAGAAAATGCCCCGAAAGCTTACCCACAGGCTAGTCCAGTCCTAGAGGCATTCATTTTCTCCAGTGAGGTTCTCTCTTCCCAGTTTAGTTTGTGCCAAGTTGATATAAAACTAGCCAACACTTCCAGGTTTTTTGATGTCTGTGTTTACTGTCTTGGGACAGGATCTCACTATGTAACCCAGGCTAGCCTATAGCATTTGAGACCTCACTGTGTAACCCAGGCTAGCCTATAGCATTTGAGATCTTCCCGTCTCAGGACGACTTCTCCCCCACCCCCACAGTGCTGCTATTCTAGGCTGGCACCGCCACCAATGTGAGCTGTGTACTTTTATAACCAGAAAACTGAGAGTGTGGGCCCTTAGACCGTATGTCCGGAATGGCTGAGATCTCCGACCACATCCAGCACTTTCTTGCTGTTCATACAGACCCCAAAACAACCAGCATCGAAGCCCAGCGGGCTTGGGGTAGCTGGTAGGGGTTGTCTCGGAACCTGGGGAGTCAAATTGGTGATTGAATTTGTAGGTTGGGTGATTTCAGACAGAGCTTGAGATCAGGTTTCCGTTACTTGCACACAGACAAAATAGTTCTAGAAAGATCACTGCTGCTTCCCTGACTGCCTGTGTGTTCAGTGTCATGTGGAGTCCAGGGGACAGACTTGAGCCAGACAGAACCCCATCCTCAAGCAGCAAAGAGAACAGCACAGGCTGTTGGGGAGGTGAGGTGGCTGGACCCTCATTCCTCTGACTGTGATTGTCAGGCTCTCTGGTCGTCCGTCTGGGAAAGCAGGACTCCCCTTTCTGGCTTGGTGGCCTTGGGAGAAGTCATAGAATGTTCCCAGTCTTGGGGTCTTCACCAGCAAATACACTAAGAGCCTCTTGGTGCCATCACAAGGACAGGGACTTCCTATCACTAGTCTTGCATTGGTCGGTTTGGGCCTCCTGTGACAGGTACTGAACAGAAACACCCTAAGGGAAGAAACATTGTTTTGGTCCAGGGTCCCAGAGGATTAGGGTTCAGTATGTAGGGAAGATGTGGTTCTCGTTGCTGTGGGAGTGTGTGCTAAGGGCCATTTAAGTCACTGTGGGTCAGGAAGCAGAGAGGGAGAAGATCGGGGTATAATGTGTGAAGGCCCATTCTCAGTGACCTATTGCCCTACTTACACTTCCCAGAGTTTCCAGACCTGCCAAGTTAGCCCCGCACTTCTCAAATAGGAGCTGGGGTGTAGTGTGGTCTATTTCAGTTTCAAACCACGACAGTCTTTAACTAATGTGACTCTCTTTTATTTTAAGTGTTATGTGGTCAGAGCGTTTACAAAGAATCCTAGGATGCTGGAGGGCCAGCTCTGTCCAGTGTGGGTGGCAGAGAGGTTTCTAGAGGAGCTGTTTTCCTGGGGCTGGTTTCAGTCAGCTGCTGGGAGATTTGGTAGCTCACAGAGAGACCACCTTGTGGAGAAGAGGCAGAGCCCATGTCTACCTGGTAAGGTTAACTTTTGTTCAGGGGGCTTCAAGAAGGACTTGCTATAGGAAAAGAACATTCTTTTTTTTCTTTCTTTCTTTTTTTTTTTTTTTTTTTTTCGGAGCTGGGGACCGAACCCAGGGCCTTGCGCTTGCTAGGCAAGCGCTCTACCGCTGAGCTAAATCCCCAACCTCAAGAAAAGAACATTCTCTTAGCATAGTGGATACAGTTTGATTGGGAGGCTGAATGGTAGTCAGATTACATAAGTGAGCCTGGAGGGAGGAAGCAGCTGTGTAAGAAGTGGAATCGACAGGAGTCTAGACCCACAGGATGAAGATGAGGCAGGGGACTGGACAAGAATGAGCATGGAAAACACGAATTGAGAGGGGGCCTAGCAAGAAAGGTGCATGGGGCATGTGAGGAGTCATACACGGTGCATGGGACCTAAAGCAAGAGTCCTGGTCCTCCAGTGTAGCTGGCCAATGGCAGAAGAGACCCGCAGCCCAAGGCGGTGCAAAGGGTGGGCTCCGCCCAGAACGCTGGGGCTGGCTCCTCCTCCTTCCTTCTCTCATTTGATATTCGAATCAGGATCTCAGTGTGTAGTCCGGGTTGGTCTCAAACTTGGCATCTTTTTCCCTCTGCCTTTTGAGTGCTGGAATTGCAGGCGTGCGCACCTGTCTGATCTTTCCCTCGAGGGACCTAGGGAGGAGATAGACGGGAATTAAAGATTAGAGTAACCAGCAGCCCCATTCTGGCTGGGGTGGCTGCGGGATGGGGGCAGTTGGTCTCCGTATTCTCACTCCTTGGCCCTTCTGGTCTTTGGTGATCCATGTCCCTGACCCTCAGAGATGGTGACGGGAGAGGACCATGGGGCCCCATCGAGGGATGTGAGCGTCTAAGGGCATAGTTCATGTTGTCATTTGGAGTTTCAAGGTAACTGAAATCTACCATACATTGTAAGGGTGGCTTTAGTTCTCCGGAGGGAAGGACGACATTGAACGCACTGTTAAGGAGATAGTTATCTGTTCTCTTCTCCTGTCGTCGTCATGGTCATCCTTACTGACAGAACACTGACCCAGATGAATTATGATAAACATTGGCCAAGTGTTTACTGTGTGCCACAGGTGATGTGAATATCCCCACCCCTCATTTTATCGAATCTCTCTATAGTCCAAACCATCTTTAAACTTCTGACCCTCCTGCCCCAACCTCCTGAATTATGGGATCACAGCTGTGCACCACACCTGTGCAGACCCTTTTGTCCTGGACTTATCACCTCCTGGTGCAGGTGAATTATTACGCTGGCCCATGTGGTGTCACGAGTCCTGTAACTGGATTCGGCAGGGCTTTGCTCATTGCGATCTGTGGTCAAGATGAAGGAACATGGTGACTTTCTGTTGAGAAGCTACAGCACCAGGAGCTTGCCTGGTGCTCTGTGCAGGCATTTGTGGGGGTTCCTATTGGTCAATGTTCGATTTAGTGATCTGGACACAAAGTTTGTTCATCAGTCAATAGAGAACAAGGTGGAGGAAGGAGGGAGAGACTGCATAGGGTGGGTACAAAGACACTTTGGGGACATGGACATCTGAAGCAATGTCTAAAGTGGACACAGTGAGGTTGGGAAGGATAAATGTAAAAACCTGCTTTCAGGTTTTAGAAACTCATCAATAGAAGTAGATGACAGTCTGACTCCAAGGCAGTTGGGGCGGGGGGTGTTGTTCTGCATGCGGTAAAGAGGCAGATTTGTCACCACTGGGGATAGAATTGTAGGCTATGTTAGACGTTTGAAATAGAATAAGCATGAAGCCCATGTCAGTGGTGAGGTGACACCTGGTCCAGCCTGGGGAACAGTTAAGAGGCACTCGGCCAATAGGATGGGATTTAGATAAGAACGCTGTATACAGAAGAAGACAGCATGGAAAGAAGACTGTGACAGTGACCTTCAGACAGAGGTTGGGGGTGTGCATGGGGGGAGGATTAGGGTTATCCAACACTAGGGGACAGCTTGAAACCATAGGTTATGGCGAGACAGTGCTAGCAACAAAGCCGGGCATAGGTCCTGCCTCTGGATACAGATGTGCTCTTGCCTCAGGATATGGATGTTGCACACGTCAGTTTCCTTATTTATGCTTCAATTTCCTCGGCTATGAGCTTCAACTCCTTCTTGGCCCTTAATATTCTGCAGCAACAGAGAATTTCCTGTAACCATTCAGCCCCAGTATTAGCCTAGGCAGGACAACCCCCGGCTGCATGTGTCCCAGCTCTGATGCCTCTGGGGGGGGGGGTGTTCCTGGGAGAGGTTTAGGGGAGCACTGAGCAGCTCATCTTTCAGCCCTAACAGACTCTAAAGTTACTTCTTCCTCAGTTTTCTTTTCCTTTGCTTGTGGGATCTACAAGCATACGTACTTGAGGTCAAATTCAGGACACTGTGAGTGTGAAACACGCTTGACTGAGAGCTGTTTTGACTCTATAGCCCTTTGTATTAGGGTTCTAGAATAGTAGAACATAAGAGAATGAATCTCTACATAAAGGGGATTTACTAGAATGACTTAAAGACTTCAATTGAGCTAATCCAACAATGGCTGTTTATGAATGGAAGTTCCAAGAATCTAGATGCAGCCAAGTTGACAATTAAAACGGCCATCACATTCCTGTCATGAAAATTTTCATCGTGGGTGGGAGACCATGTAACATATACCTCCCTCCTTATAAGGTCCCAATGACAAAGCAGTTTGATTGCACCAGTTCTCCCCCTTGCCTTCCAAACACTTAATGAGTTTATTAGGGATATTTATAGGGCATTGGAGGAGGGGCCAATCACAGGAGCACAAATGATCCCAAAAAGGCCGCACTGCAACGTCTCCACCCAGTATGGATGATATCTTCCCCATGGCTGCATAGATGGAGCCCAATTCACCTCATCCTCCTCAGACTACAGCCCCAAGGCCATGTGTGGTTAGGACCAAGTTGCACACAAGTGGCTGGGTACTCAGTTGAGGGTCCCGTAACTCCCCATCCTCCACTCTGAGACTGACATAGTCAGCTCGAGCAGCTGTGATCAGTCGTAAACAGGCAGAGCTGAACTTTCGGACATAGTGGCTGGCAGGGAGGGGGGCAGATAGTGCTGTCCAGCAGCCCATTTTCTTCTATGCATGAAATACCAGAGACTTGAAGCATCTGTCACTGTAGGCCATACTTACCCAGCAACGAAGAGGCTGTCAAGTGGACACTGCAGGGTGCCACTGGCTGGCAGCCTGTCCTCTAGCAAATATGCAACTTTTTTTCTGGCAAATGTCTAAAATATAACATTCTAAAATTACCTTTGTCTTAGACTCACACGTTTTCACAGGTGTGGTTATTCTGTCTGCATGTATGCATGAGCAACTCACGTGTGCTTGGCCCTGGTACAGGTCAGAACAGGGCGTTGGATCCCTGGAACTGGAGTTTCAGACATTTGTGAGCCACCGTGTAGCTGCTGGAAACCAAACCCTGGTTCTCTTCAAGTGCCACACGTGTCCTTAACCATTGTACCATCTCTCTACCTACCTCCCAAATTACCTTTAAGGAGTTTTGTGCAAACGTTTTCTTGGAGAGGGTACTCCTATAAATTCTTTCTCAACATTCTGAAGATATGTTCTAATGAATCATGGGGATTTAAAAAATTTATTTATGTATATGAGTATGCTGTCTTCATGCACACCAGAAGAGGACATCAGATCCCATTATAGATGGTTGTGAGCCACCATGTGGTTGCTGGGGATTGAACTCGGGACCTCTGGAGGAGCAGCCAGTGCTCTCAACTGCTGAGCCACCTCCTCAGCCCAGGGGGGGTTTCTCTATGGTCTCACGTTGTCTGTGTCATAGCTGGGAAAGGCATTGACCCTGTCCGGTGTGTGTGTGACGACCTTCTGGTTGTTACCTTTCTACCTTTTTTTTAACTTTTTTTTTTCGGAGCTGGGGACCGAACCCAGGGCCTTGTGCTTGCTAGGCAAGCGCTCTACCACTGAGCCAAATCCCCAACCCCCCTTTCTACCTTTTTTGTGACAGTCTTTGTGTTACCGTGTGAACCAGGCTAGCTGGCCTGGAGCTTCTTAAATGAATTTATTTCACTTTGTGTGGTGAATGTTTTGCTTGGATGTGTGTCTGTGTAACACCAAACTTAGTCATAGACGGTTGTGAGCCACCGTGAGAGGAGAACCTGGGTCCTCTGTAAGAACAAGTGCTCTTGACCCAAGAACCATGTCTCCAGCCTCACGATTCAGTTCTTGGAGACCAGATTCTAATTCTTCCTGATTTTAACCAGGGATAAGTCCTATCAAATTACTTCATTAGAAACAATTTATTAATTCTGAATAAAATCTCACATTCAAATGCATCATATTTTCTCTGAGATACTAAAGTACAAAGACAAAAGGCTAAATTTCTTTTAAATTATTTTATTATTGTATAAGCTAAAAGGAAATTTACACACTGAAATCTCAAAACCCTTGGGCATGCATATTAACCCGTTAGAGGTTCTTCTACATGTCTCTCCTGCTTCCATAGGAATTGCCCCAAACGTTTAAAACCCACAGCTTGTTTTTTTGTTTTTTTACTGTATATACAGCCTAAACCATAGCAATCTAGGATTATGTCATTTTACACTGTGCAAAATCCTCAAAAAATAGTGGTATGACAGAACAGAAAGATCTCTACAAATTTCATTTTAAGACATTCATATAATTTGGTCCTTCTCCAAATCACACCAATTAAAACAGGCACATTCTCTGTCAAGCCTCCAGTCACGTCCTGACAGTGATCCCGGCCCACAACCAGCGAGCATCAGTGGAGTGACCTCTGAGAAGGTCACACACAGCAATACACCTGACAAAAAGACGACAACAAAGCCCGGGAAACAGAACAAAAGCCAGGTCTGAAACAAACCCATCACACAAAACTGAAAACCAAACAAGAATTCTGAAGCTTTTGCGTGACAGGTAAAAGCAACAGACCATAGGACAGGGAAATTAAGAGCTGTCAGTGCAAAGGGAAAAGACTGAAGGGGATTTCAGACAGTGGAGATTTGAGGTTTTAATTTTCTCTTTTTATTTCAAAAGTTTTTAAGAAGGACACCACCAGTGTATTTCACAAAGACATAAATGTATACACCCCAGCAACACAAAAGAATAAATCTTCAAAAATGTTCATCCCCAATTATTTACATTTTTCTATATAAATTTAGGACTTCAGTATGTAAATAAATATACATTACTATGTATACCTTTCTAGTGTGGCTTACCAACCAATCAGCTGAGCTTGCATGTTTTTATTTTTAATTACAGACGATATGCCTTTGATGATGGGAAGGGCTGGAGGAAAGGAAAGAGAATTTCAGATCCTCCGACACGAGCAGCTACGCATCTGCTTGTCCTTGAGAGCTCGTGGACGGCGTGAGTGTGGCCGGGAACATCAGCACCTTGGCGTGCATGAAGGTCAGGTCCGGAAGGCTGACGATCACCTTCACGGCCTCCTCGCTTAGGTGCTCCTCCCTTTTTGGTTTCCTATCAGCCAATGAGAAAAGACAGCGGTTAAGACAGGGGACTGCTGTAGGTCAAATGGAAAAGAACTCTGTCATGGCCTGTGGTCTTGGGCATCTGACCAGCTTCACCTCTGCTAGCTGCGGAGCGAACAACATGGCTTTCCTTCGGGGCTCCTGTGATCAAGCGTGTAGACACAAATATCCACATGCACACGTGCTCAAGGCTGGAACTATCTGCCCAGAAACCATTTTCAAGCATGTTACTGAGCACAGGACAGCGCTTAAGCCTTGGTAATAGTCTGCCCACATGGATTTCCCCTGCCCACTGCAAAAACTACCAACATTACCTAACTTGAAAGGTGTGGTGAAGCATGGTAAGTCATTTAACCTCAGGCTTTCTTAACCTAGTGGGAAATTCCAGGAGAGAAAGCCTTCAGCCAAACTGGGACACAGGCAGCAGCATGAGAACCAGGTACAGGCAGGAACCTGGAGGTGGGGGTGTGTATGAAAGCCTTAGATGCCTATTAACCACATCTCCCCTCACTCTGACAAGTAGTTTGAAGCATATTACAAAATGAACAAAACTGGTGAAACAAAACTGGGCAGGCTGGAGAAAATGCCCAACGAGCATCAATGGCTGAACGGTACACAGAGTTATCTGCCCCGTTCGAGCCATGCTGAGTATCCTTACAGTTACACAGCCAATTTCAGACCAAAGATGCCTTGAAACCGACTCCAGACAGCCCAACTCTTTCTTTTACGGTAATCATACCAGCAGATAAATTGATGTTCAACCCAGTTCTAGCGTTCCTTAGGAGAACACGATAACAATCCTATATTAAAAATTTACATTTTAGACTGTACTTAATGGTAATAAGCCAGTGGTGTTTGAGGAACTAGTGGATAACTGCACCACTTCAAAGTCAAACCAGCGTCCTGCTTCCTAGTGTCAACCTAGCATCACTAACTAGCATCATGGCCTAGAGAGTGAGATGGTCAGCCTGCAGCCACGCTGTCATGGAGCCACGCTGTCAGCGGGTGTCACACGTTTTCTGATGTGCTGTGAGACCTCTGATGTACTCCAGACAAAATGTTACCCCTTTATTCACAGGCCACTAGATACAATTTCCAATTTATAGGAAACCGGGGGACTAAATAACAGAGTGAACAATACTTCTGAAAACCCCAGTGAGCAGAACAAGGCCTGCATGGGTTTCCCCATTTGTCTCGACCATGAGACAACTGTGCGGATTGCTCCAGGGTCCACCAGTGGCTCTCGGAGGCGACATGAAATTGAGTATACAAGTTTACACAGCTCTAAGTGTGTGCATGCATTTGTAGCTATTCACGTCAGCTGTTCTTATTAAAATACATAGAGCACATGCTTGAGAATGTGAACTTGAGAACAAGTCTATCACTCTCTGTTGCTCTCTAGCTAAGATTTACCCCTTTTTTGTCAACAGACTACATAGAAATGAAAGTCCAGAAAGAGTGGCCTATGATCAATTTGCAAGTGCGTGCGACACCCACATCCTCCTCCCACCAACCTATTTGGAGATGAGACTGTGGAGAGATGCTCCTGCTACTGGTGGGAACACAAAACATTATGTCCCAGAGCTCTAGAAGTGAATGCCAGAGAATCGGGTGTTCCAGGCCAGTGGGCAACATGAGACCCTGTCTCATCCAGACACCACAGCCATGAAGCCCTAGGAGGTGGGGACTGAGACTGTGATAAGCTTCAGTGTGTTCCCCAGCCCCCACTCCCTTTTCCCTGGGCCCTACTTGACCATGTTGTTCCAGGGCTCAATCCCAGGGCCTGTGCATGCTCGGCAAATGCTACTGCTGAGCTAAAACGTCAGCCTGAGACCTAACTCAGGAAAGCCATGCCCATACCTACAACTGCAATAGGCAAACGTGTGCAGGGGCTCCTTAGGCTGGATGAAATAATAATCATTTTCTGGGTAATTTAATGACAGTTGTACAACTTTGTGAATCTACTAAAAACTAGTGAATTTATACCAGCGAGAAAGACAGGTTTCATGATGTTAATTCAATCAATAAAGTCAGAAAGCCCCAAAGTGTTCCTGTTACCCACTAGTTCTTTGGCTTCTCTGTAGCTACTAAGCAGCTGGCCACATCCTAATTTAGGTTAGAGAACAACCCTTCTCCACGCTAGGACCCTAACTTAGGTTAGAGAACAACCCTTCTCCACGCTAGGACCCTAACTTAGGTTAGAGAACAACCCTTCTCCACGCTAGGACCCTAACTTAGGTTAGAGAACAACCCTTCTCCACGCTAGGTCAGACGGGCAGGAAAATGGAACTACATCAAAGTAAGAACTTGATCTCTAACAGCACAGCGAGTGCTGGTGCTGTAGGGCAGTGTCACATGCCTGTAGTCCTGGTGGCTACTGGGAAGGTTGAGGCAGGAGGATTGCTTAAAGTTTGGGTATTCTGGGCTGTAGTGTGCTATGCCAATTTGGTTTGTACAAAGTTTGACATCAGTTGGTGGCTGCTCCAGAGTTCGGTACCAGGTTGTCTAAGGAGGGACAAACCGGCTCCAGGCAGAAACAGAGCATGTCCAAATATCTGCCACAAATAAGAAAATTAGTGAGTGATTGACCACACATGGGGAAGGAAGAGCACATCGGGTTTCCTCGCACACTCTGAGGCTTAGACAAGGGTGTGAGGGAAGGCCTGCAGAGGGCTCAGCAGCAGAGGCTGGAGGCCGAGCCTGAGAGCCTGAGTCTGGTCCCTGGGCCCCACACGGAGAGGAGGGAACAGACTCCACGGTGTGACCTTCCCATGTGCGCCGTCACCCCTGACAAAAGGTAAACATGACTTTAGAGGTGGAGAAAGGAAGGAGGGCTCCACGTCAGATGTGGGTTCTCTGCTCTCAGACAGCTTTGCTTTGGAGCCTAGGCTGCTCTCAAGTCTGTGCTCCTCCTGCCTCAGCTTTCTGAGTGCTGAAATTATAGGCTTCATCAGTCTATCCACTGCGACTACTGCTTTGACCCTTTTTATCCAACAACCCTTTCCACTCCACCTTTGATGGACTGTCAAGAGCCAAGACAATTTTGCTAACCTTTACTTAGAAAGACAAATCCTACAGATCAGCATACCGAGGAAGCCTTTTGGAATCATACTGTGAGCCGCCCGCCCTGTACATACAACTGAGACTGGCTCGCATGAGGGTAGGGCTGACCTCTGCTTTAAACATCTGCCCCAGCATGCATGGGACTTTCAGTTTGACTGGGGGTTGGGGGGAGAGTGAAAAAAAGAACAACTTCCACTCCTGCAAAACAAAACAAAAAACATTACCACCTCAGACTCCTCCGGTGATATTTTATAATTTGAAATTGTAATATTAAGATGTGGATTTTTTTTCAGTATTTTCAAACAAAACTTTCTTGCAAATGAACCCCAAAGTTGGTAGCTTTTTTTCAACTTACTTCACTTTAAATATTCAAACGGGTCTGAGAAAATAGCCCAGTGCTAGAGCACAGTCGGCCAGGTCTGTTCTCTAGTCCCCTAACAGCAGAAAGTCACGTGATTGTCACAGACTCTCTCTGGCAGCTGCGGCTTCCCTCCTAGATGTGTGCTGCGATTTTAATTTATCTTTTCATTTCAGAAACAGAGGAGGGAAGTTTAGTATTTATAGCTGGGCCACACAGTCTACATGGAGGAGCCTTAAAAACTGAAGGTGCAGCGCCAGCTAACAGTGGAGCAGAGCTCCCCCTACTGGCACAACACATGACCTCTCAGAGCTGGTTAGGAGGCAGAACTGCAGGGAAAGGCAGAGGCAGGGGACTGCCTCCAGATAGAGAGTAACAGCACAATGCCCACAACTGTGGTGACAGCAGAAGGTCTGCAGTGTCAGCGCCCAACGCAGGGCAATGGCAGCAATGGAGTGAACTGTGGACAAAAGGACCTACACGTTCCAAATCTACTTCCTGGGATGGGTCATTCCTGGGCAACCGCAGCAGCCTTCAAAGATTGTTAGTGTCTGCTGAATGGTCAGCGTAGGGAGTAAGGTTTATTGAAGTCATGGTGGCATGGCTGCACACACCTTTAATCTCATCATTTGGGAGACACAGGCAGGTGGTTCCCTCTAAGTTCATGGCCAGCCTGGCCTATATAACAAGTTTCATGACAGCCAGGGCTGTGCACTGAGTCCCTGTCTCAAAAACAAACTTAACAACCCAAAGAGACTGCAACTGTTCAAGTTTAAGTTAAAAAAATAGAAAAAGATGTTCCTTATGAAAGAATTAACTTTAAAAGATAAATCTAAATGGTGTCTGTTATTCAACAGGAAATTCTAAAATCCCCAAAGTGGGCAAGTGACATAAACATCCCTCCTGATGGCGCAGATGGATGACGGTGACTGGGGTCAGAGAAGTCAGCTTACCAATCAGCACCTGTCCTGGCACTAGTGGTGTCCTGTCTCAACTGCCTTCTACTAAGAACTGGCTTCTCTGTGCTTAATGTGGGCTCAAAGCACGGGCTACTTAACTGTGTCAAACCCTAAGCAGAATGTCCAAGAGACATTCCCTGTCTCTGGCTCTGAAGGCAGGAGATGACGTCCCTAGAGGCTTCTGTAAGTTTGGTAGCGACAGCTCAGTCAGGTGCACAGCAGCAAATGTACTGAAGATGAAAATATCTTAGGGCTCCGTCATAGCTTCAAAGTGAACACGGGAGCTTATGTGGCACCAGAAGACTGAGCCTGGTTCTGGAAAACGCTTTTCTCCATAATTATGAAAGGACAGGGATGTTCCCCAGAGGCATCAGCATCAATACTAATCAGAATCATCTTCTGTGGGGTGGGGAGAAGAAAACTTCACCTGTCAGTCTCTCCGAAGAAAGCTCACCGTTCAACATCCACGTGATGTTTTCCAGCTTTGCCATCCACTGGCTTTAAGGTACAAAGCCGGTTTAACACACAAGCACGACCTCTTGCGCGCTTTGCTTGTGGCCATTTAAACCAGAAAACAGTTAGGGTGAAGCTGCGGTTCATTACCTGGTCGACGTGCTCGTCTTTTCCACTGTAGACATGAGCTTCGCAAATGCATCAGTCACTCTGAGGCTTGAGGTGGAGGTCTCCAGCTTAGCAGTTGTTAATTCATACAACTCTGGATCCACACCTTACAGCACAGAATGACAGTGAGTGAGGGCAAGCTTCACGGGTCATAGCAAGTGGCAAGCTGTGACAGCAATAATACTCTATCCAGGTGAGTCTGCATAAGCACCACTCACTGTCATCGTCATAGCAAGTGCTGCCCTTCTGCATGTGAGAAGTCATTGCTAAGCGTTCTGCACCGGGCGCGTGTGCTCCAAGTGGGTGGACGGCAGATAACCATGCAGCTAGTTCTCACCTTCCGCCCTTACAGGGTTTCGGGATTGAACTCAGGTCACCAACGTGGGCAGCAAGCACCTTTACCTGCTGAGCTCTCTGTGTCTATTTTTATTTTACGTGTGTCTGTCTGCATTTATGTATACATATCTATACATGCCTAGTGCCTGAGGAGGCTAGAAGGGGGTGTAGGAGTCCCTGGAATTGGAGTCACAGACGGTTGTGAACCACCATGTAGGTGTTTGGAATAGAACCCAAGTCTTTTGCAAGAGCAGCCAGTGCTCTTAACCACTGAGCCAATTACCCAACCTCATGTTTTCTTTATTAAATGGTAGGCTTTGAAGTATCTATAAAAGGAATACATAAAAATACCGTTTTGAAATAAATGTTATATGTAGCTGATGCCTTTCAAATACTTCAAGAATTTCCAGCACTCAGTTTTGTATTCATTTCTGACACACAGGGTTTATAAATAGAATGAGCGTGCTATGATATTCTCAACATTTTTATTTTATCTTATTTTAAGACAAGGTCTTGCTCTGTAGCCTATGCTGGCTTCGACTCATAATTTTCCTGCCTCGGCAGGAGAATTATCCCTGAGTGTCGGGATTACAGGTATGAGTTACCACACCCAACCTTCAACGTTCTCGTTTTAAAAAAATATTTATTTTTACGTGCACGTCTGTGTAAAGGCGTGTGGATCCCCTGGAATGGGAATTAAAGACGGTTAGAAGCTGCTATGTGGGTGCTGGGAATTGCTTCCAGGTCCTTTGGAGGAGAGGCCAGTGCTCTTAACCGCTCTCTCCAGCTCAACGTCCTCAATTTTTAGACTGGCTGATGAACCTAATTTTGAACCTTGCTCTGATCTTATAAAAAAAAATTTTTTAAGACTGCAGTATTTTTTTCCATGTCAGAGACTTGAAGATTAATATAAAGTCTCTGGTATAAAAAATGATTTGGTAATTTGGTTATCTTAGCCATGACTAAAGAGATGAACAATTATTTAAAGCATCAAATTATTACTAAAAATTGACTGCATGTTCTTTAGGTAAGAGGTGGCGTGGGTAAAATACTTCCAGAATGTGGCTCAGAGCACTGCTGACGTACAGGATCTGTTACACATGTGTAGTTGACTTTAATCTGGAAGCCTGCAGTTAGGACAGTCAGCCAGGGGAACAGAAAGACAGCTAAGCGGGGGCTATAGTTAAGCATCAGTTTACAAAAAAGGCTTAACAGCCTCTCCGACTTCTAATTCTTCTTTCTTCTTTGAGACACGGCATTACCATGCTGCTCTGCTCTGCTGGTCTCAACCTCCTGAGATTTAGGTGATCCTCCTGCCTCAACTGGGACTACAAATGTGCACGACTGTACTTGGTTCAAGTTTATTTTCTAAGAACAGCCTATGAGATTAGACAAAAGGTATAATAAACTCATGAAGAGTTCTCTCGTTTCTGAACCAATCCTCTGGTGAGCGCGGACGGGCCTCAGATATTACAGGAACCAGCTTCCAGGTACTGAGTCCAAAACAAGGGAGAAGGTGTGCGCTGACTCCCAAGGTCTTACTAGCTCATTCATGTACACTTTCAGGACATCCTTTAAAAACTTCTGTTTTTCTACAATAAGCATATAGGCCAAAGTTAAAATAGATGAAATTGTAGATGTCTATATAAAGAGCGAATGGACCAAAACCTTCTCTTTCCCACTGTGTAAGGTTAGTTACAGCACTGCAGGTGAGATCTGTGTACCATGCAGAACAAGGGCACCTGAGCGGTGGCAACAGTGTATGCGTATTAGACTGCCAAGCGCTACACGGGAGACTGAGAACAGCAGCACTGGCAATGACAGAAGAAAACCACCATTCTATCCCACACAACATCCCTCCCTCTGTAAACTGCCCCAACCCAACAATGACTGCGATCTGTGACAATTACAGTTAACGTTTTCAGAAACAAGGCAATTATTTACTATAAACTACAGAGTTTTTAATGGAAGTTTTTTTTAAACAGATCCTTACGGAGGCACAGCTTGATTACACAATTAACGTAGCCAGCCAAATTCTATGCCAACCTCCTAAAATCACACACACGATAGTTAACAGCAAGCTAAGAAAACATGACTTTCCCATAAACAAGTTTAAAAAAGGACAAACGAGTAGTAAGCTGAACACTAAAGAAGGACTTGGTACCTGAAGCCGGGGGACGTTTTAATGAAACCCAGTAACAATAGAAAGCCAAGGCAAATTTACTGTAAACAAATTTCCACAGCAGCCAGAGCATACTGATGCAAACCCAGAGTTAAAGGTTTCCCAGGGCAGAGCCCTGGACCACTGCTCCCATCCATGGCAGCCTTAAACTTCCCAGACTGATTACCTTGCAGCTGTACACTGAACCCAATTATCAGGCCTTCTCAGCACTTCTTTAAGCAGCCAGGTTATTTGTGTTCCTATCAATGCTTTTTAAACAAATTTAAAATATAAGCACATTTGACATCTAATCAAAAGAAAAAGTGACCTCTTTTTCATTATAATGCAGACTGACCAAATTTAGCTGAGAGAGAACTTGGGTAACTCCCGCTTTTACCTCCAGTAAGAACCATGACAATTTTAGCTCCTCCATAGGTCAGATATTCTTAGTAGAACTTTAAGTAGTAAAGTATCAATTTAAATAAGTAGGAGTTTAGCTCTGAGAAATCTAGTCCTTCCCCCTGAGATCCGTGGGCTTCCCTGGGGCAGGCACGAGGGCTTCCCTAGCTGGAGATGAGAGAAGGGCACCTGGGGCAGGCCTGCCCTTGGCTGGCCTTGTTCTTCCCTCATCTTCATGGCTGATAAACCGCCGAAGTGGGTGGCTGGACTACCTAACAGACTCACCCCAAACAAAACACCCCTCAATTCTCAGGAACCCGGGCTAGCTACAAAACGGGCCACTAGTGGGCGCAGAAGGGAGTCCCCAGTTTGCATCCCGGGGGTTAGCATTTATTTATTGCAGTAGCTGTCTGATAACCAATGACTGCCACATCACAACTTTGGGAGGACAGGGATTCATTAAAATCATATTCAATAAAATGTAAACATTAAAATGCCATTATAATTTCCATCTTTTATTTGGTTAGGAAAGTACATTAGTCCTTTGGTCAGTGAACGAGGGTTGAACACTAACAGGTATAGTAAGCTGAAGTTTAGCGGCTGGGTTCATAGCAGTTACTTTCTACCATTACCTTTTGTTAACATCTTTATTCTCCATGGAGACTAACAGTGTGCTTTCTGTTTAAGAACTACGTAAAAACGGTAATGTTTTAAATAAGGGACTGCATAACTACATGCTAGATTCCAACATTTTGGATTCAATATGTATTTAGCAGCACTAATAAGCACTAACTAAAATGTTAGAATTTGTACAAGTTACATTATTATAGACACTATAATATGAAGCCATCTTTGTGTATTAAAACGTTCTTATCTTGCTACTGTTATTTTCAAATGGCTTTACAGAATATGCTTTCAAAATAAGCATATAAATACGTTTTCCATTGAGAGGGGTGAGCTGTGTAGAGCCATCAGGGCTACAGCACTGTAGAAACTGCTGTCAGCTCTCAAGAGAGCCCTCAGAGAAGGTACTCCTAAGAACGCACTTCATGTGCACTGTTTCTTACAACCAGCTATCAGGAAGGAGAGGCACGGGGAGCACAGCCCACCCTGACCCTTGTTTATAGGAAAGTCAAGTGTGCCATGCTTTAGTAAATAACCACAACTATGGTTAAGCGCTCTGCTGACCTGGGATTGTGCTGCTGCTAGAGCTACTGTCATCCACGGGCCCAAAGAAATCAAGGTTCAGGAGAGCGGAACCTCCACTAGCTTGGAGTTCAGTGACCGTGTTGGTGGGCAGCCACACAGAAGGTAAGCCAAGGGAGGAGGGGTTACGTGTGAAAAGGGGTAAGACACACACTTGAACATGCAGGTTATAATTAGTAGTCATTACATATTTTAAAAATCAACATTAAAACAATGTGTACAGCATTAGGTTTTCATAACTAAAGTAACAATTTAACTCTCCTTGTGTACAATGTAAATAATGTAACACTTTGTTAGGTTTTAGTTAGAAGTCAGTTCTTTCAATCAAAACTGAAAAGTATCAGAAAGACCAGAGAAGGCAATACTAGTTAAAGGGAAACAATACTTCCTCTTAACCCAACAGTGATCGTTACATGCCCGATCTCCCATGTTAGTTTCTAGTAACAATTTCTGGTTTCTATTGGATGCTTTTTAAAAGAATGACAAGGTTGTGAGTTTCCGGACATGCACCAACATTAACTTATTTAAAATAACATTATCTAGGTTAGTAACTGCCCTGCCCCGATGCACAAGCTGCACTGTCCCCTTTAGCTCTGCAACAGCAGTCACAAGCAGTATACATTTTTAAAGGAATTGTTAATAAAAAGCATGACTTCACTGAAGACACCAGACAACAGCAAAAGGTGCATCCATCCAGGCTTTCCTTCAGCAGGACATTCAACTGATGGCCTCCAGGGACCCCAGTGACCCCAGGGTCCCAGCTCGTACCACTGGGATGACAGTGACAGTGTTCTAGACAATGGCTCAACCACTTATGAGGCAATTATAAACCAGGGTCCATGGAAAACCCATAGCATGGATTCTAAAACCAGTACTGTGTGTTAAAGACTCTACGGTATTTGCATAAGTTACTCCCCTTTTAGAGTTTAAAAGTCATAAGAAAGATCATTGATTTTTAGAACTGATCTGTTAATATTTGGAGCTAAGTTTAAAAATAATCATGAAAATCATTCATCTCCATTTGCATATAAGTACGCTATAAAATGCTACTGAGTCTGAAAACTACATTAAGTCGATAAATACGGATCTATCTGCACACTGGTTTTGGTTAAGTGAATAATTGTGCTTTATGCTTTGGAGCAACTGCTAGCCACAAGACTTTGTATCCAAGAAAATTTCACAAAGTAAAGCTGTAAAACATTCAAATAAAGTGGTTCTAGCTGAAATATCATTTAAATTATCTAATTTTGACTTAAGATAAAGAAACTAAAACTTTACCTTATTCTTACTACCAATACGTGGGCATTAATATTGTTGATAACAGTAATGGCTGGTATCTTGAGCAATTGCTATTTAGAAAGAAAGCCTGAATTTCCAAAGATAAGAGTAAGAAGTTATGTTCAAACAAAAAAGGAACTCAGCAGAGAGAAGTCTGTCTGAACTGTGTAGCTTTCTTAGCTCTAGCCCTCGTGCTAGAGGCTCTACGGAGAGACGTACCATCTAAAGGGTTAGTAAGGCCACTGCTACTCCAGTCAAACTGGACAGGTGGGAGAGACTCCTAGAGTTGAAAACCAAAACAAAACAAAAACAAAAACAATCAAAATTAATCAGTATAGGTAGTAGCAACATAAAAATTTCTTAAAACAAAACAACTCCCTAAAAGTACAACAAGACCATTATGCAACAATGTACCTATGACAAACTTTGGATAACTACGATTTCAGGTTATTTGCAAATATTAACAAGCTGAAATTGGAACACTTATAAGCAGTATGCTTATTGATATTGTATTTTAAACTGTTAAATTTCAAGAAGAGGATTTAAAACAGAGTTTTTAAACTTAGTGATTACATTCATTTAAGTACTAGTCATGTAACACTAACATAAAATACAGCAGCACAGAGAAGGAAGTGCATTGAGAGGGACATCGAGGCTGTTGAAGGTGAGAGAAGTAACTAGTCACACACAATCTTAACTAACTTAGCTGGTCTCATGACATAGAGAACAAGGAACAGTCCAGGATCTCTAGTACTTTATAGGTTTCCTGAATTCAAAAGAAAAGGAACTGCACCAAAAAACTGCACACTTTTTTTTTTGTCTGTTTTTGAGACAAGGTCTTCCTATGTAGTTCTGAGTATGGCTGGCCTGGGACTCACTATGTAGACCAGGTTGTCCTTAAACTCAGAGCTCTACCTTTCTCTGCCTCTGAGTGCTAGAATCAAAGTCCTGTGCCACCATGACTGGATGGAATGTACATTTTTAAGGTGTTCATTTTCAGATATTTAATTTAAAGTGAGAGAGAGAGAGAGAGAGAGAGAGAGAGAGAGAGAGAGAGAGAGAAACAGAGACAGAGAATGTGTGTGTGTGTGTGTGTGTGTGTGTGTGTGTGTGTGTGTGTGGTGACCAGAGGAAGACACTGGACATAGTCTATCTTACTTCTCTAGGGCAGGTCTGGTCTCTCACTCAACTGGAGCTAGGCTGCCAGTCAGAAAGGCCCAGGACTGGGTTACAGCCTCGGAATGACATACTCTTTTTATTTGGTGTGGGAGATCGAAACTTAGGTCTGGACACAGGTAAATATTTTTAACCCACTGAACCATCTCTCTGGCCCAATTAATATATTTTTGAGATGAAGTCCTGCTAATTTCTCAGGTTAGTTTCAAACCTGTGGTCCTCATGCTTAAGGCTATTCAATAGGTGTAGGTCTATGTCCCCATGACAGGTCAGGGATTTATTTTAGTCAATTTCTCTGACTTCGAAATTACTTGAAATCATTATTTTCTTTTTCATTTTGAGACAGAGCCTTGTTAAGTTGCTCAGGCTGGCCTTAAACCGACTATGGAAAGCCAGGCTGTTTTTTAAACTCTGTCCCACTGTCCCATCCTCCACGTCTGATCATAGCACACCTTAGAAGATTTATGAAACAACATGCTGAAATGAATTTTCTAAGTGATTAGATGACTCTAGGGTTTTCAATCTCAAAACATACAGGGAACAATGGGAACACTGAACAGAAGGTAGTTGGCAAATGTTCCTTAAATGGCCAGTCTCTTCCCCTCAAGTTTTTGTTCCCTCTTTTGGTGGCTATGGTGACAACACTTATGGAATAACTTGTGCTCTATTAGGCTTTTAAACACCAGCATGCTGTGGCTTATTTACTCTCATGCCGTTGGCACTGATGGCCACGCTTCGCTGTAAGGAAGGCACTGTAACAACACTACGCTTCCCTTTTTTTCTGGGTAAAGACACTATTACCTGTAGGACAGGAACATGAATAAGTTCCTGTATATAATTGCTTTGATAAAATGGGGACAGGCAGACTAATAAAAATCTAGTTCAGCCTGTCCGTCTTGGAAGTTGAGAAGGTATAAACCCAGGTAAAAGGCTAACATCAGAGACACCCGAGTGAAGGACGGTGGGACAGGAGGGAGGGTGACTGTGCAGCGTCTCTGTTCTGGGTCTGTGCTGTGCAACAGCTCCAACCTCCGCTAAATCCTCAGCTCCTGAGGGAGGGAGGGAGGGCGGGCTCTGTGATGAGGGAGGAGTTTTGTATGCCGACCGTGGGGCGATTACCTGCATCCACACCTGTGACCAGGCGAGACATAACTACATGTAAATGAATCTTATTCCTGATTATACCTTATACCCATTGTAATTATGTGAATGGTAGCCAAGGGCTATATAGGCAGACATGCAGGCCTTTTCTTTGTTCTATCTTTGTAACACCATGAATAACTAATAATTTCATATAAGTTAAAAATAATGCTGGGGAAACCCTATTTTATAACCTACCTAAAGATTAATAAATACATATGGAAAAAATCTTTTTTAGCTAACTGTAGAGCAAATACATCTGAGCAGATCTAACTTACTCCACTTTTGGAAAAGAGAGACCTTTAGTGGTTATGTTCAACAATGAGAAACTGGGCAACTCAAACAGCTCCGTCAAGAGGCTGAAGCTGCTGCCGCTGACCGGGTGGGTAAGGACCAGTCAGACTTGCTTGTGTAGAATGAAACATGAGTTCAAGACACCCGGCCTCTGCAAAAAAAACCAAACCAAACCAACAACAAAAAACCTACCCTGTGTCCCCCCTCTAAGATGTTTACCTTTTGTTCTATTTCTGATCTACTAAATTTCATACTCTCATGGTGCAATTAATTATTAATCTCTCTCTGACCTTCAACTCAGTATTTACCTGCCTCAGTCTCCCAAGTGCTGGTATGACTAAGTGCTCGACAAGAGAAGCAATGGTTGTAGGACTGACAAATGCTGCTCAGGTTGAGAGGGGAAAAACCCCAACCATAAAACAAGTGTTTACATTGGAACAGAGCAGGTAACTGACAAGGATTTATGCAACTGTGCTAAGCTTGACAGTTCTATTCAGTGATGCTAAAAATAAAAGCACACAAGGAATGTGAGGTACATGGTTTCTGGGCAAAAGAAAAAATATGAGGTGCTGAACAGGTATTTCCTGATATAATTTGCAGACCTCCATCATCACAGGCTATGGTCATTCACCTGAAAAGCACAACCACCACGAGATGCAACATGGCTACTCTATGAACAAAAAGTGCATGGACACTACACACAGCATGCTAGTGACACAGCGCTTTACACCAAGAAAGCCCTTATAATGCAGTCAGATGCTTATTTAACCTGAACCACAGGCATGAAGCCAAGCAATGACTGCAATTTGGTGATGGCAGGTAAGCAGCCCAGCACAA
The DNA here is from genome assembly GCF_021556685.1 of Rattus norvegicus. Lineage (NCBI taxonomy): Eukaryota > Metazoa > Chordata > Mammalia > Rodentia > Muridae > Rattus > Rattus norvegicus. The sequence goes on from NC_141547.1 coordinate 99,239,494, forward strand.
AATTCTAAATTAAAATACACGTACTTCATTTGGTCATCTGAAATATGCTTTTGGTTAAGTCTGAATTAAGTTATTTAAGACTATAACACTGTCTAAGTTGTGACTAGAAGGTGCTTCTAAGATGTAGAGCTAAATGACAAGCAACAGTTAACCAATGAAGTAAGCAGCAGTTATGGGGATGCTGTATAGAAAAGGCGAAGAGCCAAGAGGAAAGGCTAACACTGCAGGGAAGAGGATGGTGCTCAGGCAGAAGGAAGTCAGCACAGAGTAGGCCTGGAGTGTAACATGAGGGCAGGGAAAGGAGGGGCTGACAGACTGCATGACAGCCTGGCCGCCCACCAACACTGAGCCAGCAGCAGTGTTAGCTCACGCTGCGCCCAGCGGCCCGGGGGGGGGGGGGGGAAGGGGTAACACACCTTAATCCCAGCACTAAGGAGGATCTCTAAGTCTGAGGACAGCCTGGTCTACAAAGCAAGTTCCAAGATAGCCAGGGCTACTAAGAGAAGCCCTATCTCAAAAAACCAGACAACAAAACCCAGAGTGGCATGTAATAGTAAAAACAGATGTTTCTTCAAACACACTTGAAAGGGTTGGACCTATATTTATACATCATTTTCTAAAGAATGTTCTTTAAGACACTTCTTCCACAAAAGTATGATTTTTCTCTTCCTAAACACTGCAAAACAGGTCCTGTGGTCAACTAAATTTGAGAAATGAACTAAAATTAAATAGTGGCATTTACTGCAGGGCTCAGGGGCACTGAACGTGTATTGTGAACCTCGGTATAGTATTTTCCCCAAACTTACTTTACCCTGGATCATGCTTTAGTGGGCTGCTGCTATAGAATACACATTTTGGGAAGAACTGTCCCAACATACGTTCACTAGATATAACTTATAGGTGTTAGCACAAATGCAGTGTTTCTTAGTGTCTGAAAATCTCGCACTTATATTGTGTCAGTATTTATGATATTAAAAATGAAGACTGTAACTTGGACTGGTTTAAAAACTTACTAATAATAACCATTTTGTTTCATATTTTATCTTTTATTTTTGAAAATTACAGATAATTTGTTCATTTGAGTCTAAGGATGTTAATTAAAATCGAAAACATGTCCACCTTCAGGTTTTAAAAAATACAAAATAGAAGACACATTAAGGGAATGAAGCGGTGTGTGTGCCATGTGGCCCTATCAATGCATCATCACTTGCACACGTATTTTACCTGGAATGGATCAGATGTACACGTGTTCATTTCTGGTGTCATAATGGTTGTCTGACCAATAGAAGCAATTTTTTCTGCAGCTGACAGTGGTTTCAGTGGCTCCTTGGTGGGCTCTAACATGCCCTGAAAAAGGTGTGTTAGTCATTAACTGGAAAGGAGCACACAAAGCTTATAATTACGGCGATGTAAGAGAAAAGACTTTTTTTTCAAATATATACAGATTATTTTAGAATAAAATGTTTTGAAGTCAAATCTTCCACTTTTAATAATATTTTACTTTATGCTACTTAAGACACTAATATTACATGAAAAGGCAACATTTCTAACACAGTGGTGTGTTGAAAGCATATGTCTCTTAGTGTGACTTTCATATGTTTAAATCTGAGCGGTGTCTCAGTACTATAGACAGACTGCATTTCAGAGACAAGACACTCTATGTACTCCACAGGATCGGAAACAATTCAAACATACTTTTTTTAAAGTAAAAAATGAAAATATTGTTGATGGGTATAGAAACAAACCAACCAAGCATTTGGTATCAAGGCTCTACCAAACATGAAATGGGTAATTCAGGTTAACTGCACAAAGAAGCAAAACTTCGACATATATAGATCATAGCTGAGGACCAGAGTGAGTGCTTATGCTTACGTCTTCTGGAGACCAAACAACCTGATGAGCTCTTAAATATCTGTTGGTTTACATTCCATATAAAAATCACTTTTAACTCTGTGTGTGCATGTGTGCAAGAGATCAAAGCTACTAGCCAGTAATCTCAGAATCTGTGAATCTAAAACTGCCTTTTAGGAAAATCCCCACTCCCACAGAGGTATAAACTAGAAAAAAGCAATTTACACACTCAACGCCTCCCCAACAGACCTAGTTCCTGTATTAATACACGTGACAGGCTTCCGTGTAGTAGAAGGATCATGGCCAGTGTAGTACCACATGTATATTATATATGTCTTTAGTATGCTTTTATAAAAGAGCATATATTTGGTAATTATTAGTGTCAGCCAAATTTCTTAATTTGAACTATGACTTAAGCCACTGGCGCCCAAGTTGCGGCTGCTAACAGCACCTGAAACCTGATCAAATGTATAAATCGTAGAGCTCTGCCTCGGACTACAAGGAGCTGGAGATAGTGTGACCTTTTTTGTTGTTTCTTTCTTCTTTTTGAGACAGGATTTTTACTGTGGGCATCCTGTAACTCGTTCTGTAGATTAGGCTGGCTGGCCTGGATCTTGGAGATGGCTCCCCAGTGCTGAGATTAAAGCTGTGCACCACCATATTCCACCCATAGAGAAATCTGTGTCTTAAATCTTTCAAGTGATTCTGATGAAGGTGGAGAGTCAGAATCTTAAATGACTATTTCAGGTGCAGTCGTCCATATGAAACGCACCACAGAAAAGACTACAGGTATAACTAAACTTCTGTATCAGAGACCCCACAGGATAAAGTACTGGCCTTGCAAGCATGAGGAGCCTTACTTAGTTCAATAGGCATGGTGACCCCTGCTTACAATCCATGGCTGAGCTAGATAATGTGTGCCCCCACCACCCACCCACATCTACACATAGAAATCAGAAATAAAAGTGGGAAGATCTATTTATGTTCATTAAATAAATTTAGTATTGTAAAATCTTAAAAGCTGTAAGCTTTTTTATTATTATAGGCAATAATAGTTCAAAAGTGAAGCCTACGTTTTGCACCAACTCCTTGCAGGGCTCTGAGCCGGCTAATGTGTGTGAAGCAGCTACTGCTGGCTTCCCAAACTGACTGTAAGCGAAGTTCCAGCTCAGACCAAGAGACTGTGTGACAACCTCTGGAGTACTGTGTTTGAGAAAAAAAGACATGCAAATAACCAACGAATTAAAGTTCTGGACTGTATTTAACTAGAACAGAAAGGCGTACAAGGTAAACAAGGGAGCAAGTGGCAACCGATTAAAAAAAAGCTCGGATGCAGGAAATTCCACAACAAACTGAAAGAAGAAACCATAATGTTCCAGTTCCATGCCAATAAAATTAGTGCCAATTCACAGAAAATAAACTGTGGATTAAAAAATCAAGTTGCCCTTTACAGGCTCATATATGTGGTAAGATTTAGACCTAGATTTATAGTTCCTTACTCTGGTTTTCACGGAGCCCAGGCTGGTATTGAGCCAGCTGTGAGAAGGATGAGCTTGAGCTTCCTCCTGCTCTTCCTGCTTCCACTTCCTCAATGTTGGGATTATAGGTCTGCACCACCACACTAAGCTTTCTTGAGTTTTTACCACATTTCCTCCTTAACTTCAATTTATTCCTTATAATAAGATGACATTTTAGTTTAATAGGACATTTTCTTTTTTTTAAGATTTATTTATTCATTATATGTAAGTACACTGTAGCTGTCTTCAGACACACCAGAAGAGGGCATCAGAGTTCATTACAGATGGTTATGAGCCACCATGTAGTTGCTGGGATTTGAACTCAGGACCTCTGGGAGACCAGTCAGTGCTCTTAACCGCTGAGCCTTCTCTCCAGCCTTTAATAGGACATTTTCATTTAGCAATAATTCACCCACAAACCACAAACACCAAACTTTATGACTGAGAGGCTGGGAAGATAGCTGTGTTTGCTGTGCAAGCCTGAAGACCTGAGTTCAAATCCTCAGGACCCACCTAAAAAGACGGGTGTAGTTGACTGTTCATGCATGCCTGTAACCCTAGCATTGTGAGTGCTGCACAGAGAAGGACTGGGGCTTGCTGGCCTGTAGCCTAGTCCAGGTTCAATGAGCAATTTGCTTCAAAGGAATAAGGCAGAGGGTTATACAGCAAGACACTGATGTCCTCCCCAGGTCTCAGGTACACCTATACACATACGCACATTGACCACACATGCAGACTGGTCACTCCCCACTAAGGAGGCAAAATGTGATTGAATCTTGTTAAAGAATAAAATTAAAAATGTCCATTTGCTAGAACTACCTGGCGTATCTGGAGAAAAAAACAATTAACCACATTCCGAATTAATGGAAACTGTAAGGTCTTGGCTTATTTCCATATATTCTAATTTGGTATTTTCAACTCTTCTGGACACAAATACAGACACATGTGTCCTACCTATATACACATGCATACACATGGTACATACACATGCCAAAAAGTTTAGAAAGAAAACCCATCGAAAGTGTGTTCTAGAAAGGGTTAATTATAGAAATAATCTTCCATTTAAAACAACACATGATCTATAATGAAATATAAAAGTCTCATGCAAAGAAATGAAGGATATATGATATAATTATACATATTACATAAACATGTATCCCTAAGATCACAACATCAAATCCTTTAAAAATGTAGGGTAAGGAGACTGCTCAGTAGCAAAGAGCACGTCTCGCTCTTGTAGAGACCCAGTCAGTTCCCAGCACCCACAAAACAATCACACACAGAAATAAATCTAAATTTTTCTTTTTGTGTTTTTGAGAATGGGTTTTTCTGTATATATAGCCGTGGCTGTCCTGGGATTCACTCTGCAGACCAGGCTATCCTTCAACTCAGAGCTCCGTCTGCCTCTGTCTCCCCAGTGCTGGAATTAAAGGCATGTGTCACCACCCAGATAAATGTAAACTTTTTTTTTAATTTTTTTTTAAGATTTATTTATTTGTAAGTACATTGTAGCTGTCTTCAGACCGGAAGAGGGTATCAGATCTCACTACAGATGGTTGTGAGCCACCATGTAGTTGCTGGGATTTGAACTCAGGACCTCTGGAAGAGCAGTCAGTGCTCTTAACCACTGAGCCATCTCTCCAGCCCAAATGTAAACATTTTTAAAAACTAGATTAACATATGTGTGCATACATGTGTGTACCTATAAGCACAGGTTCCCATGGAAGCTAGACCAGGCTACTGAATCCCCTGAAACTGGAGTTCCAGGTGGCTGTGAGCTGTGGGTGTTGAGAACCACACTCAAGGCCTCTCAAGCACCAGAGTTTTGTGTCCCTTAAGCTAGTTTAGAACTTATGTAGCCTGGCTAGCCTCAAACTTGTGTCCATCCTCTGTCCTAGCTTCCCAGGGGGTGAAATAACAAGAAGAGGCATCATACCCACCTTTCACGCCTTTAAAGTACACTTTCTGCTAAGTGTAGTGATGCACACCTTGAATTTTAGCATCCATGATGCAAACACGGGCAGGCAAATCTCTGTAAGCAAAGGCCAGACTGCTCTACATGGAGAGTCCTATGCCAGCCAGGACTACATAGAAAGACCATGTCTCAAGATAAACAACTACTTTTTTTGGTCATGCTATGTAAGATGATTTTATAGATTAAATGCAATAAATATGGGCAGAAATATTCTGTACTTACCAATCCTGCTGCGTACATGGGCACTATAACAGGTTGCTTCTTATTGCCAGTGAACAGCTATTTAGAGAGAAAGAACACGTGTTTAGAGAACGATTTGTCTGTCATACAATAAAATTGTTTCTAGTATTCTTACGGTGTTTTATTATACTGTGAGTAATGAACTCAATAAGCTTAGCTTTCTTCATGGGCTCATACGTATGTGCATACTACATGTGTACATATACATGTGCATACATACATACACACATGTGTATATATTTAACCCAGTCCAATTTTTCATTTTATAGTTAAGGGGAAACAAAAATTATAAAATATAAGAAAGACTTAGAGCAGTGGTTCTCGATCTGCAGTCATAACCCCTCTGGAGTTAAACAGCCTTTCACAGGTATCACCTGACTATCCAAAAACACAGATATTTACACTGTGATTCACAGCAGTAGCAAAGTGACAGTAATGAGAAAGCAATGAGAGCAATTTTATGGTCAGAGGTTACCATATGAAGAACTCTATTAAAGGTTATAGCGTTAGGAAGGTTGAGAACCACTAACTTTGAGGAACATTATGCTGTCTTAAAATTGCTATATTAACAAGTTAACATTAAAGCCTACTTTTTCTGTAGAGTTAGATAATCACAGCTTAAACAGAAAACTGAAAAACCACACAGGTTTATTAAAGAATTTTTCAAGATTCTAACAAACTCACAATGTTTCGTGTGTCTATTCCCAAGGAGCACAGAAGCTTCTTGTTGCTATGTGAGCCGCCCCACTGGTACCGCAGACCATGTGCATCATGAATGTCCTGCAGTTCGGCCCACACATCCCGCAGCTCACTGTAAAGGCCACAGAGAAGACAGCAGTAGATTACTCCAGCACTTTACAACCATAAACTTCCTCTTCAGCACACTGATGATGCACCGTGCATTACTGTGAACAGCACGGTGACCTATCTTGTGTCAACTGCCACACCGTGTCAAGGCTAGCACTAAGGATGATTAGAAAGGTAAGCTAAGGAACTCGCTTGCTTGCTCTTTATCTGTTTATTATTTACTCTCTGTGCCTAGTGCTTACTCTGCACATGGGTGTGTGTGTGTGTGTCACATTTGTGCCCCATCCCTTCAGACGCAGCAGAGGGTGCTAGATGCCTGAGCCTGGAGCTGTGCTCAGCTCTGAGCAGTGTGGCTCTGAGGCTTTATAAGAGCACTGGGTGCTCTCGCTGCTGAGCCACTTCTGCAGCTTGTTCTTTTTGTTGTAAAAACAGTAAACCCAACTTCCAAGGCTGGGGCTAGAGCTTATTGGTTGAGCTCTGCCTTGCATTCCCAAACCCCTGGGTCCCATCCCCAGCACTGAGAAACTTGGCAGGGTGGTGCAGGTCTATGATCCCTGGACTCAGGAGAAAGAGTTCAAACTCATCCTTGGCTACACAGTAAGTTCCAGGTTGGCCTGTGATACATGAGACACTGTTTCAAAAAATTAACATTTAAAAGGGGGAAAAATCACTTGGCATCTACCATTTTAATTTAATAGAGTTACTCAATATTTGGGTCTTTTTTTGTGGTCTGAGACAGGTCTCACTATGTAGCTCAGTGAGCCTGGCCTCTGGCTCTTCTTGCCTCAGCCTTAGAGTGCTAGAATTATATGCTCCCATGCCCAGCTCTCCACAAGTCTTTATTCACAAACAGAGGTACGGTTATATAATTCTCTACTTTTTCCAGATTATATTTCTGGCCTGCATAGGGACAGCAGTGCATCTGCCACATCTGTCACTCTTGGTTCCCTTTTCACTGTTTTTAGTTACCATGGTCGACTACGGCAGGAAAATACTAAAGGGGAAATTCTAGCAAGACATACTGCGTTAATGTTTAATGAGGTGTTATTAGGAGTATTTACCCCATGTTATCATCTGTACCATCTCAGCAGTACGGTATGCTGAGAGAGCACACTCACCTAAGTCTTATTACAGGGCAACAATCTTCTAATAGTTATGACTGATAATCTCTGGTTATGTTTAATTTAAATGAAACCTTATGGACATATAGGAAATACAGCACAGATGGAGAGTAGCACTATTCACTATTTCCAGCATCTTCAGGATCTTAGAGCACACTCCTTATGGATGGGGGAAGGGCTGCTGACTTTGCCAATGGCTACATGACACTTGGTTAGGTCAATGTGCTATCATTTGTTCACCTATAGCCTACAGCTCTCTACTTGGATAATATTATTAGGCTGGCAGTGACCATCTTTTAGTATTCTATTGTGTATATTATTGTATGGTATGTTATTTCCTTATATTAAATCTCTTGGAAAGAGATTTGTACACCCTGCCCCTCTTTTTTTCCTTAGAAATCACTAAACAACAATGAGAAGAAAAAAGAACAAAAAAGAATGCCAATCTTGAATGGAATCAAGACAAGTGGAAGCCAGTACAAGAAGTGCTGAGGCTGTAAAGAGAGACAAACAAGTTGCCCATGACCTCGTTAATGGAAGAGAGGAGACACCTGAGAAGGAGAGGGTACTTCCAAAGGCAAGAGTCAGGAAGTATAAAAAGACTAGCCAGAAACGGAAGGACTCCGGGATCAAATAATTAACAGGGCCCCTAGGAAAGGAACACAGAAGCCAAGGAGAGATAGCAGTTGTAAAGGTGAAACAATAAAGAAGTGTTCGCTTCTGAAGGGCAAGCAGTTAGTGTAATGAATGGAAAGACTTATACCAAGGCAGTTCGTTGTGAAATTTCAGATCATAACTTATCCATCTGTATTAACAGAAGACAGTAAAATGTGTCTTGTGCATTCACCCTAACAGGCTGTATCAAGTGGGACAGAAGTCCTTTTTTTTTTGGTTCTTTTTTTCGGAGCTGGGGACCGAACCCAGGGCCTTGCGCTTCCTAGGTAAGCGCTCTACCACTGAGCTAAACCCCCAGCCCCCGACAGAAGTCTTAAGATGACAGTTATACAGAGGCCTAGGCTGAGCCATTCTAAAACCTGGAGGGTGTGGAGGGATGGCAGTCTGATAAGAAAGACTGTATGAACAGGCTCTTAGGGGCAAAGAAAGATGTAGAAAATAAAGCGACTATATGACATACGTGGGAGCTGAAGTGTTTTAGGTTTCAGGCTGTCTTAGATTTTGGAGTAACTGTATAGACTTTATTAGTCGGGCATCTGAAATGCTCCAAAATTATAAGCTTTTTAAATATCATGTCAATATTCAAAAATGTGTAGATTAAAAAAAAACCCAACCCCTTCCTTTTTCAGTGCTGGAGATCAAACCTGGGGCCTTGCACAAGCACTAGCAGGTGATCTACAACTGCCTTACACCGCTACACAGCTCCCACAAGTTTTACATGTCATAGCACTTCAAAGAATGGATTTCCAAATTAGGGATGCTCATCTTGAAAATACAAGATTTAAAAATGGTATGGAAGGGTGTGATGTATGTATATGGAGCTGGTGAGAACAGGTAAGCCAAGTGTGTGACATACCTGTAATCTTGGCACTTGCAGCCTGGGCTGTATAGTCAGGTAGTCAGACACTGTCTAAGACAAACTCCAGCTCACTTACTGTTTAGGTAGCCAGGAGGTAACACAACACAGGCTGATTCAAATCATCAGGGTAGAGACAGGGATCCCCTAAGTCTTCTGCACATGACTATAATATTATAGGATATTAGAGCAGTGCTGTGAGAGGCGTGACAAATCATAACAACTGAAACCAACAGTCACAGCTTTCTTGAACAGGTCCTACTTACCCACACTCAGCTAAGGCCTCTCTTGCTTTTACTGGTGAGTAGTTTGTCTCCAGCAAGTGCTTCAGGGAAGTAACTTCCTCTTCGGCATCAGGGACGAATACAGAAGGAAAACAGGCTTCGAAAATTCTCTCCAACCGGTTGAGTAAAGCTGTCTGAATCAACCCCCAAAAAGTTCACTTTCATTTCTTCAGTTTTAATGATGACTTAATTTTAGCTCAAGAATACACACACACACACACACACACACACACACACACACACACACACACACACACAGAGAGAGAGAGAGAGAGAGAGAGAGAGAGAGAAAGAGAGAGAAAGAGAGAGAGAGAGAGAGAGAGAGAGAGAGAGAAGGAAATTACCACTCAAACACAGGAAACAGATCAACAATTCCTCTAACTGATTAGGTAATCATGCTGCTGCTGCAGCAGGTGGCTGTAACAGGGACCACCATGCACTGGTACTTTCTATGTCGTGTCTTAGTCTGTTACGGAGTTCTACAGAGGAACACAAGTCATTACTCTGTGTGTAGTAAGTTTTCGTAATCTTCCAAAAGCCAAACTAACCCCCCCCCCAAAAAAAAACCCAAACAAATAAAAACCGGACAAGAAAACCCTCCGGCATTATCTTCTCTCTTGCCCCGGCAGCAGAGTAAACACAGAAGGAGGAGTGGGGTCTGGGGCAAGTAGGCTACCCACAGCCACCGAGAACCGTTTTCTCGACATAAACACGTAACTGTGGAAGCCTTTACCACTGCTGCAGAACACAGTAAAAAAGAGTCTCCATTTAAAGAGGGCCGAGGAGGTGGCTCAGTCCACACCACCCCAGGGAGCTCACAACCCCAGCTCTGGGCTTCTTGAGCACCAGTGCTGACACGCACATGCACAAATACACAACACACCCACAACACTTAAAGGTAAGAAAAGTACATCTTAAATGTTTACACGTATTTATTCCCTGCGTAGTGGTGGTGGGTATGAGGTGGGGGAAGCTGGAGGCGGGAGGCCAACTGTTGGGAGCTGGGTCCCAGGAAGTAAACTGAGCTCTTCTGGCTTGGCAGCAAACACTTTTACCCGCAAAGCCATCCTGCTGGCCTGAGCGTCTCAATTTTTACTGATATGAAATCCACTAGCTCTTTATCATTGACATCCTATACTACCTTTAATAAATCTCATTTCTCTACTTACCTTGAGGTAAAACCTGCATATTTACTAGAGTATTTTTCGCCATAAAATAGACAGATAAATTTACTTGGCATTTTGAGCTTTTTTAAATTATTAATTCAAATTTCTTGAATTTAGAATAATAATTTTTTTGGGTGTCACTGTATTTATTGACTATGTGCACCCTTACTCCCATTTTCTTAATGTTTTCATACGTGCAATATATTTTACAATTGAATACAATTGATTATTTATGCATCAAGTAGGAATACAAACTGTTAGAAGTTAAAGCCTGTTGGGAATAAATGTACTACTAAAACTGATAACAGAAAATACCACATCAAAATAGTTCCTCCTGGCAACTGACACAGACAAGGCAACACTTGATTTCTCCTCTGTAGTAGTCAGTAACTGGAGACAGAGACACAAAGGGCATAATTTCCATAATCGCATTTTCCAAACCTCAACTTCCCTTTTGGAAGCTGTGCCACAGCAAACCCTCCTTGGTTGTAATTAGTCTCAGGGTGCTCCTTTTCCATCTCTGCCAAAGCTCTCTGACACCCTCATTATATTCTTGTGAGATGAGGAAAAGTCTCACTTTCAATTATGAACCCTAAAGCAAAGGGTAGGTAGACTTCAGATCCCTAGGCTTTTGAAACTTGAGCCTGTCAAGGGGACCCAGCGCTGACTTCAACAAGGGGAAGAGACAGACGTGACTTGGAAAGAGATCAGGTAACTATCTAATTGGAAACCTGAGGAGCACTTCCCTCCTGGGCAGGGAAGGTAATAAAAACTCACCCAGGACCATATTTTATTTTCCAGAAAATTAAATCTTTACTGTATCATTTTTGTTATTCTTCTTAGAGTAAAGGGGAAAAACTCAACCTGTTACCAGAAGAAAACAGGAATCCTAAATTCAGCCAGCTGGGCAATACCATATATACAATGCAGGTTTTAGGCATACTAGTGTTATCACGAGCAAGTGCTCAAATGACTGCAGTGTACTTGAGGGAAGGAAATTCCATTACCTAATTACTTCAATTTTTTTCTTTCTTTTTCTTCAGTAAATGATATAAGCTACATAAAAAATTTAAAACTGAATTTAACATATCTTTAGAATTAGACTTAAAACACATTTGCTTCCTTTTTTTTTTTTTTTTTTTTTTTGGTTAAATGAGGCAACACAGGGTTTAGCAGGGTTTCCAACAGAGAACAGTATAGATAGATACCTCAGGCTCTGTAGCCCCTCTACAAAAGCAAGGCTGAGTGAGTGGGCTCTAGAAAAACTTATGCACAAAAGCAAGAAGTAAGGGACAGATTTGTCTCCAAGGCCATTCTTTGCCAACCCCTGAACTGGCGCAATATATACCAAATAGCGTCAGCCACAGGGAAAGAGCTCAATACAACAACAGCACAACAATGACAACCAGCTAAGAGAATTAAAGATTTTGGTTACATTAAATTCGTTGTGACATTTACTTTTTTTTAAAAAAAGAGAAGAGCAATTTTGCTAGCCTGGTACCCACTATGTGGAACAGGTTGAGCGTGAACTCAGAGACGCTCTCCCTATCTTGCCACCCCACCTCTGCCTCTGCTAGAATTAAAGGCACGTGTCATTATTCTTAAAATATTTGATTGCCGGGGTTGGGGATTTAGCTCAGTGGTAGAGCACTTGCCTAGGAAGCGCAAGGCCCTGGGTTCGGTCCCCAGCTCCAAAAAAAAGAACCAAAAAAAAAATATATATATACATACATACATATATATATATATATATGTATATATATATTTGATTGCCAACTATCTATGAGACCAAGATTGTTGTCAACACAATGTCAAATGTCTGCAGTGCTGACACAACCGTGACACCTACAGAGGAAGCTGCATCGCAGGCACTAAGGCTCAACTTCCACACGTGTAATCTAGAGTTATCAGGGCCTGCCCCACAGAGTAGATGAAGAAACAGACTATTAAATACTTCTGGTACTCCGTGCAATTTTTATCAGTTCCTGTTAGTATACAGGATACACATAACAGAAACATATTAAAGAAAAAGTCAAAGGTAGGCTCACTGCTCACCATTGATGTTTCTACCCCATAATTTAATGTTCTAAAGCACAAAGAAATCACTTGGCTTAACCTAATAATTCCTACCATATAAAAAAAGTAACAATAAAATAAATTCAATTATTTAGTATCTTCCCCCAAAATCAGAGGTTAGCTTTTAAGTATCTATCCTCCTCCCTCTTTCTTCCTTCCTCCTTCCTTTCTTTTTCCTTCCTTCCTTCCTACCTTCCTTCCTTCCTTCCTTCCTTCCATTTTTTTGGAGACAGATTTCTCTCTATATCAGTCTTGGATGTCGATATGTCTGCCTCTGCCTCCCAAGTGCTGGGATTAAAGGAAGTGTCTACTCTGAAGAGACTCTGTTAAAACCTTGAGGAGGCCACTCCTTGTAGATTCTAAACTTCGGATACCAGTGAATGACTTACTGTTAAGTTTGGTTGTCTTTACTGTATTACAAAACACAGTGTATGAAGCATACAGTAGATATGTTTAAACTAACTTTAAAATTAACTTTTAAAGATTTATTATTTTTGGCTAAGATCAAAAACTCAGGTGACAGCAAATGCTGGCGAGGATGCGGAGAAAGAGGAACACTCACTCCTCCATTGTTGGTGGGATTGCAGACTGGTACAACCATTCTGGAAATCAGTCTGGAGGTTCCTCAGAAAATTGGACATTGAACTGCCTGAGGATCCAGCTATACCTCTCTTGGGCATATACCCAAAAGATGCCCCAAGATATAAAAAAGACACGTGCTCCACTATGTTCATCGCAGCCTTATTTATAATAGCCAGAAGCTGGAAAGAACCCAGATGACCTTCAACAGAGGAATGGATACAGAAAATGTGGTACATCTACACAATGGAATATTACTCAGCTATCAAAAACAATGACTTTATGAAATTTGTAGGCAAATGGTTGGAACTGGAAAATATCATCCTGAGTGAGCTAACCCAATCACAGAAAGACATACATGGTATGCACTCATTGATAAGTCGCTATTAGCCCAAATGCTTGAATTACCCTAGACGCCTAGAACAAATGAAACTCAAGACGGATGATCAAAATGTGAATGCTTCACTCCTTCTTTAAAAGGGGAACAAGAATACCCTTGGCAGGGAAGAGAGAGGCAAAGATTAAAACAGAGACTGAAGGAACACCCATTCAGAGCCTGCCCCACATGTGGCCCATACATATACAGCCACCCAATTAGACAAGATGGATGAAGCAAAGAAGTGCAGACCGACAGGAGCCGGATGTAGATCGCTCCTGAGAGACACAGCCAGAATACAGCAAATACAGAGGTGAATGCCAGCAGCAAACCACTGAACTGAGAATAGGAACCCCGTTGAAGGAATCAGAGAAAGAACTGGAAGAGCTTGAAGGGGCTCGAGACCCCATATGTACAACAATGCCAAGCAACCAGAGCTTCCAGGGACTAAGCCACTACCTAAAGACTATACATGGACTGACCCTGGACTCTGACCTCATAGGTAGCAATGAATATCCTAGTAAGAGCACCAGTGGAAGGGGAAGCCCTGGGTCCTGCCAAGACTGAACCCCCAGTGAACTAGACTGTTGGGGTGAGGGGGGCAATGGGGGGAGAGTGGGGAGGGGAACACCCATAAGGAAGGGGAGGGGGGAGGGGGATGTTTGCCCGGAAACCGGGAAAGGGAATAACACTCGAAATGTATATAAGAAATACTCAAGTTAATAATAAAAAAAAAAGAAAAAAAAGATTTATTATTTTATGTGTATTACTGTTTTGCTTACATGTAAGTGACCCATGTGTGTGCCTGGTAACTCCTGGGGTCAGAAAAGGGAGTTAGATTTCCTGGCACTGGACTTAAAGGCAGTTGTAAGCCACCATATAGGTACTGGGAATCAAACTAGGATCCTATGCAAGTCCAACTATGTTCTTAATGCAGAGCCAATTCCCTAGATCATAAAACTCCTCTAACCAATATAATGCTCAGAAGAAAAGAAAATCTACCAGAGAGCATAGCTTCATTGTGACCAGACAGATATTTTCCCCAAGAAACTGATTTTTTAAAACACTATGATCAGATAATACTTAAACCAACGATCATTTTTTTCGTTTTTTTTTAACCATTATAGTTTGAGCATAAAAATTATCACATTAAAAGGCTAGAGTTGCCCAAGTGAAACACTGAATTTGATTTATTTTAACGAGTAAAAAAGAACTCACTTTATACTGACCCATCTATATTTCAAAGAAAAGTACAACTGGTTGTAACAGAACATTTATTTCTACTTCAGATTTAATGGGACACCACCCAATTTTTCAAAGTTGTAACTTACTATCTATATTGTGACTTAAAGATATTTAAATTGTATTTTATGTGTATGGGTGTTTTGCCTGCACGTATGTCTGTGCACTACATGCATATTTGCTACCTGTGGAGACTAGAACCAGAGTGACAGATGACTGTGAACTGCCATACAGGTGAGTTGGATAGAACTGACCCCAGGCCCTCGGCAAGAGCAGCCATCCTTACAGACCAAACTTGCTTTTTCCAAGTAGCTCAGACTGGCCTCAAATGTGGAATTCTCTCTTGGCCTCCCAAGGACTGGGATCATAGGCATATACTACTATGACTGACTGAACAGTGACATTTACTAACATACTCAAATACATACAGACTTGAATAAAGAAGAGAACTCCAAACACTCAGACTGGCTGAGCTCTAGTTCCCATATATAGATAAGATGACATTTGTAAAGCAAACAGAATCAGTACAGCCAGTTTAGAAATGTGAGAAACTAAATTTAGCAAAAGACCAAAGGTCTTCATTCTCTGAACACAGACACGGAATAGGCCTGGTACAGTATATTATAGTTTTTGCTTAATAATCATACTTACATAGTACTTGCCATTATTCTAAATGCTTTACAAGTACTGGCCATTTAAGGCATATAAGCAGCATGCTGGAAGGAATTATACATTATTTACTTAGCATGTGCCAGAATGTATGTATGTACCATGTGCATGCAGGTGCCTGGGTGTTCGTGAGCCACGTGGTGTGGATGCTAGAAACCAAACCTCAGGCCTTTGTTGAAGCAGGATGTTTCCTAACCATTGAGTCACCTCTCCAGCTCTAGAAGTAACAATATTATGTCCACTTCCTAGTTGAGAAAAATGGAGCAGAGAGAAGTTACATTCTTGCCTCTGGTCACATAAACATTAAGTGGAAGGAAAGCAGTTTTTTGTTTTTGTTTTTTTTTTTTTCTCAAGACAAGGTTTCTCTGTGTAGCCCTGGCTGTTCTGGAACTCAGACCAGGCTGACCTTGAACTCACAGAGATACACCAGTCTCTACCACCCAAGTGCTGGGATCTAAGGTATGCATCACCACTTTCTGGCCATGAAAGCTGTGTTTTGGGGTTCTGTTGTTTGTTGGATTGATTTTTAATTTTTTTTTTTTTGAGACAGGGTGGTTTCTTGTGTGTCTTTGTAAGCTATTTAAACCTTTACATGCATAGGTTGGCATGCTTATCCAATTACAATGTCTACTGCTAACAACAGCTTAATGCACTCTTTGTACTGTGCTATGTTTACATTAGCAACAGAATATGCACGAATCTTAAAAGAAACCCCATGAGCTTGCAAACTGCTCCAGCCATGCTAAAAAATCAGTGTGGAGAATTCTCAAAAAGCTAAAAGTAAGTCTACCAGATAACCCAGCTAAAGCACTCCTTGGCATATACTGAAAGGACCTCTTACTCCACAAACACCTGCTCAACCATGCTTGCTGCTGCTCTACTCACTACAGCAAAGAAACAGAAACAATCGTCTAAATGCCTTCAACCAATGACCGAATAAAAAAAATGTAATCCATATACAGAATGGAATAACATGCAGCTATAAAGAAAAGGGAAGGGGTTGGGGATTTGGCTCTGTGGTAGAGCGCTTGCCTAGCAAGCACAAGGCCCTGGGTTCGATCCTCAGCTCTGAAAAAAGAGGAAAAAAAAAAAAAGTGAAGTCAGAAACGTTGCAGACAAATGGATGGAATTAGAAAATATCATGCACAGGAAGGTAACCCAGACCCAGAAAGGCAAATGCCACGTTTTCCCTCACTGGAAGTTCCTATTTCCAAGTCTTTAGATGTGAATACATATCCTGGAGTCACTGCAGAAACCAGGAAAGTAAAGTGGGACCACTGGCCGGACTAGGAGGACTGCAGAACAACAGAGAGGGGAATATCGGGGTGGGGGAAAGATAGGGCTGTAATTAGGGAGAGGAGAGGGAGATAAATGCAAAAGAAAGAAAGTAAAGACAGTAAGGATGTCTGAAAAAATCCTAAGGACTCATAATATTAACTATCTACCCTAATATATTAAATACCTTAAATATTCATGAGTGTGTACATGTGTGTGTATACATATATATACATATACATGTATGGATACACAGGAGCGCACTTGTCTCTCTCTCTCTCTCTCTCTCTCTCTCTCTCTCTCTCTCTCTCTCTCTCTCTCTCCACACACACACACACACACACACACCAGAGTTTAAATGAACATTTTGCATCCTTGCTGGCGATGCTACAGTAATGAGCCAAAGACCATCAAATAAAATGCCAACATCAGGCATGAGAAGCCCGATCTTGAGTTGTTAGGGCTGTCCAAGAGACTCTCCAAATATTACAGGTTATTTATTGCAATTGCCCTTGTTTGGCCCCAGAGGTGGAATGTAAGTCTCTATCGCTGAAACACCATATACTTCAGATGCAGGGCCCAGAGGCCCCTAAGCTATAACTGACTGAAATGTTTCCTCCTGGAGGACTAACTTTCATGGAACCAGAAGGCTCCATATAAGCTTTCAAAAGAGGAAAGCACTCACAGTCCTACCTAGCTATGAAGTATATGAAGGACCAGCATGGCACAATATCATAAAGGGTGCTTGCTGTAGTGGCACACATACCTTGGCAGTAACCAACAGCTCTCTAATTGGACTTAAGACCACTGACATTAGGGAAATCATGCCAGATACTGGAAACCAAGTAGAGAAAAACTTAGGTCTAGGAGTGGTTTGTACACACCTTTAATCCTAGCATTTCCGAGATAGACACACAGATCTCTGAGTTCAAGATCAATCTACAGAGCAAGTTCCAGGACAGCTAAGCTTAGGCAGTGAAGAAGTTGGAAAACAGAAAGCTCTTGATAATGTAATAGAAAAAGGGGGCCATGTTCCAGCCCCAGGAAGCAGCAGAACTCAGCAGCTTTGGCCACATGGCTCTGGCTTTAGACTCCAGAATAGAAGGGAATTCTGGGACAATTGATGCTCGTTATCTGGAGCTAAAAAATTAGTAGCGATTAAGAAGAGACCAGTGTCACTGAGGTGAGATCTTCTGGGAAGTGTTTTCTGAGAGCACAAAGATTCTGTGTTCCAGAGATAGACAAGGCTATCTCATGGTGCAGCTGAACTCGGTAATGTGTAAGAGTCACCCAGGTGGTACTGGTTTTAAAGGCACGAAGGTGTCATGGGTAGCAGCTGAGGCTGGGCATTGTGAGAGGCCAGGGAGGCCACTGGTGAAGGTGTAGCCTCAGCTGCAGTTGATCCAGGACTGAAGGGGCCATGCAAAGGAGTTGAGGCTTGGCACCATGAACGGAGCCTATGAGAGGCTATTGGTGAAGCCTGAGATTTAAGACTTGGTTCTTCTGCTACTGAAATGCACATCTCTTTACAATGTCTTGAATTTAAGACAAATGTTAAAATCTCTTAAGTGTATTCCCATTAGTTTTTCTTTCTTGCTTATGAAGAAATGCTGTTTTTTCTATTGTTAATAGTTTTGTTATCGATAACACCAAGTCTTATACAGAAGAAACTTAAAATCAGAGTAATTTAATCTTCCACTTCAGAGGATACCTTATGCCTTACCATCATTAAATATTAAGTAATATATCAAATACAAGCTACACTTGTACACTTACCAATTCCTAATTTCAAACTAAAAAGAGAATGGCTTACATTTACCAGGCTCTGAAAAGACCATTTGTTCCCCCTGTACAGTTTCTGGGTAAACCTGACATAGTACTTCTAGTTGGAATTAAAGGCCAGAATGTCAAATTTTGTGAGGGGGAAAACAGTAAAAGAGAAATACAATTTAACCAAATACTTAAATAATAAACAGAGATCAAGCTTGCCTTGACCCCCTGGTTCTCCTGTTTTAGCCTCCAGGGTATTGGGATTACTGGTATGAGCCATCACCTTAATTCCTTTGATACTTCTATTTCCAGCCATAAATTCAAATGTGCATGCAAAAGTCAAACACACACAGTTTTCGGCAAACGATTACAGAGGAAAAACGATCTGGTATATTCAATTTGAGAATGCTGATTTTCTGGTGAAACACTAGTAACTTAATCTCAAAACAGCATAAGCCAGAATGTTTTTCACCACCTCCTTTTCTTTTTTGTGATATCTTTAATTTGTTTTTAAGCAGAGAAGCTTTTGTTTAGTAGACTTGCAAGGGGCATGGCATTGGCAGTAGTTAAAGGAGTGCCAGCCCACACCATTAAACTTTATTTTATTTATTTAAAGGTTTATTTATGGCTATGAATGTTTTGCCTGCATTTATTTATGTGCACCACGTGCACTCCTGGTGCCAGTGGAATTCAAAAGGGGGCACTGGGTGCCTGAAGTGGAGTTGCAGAGGGTTGTGAGGCCAGCATGTGGGTCCTGGGAAGTGACTCTGTATCCTCTATGAGAGCGATGAGGGCTCTGAGCCTCTGAGCCTCCTTAAGCCTTACACTCACTTTCTTGCGTGTGTGCGTGTGACTCCATGTGCGTATGGGCACGGAAATGAAGGTGCAAGGGAGGGTGTGCAGCAGGGCTGGCTCCCCGTGGACTGACTGGAGTCAGGCAGTTGTGGGTCATTTGGCATGGACGCTGGGATGGGTCTGTACGCTCCCAAAGAGCAGCTTTCTCAATGCTGAGCCTGATCTGCAGCCCCTGGGACCCTTCGTTCAAGTTCTCAAATCCCATCTCATAACTTTTTTCAGTAATACCTGTTAGAGGGCTACTAACAAAAATAACTCATACCCTCTCTTCTAGAAGAAAATCTTAGTATTTACCAATGACCTAAATTCTCAAGTACCATTTTGAGTAACATGTAAAATTTTACGGAAGCTTACAGTTAAATCAATGCTTATGCTAAAGACTTTTCTTGCTGAAAAGGCCATTTTGGTATAATCACGAGCGCTAGCCAGGCGTGGGGGCTCATGCCTGCAACCCAGTGCACAGAGTAAGGAAGTCAGCTACCACCAGGAGACATTTTAAGGAAAACATTAACAAATCTAATCCTCTTTCAAAGGGCAAGATTAGAACTGATGCACTTTTTCAGCAGAACCTGAAGGCCAGGGAAGAGAGTCCAGGCTGGTTTCCTCCAGAACAGCAGGTAAAGTTTAATCTGCCCTCACTCTGACTCAGTCTGCCAGCAGGCCTGCTGCATGTTCTCTTCCTCAGTAACCAAGGTGCGCAGCCTGGGCCAAAAGATCTCAGCATGTTAGCATTTTTGCTATCTCTATGCAGTTTACATTTCATTTTCACACAGTAAAATCCTGTTTCTACAGATTTCCCCTCATTATCCCAAACCATAAAGCTTTCAAGAGTCTGTGAAGATGCAAAATCACACGTCACATTCCAATGAAGTCCATATACATGTATAGCTATGTGTGCACTCAATTATTAAATTACATATAAGTAAATTCAACATGAATGATGTGAGAAATTTCCATGTGAGGTGGCCATACTTTTAAAACTTCAGTATCTGATGATGTTAAAAGTTCAGGCTACAAACCTAAGATCACCTAATACCGCTGTTGTCTTATACTTTAGGAGATGAAACTAAATAGGAAAAGGGTTGGGTCAAAGCAACAGTCTTCACCTCGTATTAAAATTAGTTAACTTCTTGCTTAGAATTATAAGGCTCTTCCTCAAATTAACAGACTGGAGATACTCCCAGGTGAGAGTGGGTTTCTGAGCAAAAGCCGACTGCAGCAACCGAGCATACAACGCACTCACAGCACACGACACAGCCTGTGGACGAGATGCTCACATCCATCACCACTGTAAAGCAGGGACTGGTTTTCCCAGAGAATGCCCCTTTCTTCACTGCTTGGGCTGAGTAATGGTAAAAACCAGGACAGAGTCTAACAGGATTGGGAAACAATGATTTCAAGCTATAAGTACAGGGGCTGTTTTAGATTAAAATTAATATTAATCTTTTCTGAGAGAGAATGAACCAGAAAGAATTGTACACAAGTGTTGAGTAGTAAAAATATCCTCCCTGATATTTCTACTCTGTAAGAATGGTCATAAACAAAGCAAAAGCTATGTATATACATAAGCAAGAAATGATATAAATAAATTAATATGACAACAGCAAGTTAACCCACAGTCATTTCTTTCAGGGCTAAATTTTAATTTATTGTGGTTGTTAAATCATAGCGTTTTAAGTCCCATTAACTCTCTTCTGCAATCAAAACTGTATTTCAATCTAATTTGTAAGAGACATAGTTAACTGATTTTCTTTTAAACTCCTAAAGATAAAAAAAAAAAAAAAAACGGAGTTAGCCTTCTTTTAAAATCACTGTAAAGATAAAAACAGAAGGAAAATGTCTAATATTTAAAACAGATATTTCCATGGATAATTTAAATTGTTAAGTTTCTGCTAACAGTTAAGACACTCTCTGTGACAGCATGGATAATTTAAATCAATAAGTTTCTGTTAACTAGTTAAGACACTCTGTGATAGCAGTTTTACAATTTTTCAAAGGGCTGTGAAAAATCTAATCTGCACACTGGGCCAATAAACGTCATATATCACACAGAGACCCTTAACCAGGCAGACGCTCAGTTAACTTAGTTTAAAGCTGCATTAGAAGTCTCCTTGGCGACTAACAAGTTGTACAAGTCAGAGGAGGTAAGTGCATACCTGAGCTGAAGTGGCTGGCTCCTGCAGATGGCCACTAGCAACTGCTCCTTTGGAAGCTGCTGAAGAGACGCTGTGCGTCCTAGGGGTCCCCAGGGTGTCCAGAGTTCCATCTGTCCTATGTGACTGCCAGACTTCCTTCCGATGATGAGACTCAGTTGCCTGCTGATCCCCAAAGGCAGCCCAAGAACAACTGTCTTTCTGTTCATCCTCAAAAGCATTCCAGTCGACAGCTTGGCTAGGACCTGCTGAACTGAAGTCTGCAAAATCATCCGAGTCTTGAAAAGCACTCCCTTGAGTATTTGGCACAGAATCAAAATCTCCAAATTCACCGTCTTGACCATTTTTCAGTTTTGAGTCGGGTTCACTGTCTTTTCCACCAGACTCTCCTTCCAATGGACATTCCTCTGATAAGCCATCAGAAGTCTGTCTTAGGTCGGACTCAGTAAATATCATTTCCTCTGGACAAGAAATGGCATTTGTATCCTCAAATTCTCCAAAATCATCACCCGGTTCACTAAAATGTAGAAAATGCTCTGAGGAGTCTTCAAAAGTGACGTCACTCATTGAATCTTGAGTACTAGTAACAAAGGGTGGAGTGGTGCCACTGGCTGTACCAAAGTCACCAAAATCATCCTCATTGGTATCGTGGCAAGTCACAAAGCCGTTAAAACTGTCACCATTTTTCATGCTTGCAGCAGAATCATCCAAAACACTTTCTTCAGTTGGATCAGGGTTTGGGCTTTTGGGGTTAGTCAACTTTCTATTTTCTTCTTTGGAAGAACCAATTTCATTAACATCAGAAGTTTTAATAGAATCCATGGATAAGTCAGCACACTTAGCGACAAAGAAGTCATTTTCCTCAGTTTTACACCGTTCTCTCCTAATGGCTTCTGAATTTTCATTTGAGTCTACCAAGCTCCAAGCCTCAGACTGAATCCTTGAATTTAGAAACTCATCCTGTTGCAGTGTTTGAAGGTCTTGTTTTTCAACACTGAGCCCTCTGTCAGCTATGGCATGGAAGTCTGAGGCGCAGACCTGATGTTCTCTTTCAGTGTCCCCTGTATCCGCAAAGCTCCCACCCAAAGTCACTTCTTTCATACAATTCAGCTCCTTGACTCTGTGGCTTTTGCTGTTTCCCTGAATGGTCAGTGCATCACCATCATTTACAACTGCACATTCTAGTTCTTCTAGTTGTGTCCTTTCTGTTTGGGAAAATGTAGAAAAATCTGCAAATTCCGTAGCAGGACTAGCTGCAGACTCTAAAATGCACTCGGTGCCACAAGAGGTGCTAAGAGGCCTCGATCCCTTTGAATCTGCCACACTGTCCAGGTCCTCTGTCCCCTGAGGATTTGCAGTTTCCACACCTGCAAACCCGTTTGTGAGAACTTCCAGACAGGCAGGCTTCTCACCGTTGCAGCTCTCTAACTGAGTGGTTTGGTGGACAATGTTTGTATCAGTTCTAAAGTCTGCTGGAGAGAAACTTGGGAGCTGCCCGGTGCTTGGTCCCTGCATCACTCCTTTATCTACACCTCCCAGGCTTTCCCTGCCACAGAGGGGAGTGTCTAAAGCTTTAGATGGAACCATTGCTTTGCTGGTGGCAGAAAGTACAACATCAGACTGACCTTTCGAAGGAGTGGGAAGTTCAGCAGTGATGTCCTTATCCTTACCGTTCTGAATGGACTTAAGGCTTGTAAGGCTGTCTACGTTTTCTGAATATTCATCAATTGGCATAAAATGGTTTGAAGGTACAAAGTCTTCCTTGGAACGAGTATAATCTGGCGTGTCAAAATCAACAAACCCTACACCAGAAGGGCTGACTTCTGAAAATCCACCAAATTCCCCAAACTCATCCTCGTCGTCGTCCTCTGCTCCGTTGTCCAGAGGTGGGGGGGACGACGAGTACATTCTGATGACGTCTGGCTCCATTATTCAGCGGCCTTCCAGTGATTAATGTATGCCTTAAAAGAAAAAGAAAAATCATCTGTTTGCTTTGTTTGTTTAAGAAGGCAGATTACATAACAAGGTTTTTCAAGTTACTTTAAAACAATACAAACAGAGCTATCTCTCCAGTCCTATGCTGTATTTTTAAAGCTATTTTTCTTTTGGGTAAGATTAAAAAGCTATAACCTATTGCTTTTTATTTTTTATTTACTTATTTTCTTAGACAGGGTTTCTCTGTGCAACCTTTGCTCTCCTAGAACTTTACTCTGCAGAGCCAGCTGTCCTGCACTCAGAGGTCCTCCTGCCTGTGTCTCCAAAGTGTCGGGATTAAAGGTGCGTACACTAACCGGCTGGAATGTCAGAATCTTGAGCATATATTTATAAATTTTCTCTTGCATATTTTCCTGTGTTTTAAAAATTCTCATTCACAATTACTGGGGATTCCTCATGCCTAATATAGATTTGTATGTGTTCTCTCTCTCATATATATGTGTATGTATCATATAATAATGAATTTATCTCTAATAATTGCTATGAACTATGTTCTTCATTTTCCTTTTCAATGTATTTCTGACTCAAGTTAATCTTCTGATGACTATCCATTCTTAAGTAGTTTAAACTCAATGTTGGGAAAATTGTAGCTCTCAAACATAAACTCTATACAGGTTCTCCCAATGGTAACACAGTCAGGAACCACAATACAGATGCTTGACTTATCTTGGGCTATATTGTCACAACCTTATCGTAGGTTGAAAAGAAATACATCCAACATGAGCAAACTGCTCTGAGAACCTAAGTTTTCATTTCTCTAACACACAGCTAACGTGAATGCTGGGTCACATGGTATGTTCAACTTCATTTTTAAAAAACCTACAAAACTATTTTGTCAAATTTATTTTTATAATAACAAATCAATTTGCAATCTTTTTTTAAATTTATGTATTATATATAAGTACACTGAAGCGGTCTTCAGACACACCAGAAGAGGGCATCGGATCTCTTTACAGATGGTTGTGAGCCACCATGTGGTTGCTGGGAATTGAACTCAGGACCTCTGGAAGAGTAGTCAGGTGCTCTTAACTGCTGAGCCATCTCTCCAGCCCTCAATTTGCAATCTTATTTGTAATTTTCTTCTTTATATTGCTACCATATAAGTGTAAGATTTAATAACATTCACTTTATGAATGAAACACATTTAAAACTTATTTTGCTGTCTAATCTAAAGATGCAAGTAGCCCTCTCCTCGAGTCGGGCACAGTGCGCAAGGGAAAGAAGGCAAGGAGGAGAGGCCCACACTTGCCACAGTGAAACAGGAGATCAAAAAGGTTGCCAGTCCTCTGTTTGAGAACTTCGGCAGGGTAGGACATCTAGCCCAAAAGACATCTCCCACTCTTTGTCAAATGACCCCGCTACATCAGGCTGCAGCAGCGAAGGGCCATCCCCTATAAGTGGCTCACAGTACTGCCTGACATTAACCAGTTCCCCCAGGCCCTGGATAGGTAAACAGCTACCCAACTGTTTTAAGTTTGCCCAAGAGTCCAGGCCAGAGACAAAGCAGGAGAAGAAGCAAAGGCTGCTGGTCTGTGCTGAGTAGAAAGCTGCAGGCAAAGGGGATGTCCCAGCTAAGAGACCATCTGTCCTCTGAGCAGGCTCAATACAGTCACCACCTTGAGACCAAGAAGTCTCAGCTGGTGGTGACTGCCCACAACTTAGACCCAACTGAGTTGGTGGTCGTCCTGCATGCCCTGTGTTGAAAGATGGGTGTTCCCTACGCATCACCAAGGGAAAGGTCAGGCTGGGGTGCCTGGTCCACAGGAACTTTCACGGCTGTTGCCTTCACACAGGTTAACTTGGAAAATGAGGGTATTTTGGCTAAGTTGGTGGACGCTATCAGGACCAATTACAAAGACAGGAGGAGAGGCAATGTATGTCTGTGGCTCACATTGCAAAGCTAGAAAAATCTAGAGAACGTGCCACTAAACTTTTAGGGTTAAACACACACTAAGTTTTCTGTACATAATATAATCACAAAATAAAAAAAATAAAGATCCAAGTAAAATTTTTAGAAATGCTTTCCCATACTCATTAATTTATAATAAGTATTTTATGGACTTAGTTCTTAAAATGAACTTGTCAACGTTATTTTGATCCTTTGTGTGAAGACCATCAAGACAGACCTAACATTAAAAGCAAATGTTGGGGGCTTAAGAGATGACTTAGCAGTACAAAGCATATGCTGCTCTTGCAGAGGACCCAGGCTAGATTCTCAGTACCTACCCTAGTTTACAACCAGCCACAACTTCAGTTCCAAGGCATCTGAAGCTCTCTTCTGATATCGTCGGGCACCAAGCACACACATGCAGGTAAGCAAAACATTCAATAAACACATATACACACATAGTACAAAATGAATGAATTTTAAGAAGCAAAAGGAAGAAGATGCTAGAACTATCTTGTGCACAGCTCTGTGAATGAGAAAGGGTACCCATATTCTGGAGAACAAACTATGGGAATCAAGAAAGAACTGAGGATGTCAAGCATGGTGGGTCACACCTGTGATCCAAGCACGTATGAAGCTGCAGGGGGATTTCAAGTTTGGAGCTACACAGGGAGGTCCAGACCCACAGTCAGACCCTGCCTAAAATGATGGGAGTGGGGAAAGAGAATGTGAATAGGAATGAAACATAAATAGGAAAACTAAAAATAAAAAGCACACTGGAAAAGCAGAGATGCAAGTCAGCGGCAGCAGCCCTGGCTTCAGGATGGAGGGGTCCAGAGCAGCAAGTACGACTTGTTACTGTTGTCGCTCTTCTCTCTGAACAGCCCTGAGGACTGAGCCCTCGAAAGAGTCCAGAGCAGCAAGCACGACTTGTTACTGTTGTCGCTCTTCTCTCTGAACAGCGCTGAGGACTGGGCCCTCAAAAGAGCTGTTCATTCAAGAGACTCATATAAAGTGGAGATCGTCCTCCCAACAGATGCCCAAATACCAACACAGAAAGATATAAGAATTATGAATAAACAAGGCAACATTTCTGCAAAAATTCATAGCTCACCAGTAACTAAATCCACGAGATACTGTATGAAACAAATGTTCTGGGCAAATAATTACAAAGATTTAATTTAAAAAGGTGATCAATAGGTACAGGAGCGCTGGCCCCAGTGGTGTGGGTGGAGGAGACCCGGCAGGCTGACCACCCAGGCCCGGATCCAGGACTTGGAGTTGCCCACCTAACATCCAACACCTATGAGCCGCTGGAGCCTCGAAGGGGCCAGGCCTGCAGATCTAAAGCTGCAGGATCTCCATGACTCAGGCTAAAGCATGTTATAGAAGAGCCTTGGTGAGGGTGCAGTACTGATGATGCAGCAGAAGTCAGAGGCCTCAAACCAGACCAATGACTCACTGCAACAAACGTTTGCAAGTAAAGCTGTTTGGACAAAAGGGTATACTGTGAGATACATTGTGACACACTACAGCTTCCATGGTGAGATAGGGTTTTTAAAATTTTCTCTTGGTGGGGGAAATTATTAAGTGTGGAGAACAGATATGGAAGGCCTGGGAAATGAGTGGGATTGGGGTGCAAAATGT
This sequence comes from Rattus norvegicus, assembly GCF_021556685.1. Classification (NCBI taxonomy): domain Eukaryota; kingdom Metazoa; phylum Chordata; class Mammalia; order Rodentia; family Muridae; genus Rattus; species Rattus norvegicus. Next base: position 99,266,511 of record NC_141547.1, read on the forward strand.
GAAATCCACAACAAATAAAAAAGTATGAAAAAAAATAAAAAAAATGGTCACTGAACTCAAAGAGAATACAATACTTCAATAAATTTGGGAATAATTAAACAACTGAATTACTGTCATAAAGGATCCTACAGATATTTAGAATCTCAAGCAGACATGCTCAGAAGAAAGCCCCTCCAAATCATGTTATAAACTGCCAAAAGGTACATAATAGGGAAAGAACATTGAAAGCTCTGGTGTTAAGTATCTTATAACAAAGTTCAACAGAATTACAGCAAGATTATCAGCAGAAATGTTAAAGGTTAGAAGGCATGGAATGCTGTATTTCAAGTCTTGAAAGTAAGACTAAGATTACTGAATACAGCAAGGTTATCCTTCAGAACTAAAGGTGAGATAAAGACCTTCCAAGACAGCCTAAACCAAAGCCATGACCTCTAAACCATATACAAAGAAGAGAATAAGTGCAATCATGAAAGAAACAATAAGCCTCACAGATTAGTACCAATGAAAATTAGAAAGGAATCATAAATGGTTGATTCAATAAACCATCAAACCTTAAGATGAATTTAGAGAAAAAAAGTAGATGTTGATTATTCAAAATAACCAGTAGAAAACCAACCAATGGTGGGAGGTAGTACTATACATCTTCCAACAAAACTATGAACCCTCTAACTAAGTAAGACACAAACTAGCAGGGTTAAAAACAAAGCAAAACATCAATATGCTGCATGCAAGAAACCTTCCCCTACCCCATCAGTAAAGAAAGACTGAAAACCAAAACTTAGGGGTCAAAGACCGGTCAGCCATTAGCCTTACATGACAGAAATGTACAAGTCAGAAGAAAGACTCCCTGTGGCATATTTATCTTAAATTATCTTCATTATGGAACCACCTTAAAGAAGAAAATAACTACACATATCTGTTTGCTTTGTTTTTCAAAACACGGTTTCTCTGTATAACTCTGGCTGTTCTGGAATTCACTCTGTACACCAGGCTGGCCTCTGCCTCCAAAGTGCTGGGATTAAAGGTGTGAACCACCACCTCCCAGCCTTCTGTGAGTTTTGTAATGAATCTGTTGGTTTTGGTGGTTTTGTTTGTTTGTTTGTTTTGTCTTAGTGTCTCGTGTGTGTGCTTGTGCATGCTCTTGAGTCCAGATCGGTACACTAATGTCTAGTTCCCTCTTTGCTCTCTACCTTAGTACCTTAAGACAATGTCTTTCACTAAACTGGATGCTTACTTCCTCGGTAAATTCGCTTAGCCAGCAAGCTCATGGAATCTGCTTTCTTTGCACCTTAATTCTGGGGTTACAGGCACAGATAGTCATGCCTGGCTTTTTATACGGGTGCTAGAAATTTAAATTTGGGCCCTCATATTTGTATTTGTAGAGCAGATCTTACCCATTGAGACATTTCCCCAGCTCTCAAAATGAAATAAATAAAATATAATAAATATTTGGAGGTCAGAGCCAGCATTTAAAAGCATGGGCTAGTTCACCTCCTAGCACCCATGTTGAGTAGCTCATAACCACTCACTTGTCAGCTCCAGACAATCTGACCTCCTCTAGATTCCTCAGGCACCTGCACACATATATAGGTAAACACACAGACAGACATGTAAAATACAAATAAACCTTTTTAAAAATAAATTCGGATGCTAGAGTGATGGCTCAACAGTTAGGAGCACTGGTTGCCTTTGCAGAGGACCTACGTTCAGTTTGCAGCACCCACATGGTGGTTCACAGTCACCCATAGCGCCAGTTACGGCAGACCTGACATCCTCTCTTCTGACTGCTTCAGGCACAGGTACACACATGGTCCACATACATGCATGCAAAACATTCACACAAAAGAAACAAATAAATGGTATATTTAAATTAACATATCACTTATCCAAGCAACAATCCTCTATCTATCTATCTATCTATCTATCTATCTATCTATCTATCTATCTATCTACCTACCTACCTACCTACCTACCTACTACCTGATCCTTCATCTTCTAAAACACCTTTGTACCCACTAGTTGTTCCTCATGCTTACTTGACATAGCCACAGTCCCCAGAGTCTATCTCTTGTAGTGTATCTCGGGGTTCATTCATTCCGGCAGCTAAATAATCTTCCACTGTGTGTATATGCCACAGTTTGTCATTGTCAGTGAATTCTTGGGTTGGCCACACCTTTTAGTTATTGTGAATAACACTTCCATGAACACAAATATATAATATACTTTCTTTTTAAAAGTTTTTATTTTTAAGTGACAGACTTTAAATAGTTGCAAAAATAGTATGGGATCCTATGTACCCTTTAAGTCTGTTCCCATAATGATAACATCTGTACAGCTCTAATGTAGCAAACTTAGAAGCTGAATACATTGTTACCATTATAAGAGACCTCATTCATCTTTCACTTTGTATGAGACAGGGTCTCACTAAGCTGTCAAGGTTGGGATGAGTCTGCCCTGTAGCTCGGTGAAGTCTTGAGCTTAGAGCGTCTTTCCTCAGGTTCAAGAGCAGGCAGTATTTCAGGCCGCAATACCAGCTCCAACTTGAGTGTTAGGTAAGCAGCACCATTCAGTAGGCAACCATTAAAGTTGACTTCCTTTTTACTCCATATGATACCCTTGAGGTTCATTCTGTTTATCATGTCTGTCCACAAGGTCAGTAGTATTTCACTGTAAAGCTGTAATATTGTGCAACCATTTCCTGCTGACTAACATTTGGGTTCCTTCTAATATTTTCTTGTTATAAACAGAAGTATAATACAGATGCTAAGAACATCCACATACAGGTACTTCTAGAAATGAGAGATGCCAAGAGTGTGATGCGAGGACCTATGGTAAGTGCATATTTAGGTTTAGAAAAGCTGCCAAAGATATTTCAAGTGAACATACCATTTTACTGTCCTACGATGCTGGACTTTTCTTCTTTTCCTCCTCCTCCTTCTCCTCCTCCACTGCCTCAATTTATGGCAATCCTGCTGCCTAATTCTTCCACATTCTTCTACATTCTGGGAATACTGACATCAGGCACCATACCCAGCAATACCTGATATTTAAAGAACAATGTATAATGTTGCTACATCCTTCCACATTTCTACAGAATCTGCTCATAACTAAACTGCTTTTTACAGAATTCTTCACTGTTTGAAAATGGAATAATTAATTGGTTCAGGCCTATTTCAAAATCAGCTGTCAATACAAACACAAAATCTGAACCAGGACATTTGTAACCAAGGCAACAACACAGGAACTAGTAGGTTTTCTTCCTGTCACAACTTGGCAAGGTATTCTGTTTTCTGGGGTTGTGAGCTCTCCGGCCTTCTACACGTCTCAATCCTGAGTTTCCTGGTGAAAGAACACGCACTGCTATGTCCTCTCCAGCAGGCCCTGGCTCTGGCTCATCTGCCCTTCAGAAACGTTCAGAAGGACCATGCCACCGCTTCTAAGTTTCGGCCAACCAGCTAGTGTGGGGATGGTTGACACACTTCTAGATAATTATGCTGTGCCCTGGCCAACTCTACTTAAAAGAAGTTTTATGTTAATTAAAGTAGCAGTTGTACATTGAATTTAAAATTTATATTTAATTTAAACAATCCATTATTTTTTAAACACTGAAAATATGGGGTTCAATATCTTCTTCTGTTTAATAGGGAAGGAAATGAGCTACTTCAGTGCTATCCCTGGCATACAACACTGTTTCTCCACCCTTCCTAACAGATGACTTTTCAGCACCATAAAATTTCCAACCAACTATCTAATTTCTGTACATTACCAGAGCAAATAGTGGGGGAGGGGAGGTAATACACTTGCTATTTTTATGACTCCTTGTTCCAAGGCATTTATTTAGAAGGAAGTAAACACACGGGGGTGTACTGGCAGTCAGGGACAGTCAAACCACAGTAAACACAGTTGACACAAGCGTCTCCTTAAGGGTAGTAAACAGTGTGCCAACAGTAGTCAGAGCAGGGGAATCAGAGTCTCAGCAGGGCTTCTGAAATTTGAGAATTTTTTTCATGGGAAATCACTCCTTATAAGGCTAGAGGTCAATGGAGGTGAGAAACAGTAATTAAAAATGCAAAGCAAAGCATGCCTTCTGGGCTGGGAATTTTGGTAAGGAAGGTCTGATATAAAGGAGCCAGAGGAATAATCCAGAAGTCCAAGCTGCAGTCAGCACAGACTGGGCCCTTTGGCAGACTGGCAGCCAGGGCAGCAGAACATATTGTGTGAAGACATCTTGGTACGAATCTTTACCCAAGAGAAGCTGCACTTGCTTAAGACTGGCTTCAAGTCTGAACTGGGCATGGAAAAGGGGAGATACTGAGCCTGCAGGCTGAGGCCTTTAAAGTAAGAGGCAAAATGAGCTTAGGAAAGCAAAGGAAAGAAAAAAGAAGGGGGCACTATTAGCTTAAACTACTTGGCTATTTAAAAATAGTCTTTCAAGGAAACTACTAAACTACCAGGTATCAAGACTTGATTCCAAGCCAAATGGCCATATGAGAACACAAAGCGCCATTACAGTGTGGTAAGCAGAGGACAGTTTTACTTAAAAAAAAAAAAAAAATGATGCTAGAGTAACTCCACATATAACTAAAGGCTTCAGCAGGATTGAAGTCAGCCTGGGTCACATGAGACCCCTGTCTTGAAAGGAAAGGAATTTATTTTATTTGATTCAAACACAGGAAACTGAAGGGAACCCAACAGCTTTCTTTTGGAAGCCAGCGGCCAGGGAAGAGGACAAGTGGTAAGATGCTTGCTGCACAGGTTGAGAACCTGAGTTCAGAGCCAGGTTAAGATGACTCTAATCCCAGCCCAGAGGAGCTGGACACAGGGCTCTGGCCAGCCAGTCCAGCCAACTCAGTGAGCTCCAGGTTCCCTGAGAGATTTTGCCTCAAGGGGGAAAAAGGTGAACAGGGAAGATACAACTTGATGTTACCCTTTGGCCTCGCACACTACAATGGCCAGGGGACATCTCCCTCAGTCCTCCTTCTACCCAGTCTTTAGTCTTACTTCGGTATCCAACATTAAATAGATGCATCCCTGCCACAGGAAGCATACCAGTTCCCCTACTTTTCCATAGTTTTCTGTAATTTCATAATTTTAAGAACCAGAAAAACACAACATGATGTTAATAATGATTTCAACAAATCAGCTGTATATTTTTTGGATGAACTGGGAAAGAATTTGAATATAGCCTTGAAAATTAGTTTAGGTGACTTGGCAAAACAAAACAATCTAAACAGTATTTATAAAATTCTATTTTTGTGGGCCAGAAGATAGCTCGGCAGATAAAGGGGTTGGTGTACAAGTCTGGTGTCCTGAGTTTGCTTCCTGGAACTCATGTAAAGGAGGAAAAAGAAAACTCCACAAAGTTATCTTCTGACCTCTAAGCAAGTCTGATGGCATGCTTGCCTCCACTCCCTCAACAATACATTTAAAAGGATTTTCATTTTGGTAAAAAGCGTGCATAAATATATAAGTAAATATATAAATATGTGGGAAATATATATATGTTAATATCTAACAGCAAGAGACCAGGCGCTAAGTATGGTGGTACAAACCTATAAATCCCTTTATCAGGGAGGGTGAGGAAGGAAAACTGCCACAAGTTTGAAACTACCATGGTTACATAGTAAGTACCAAGCCAACCAGAGCTTTTATAGTAAGACCCTGTTCCAAAAATCTAAACCAAATCAAAACTGTAAGAGATCAGCCTTATGGATTTTTTTTTTAAAAAGTGGGCATTTTTTGGCTTGTCTATCTGATATGATACTGTTATATGCTTTAAGCGTAAAAAAATATATCCACTGACTACTCACAGAACATCTACTATACATAAAACTGCTCGAGTAAAGGGAGTCATAGCTTACTGGATCTCAACACTGATAAGGGATCACATGAGAAGGGCTGCACAGTAAAACTGTCTGCACGTGCACTAAAGGAAATAAAGTGTGGCTAACAAACTGTAAGAAAAAGCTCGCACTTGATTAGGAAGAAGAAAAATAGTGAAAGTGAGAGGTCAAAAAAGATTTTTTTGTTTTGCTTTTTAAGACAGGGTCTTTCTATGTAACCTTGGCTAATCTGGAACCCTATACATACAGCAGGCTAGCCTCAAACCCCTGAATGCTGAGACTAGGTGTCCAGCACCATGTCCAGGTAAGAAAGATTCTGAAGGGTTTAACAGAGAAAATAGCTGGCACTAAGGACACTACACGGAGCCAGGCACAGTAAGACGTAACAGAATTTGATTATGAGAGGCTAAACCTACTCCGTCTTGGGGGCCTCCATTTTAAAAGCCTAATAACGTGACCTGCACGAGGACCCAAGCTATACCCAAGTGCCAGGAAGGACCCCTTGGTTTGTCCTTGGCCCATACCCCAGAGTGACTCCCTAGCTACTTCCTAGCAACAGTCCATCAAAGATGCATCTGCTTGCTTCAGATGTACTTACAGACCGTGACTGTTCGTGGCTTTGCTTCAGAGTACCCACCTGTTGGCCTAACCCCCCTTGCTTCTTGCCATTCCTATAAAAGTTCACCTGCAGAGGGCTCGGGGCTGCACACCCCCCAGCCCATCCCCACCCCCACCCCCGTTCTGCTGCTTTAGAGAGGGTGACGTGGCCCAAGCTCAAGCTTGAATAAAGAGACCCTAGTGTGATTACACTGGAATCAGCTCCTTGGTGGTTTTTGGGGTTCACAAACACTTGGCACAAAGATTAGAGTGTAGAATAGATGAAATATCCAAATAGGCTAGGACACTGGCTGTATGAACTTTAGTTTTTAAAAAGGACTACCATGATGACTTCCCGTTTAGCAATGGGGTGATTATAAATTTCAACTCAATACTGTCCCACCACTTCTCATTACCTCTACCACAGGTCCTGGCCACTGTCTGAGCTGCTTCACTGTACCCAGTTCCACAATGAACACTGCTGCCTCTACTTTTGCATTCCTATGGTCTATTTCCCATACAGCACGTACATGCATCCTTTTGTTTGGAAGTAAGTTTGTGTAGGAATGTGTATGCGTGCTCTCGTAGAAGAGACTCACTCTATACACTGTACATGGTTAGGGACAGACTCTGTCACTGAGTTGTACTCTCAGCCCTAACGTTTCCTTTTAGAATATACATGGTGGAGGGTGGAGAGTTGGTTCAGGCATTTAGACCCTGTTGCTCTTGCAGAGGACCTAGGTTCTATTCTCAGCACCCACATGATGGTTTATCACCAACCATAACTCCTTTTGTAGGGAGTCTGACACCCTCTTGGCATCCTCGGGCATCAGGTGCATAACTTACACTTACAGAAATAAAAGAAAGCAGAATATGTTATCTGACATCTCCCCTTGGAGACCTTGGGAAGCGACGGCTTCCCACTGCTGCTCACCTATCCTGTCTCTGGTCTGACTTCCTATCAGTTCTCCTGCCTGCTGCTCTACACAAACTGACTTACCTGCTGCTGTCCCTTCACTATTCTATGCACATTTGGCCTCTACCGTTCTTCCCTCCTGCTCTCTTTGAGTAGGCCTTAAGCTTTCAACCCCATCATACCTTAAACTGCAAGGCCCATCAATACCCTATAGTCGCCACATAGTCCAAGACTTAAAGTAAACTTAACAGAGTCCTTTGCCCACCAAACCAACTTTTTCTTTATGTCTGCTACCTTACTGTTCTATTTGCCTGTCTCAAACACAAGCATATATACATGCACATACACACACGAGAAACCAAGCTCTGTGAGAACAGGGTTTTATTCTATTACTGCTTGTTGTTCAGTGTCCCCAATACCTAGAGAAAGGCCTGACAGAGAACAGGTACTTGATGACTCCTTTAAGGCTATGTGAAGAGCCTCAGCAGATACTCAGCTGAAATTATTTACAATATGCTGTATCTATACAAAGAGTCAAAAGGAGAAAATTTACTTAATTTGCCATGTTATCTTCTTCCGGAAACAGTTTACTATTAGCGTGCTTGAAACTAAGTTCTGAACACGGAGACACTGGGCTTCTCAGTGACTTCTCTTTGACAGGTTTGGCTTTACCAAAGCTATTTGTAATAGGAGTGGTGGTCAACAAGGATAAGATGGGACAGCATCTGTTTTCCTCCTCTTTACCCTTCTCAGGAACTCTTTCCAGTCAGCAGTTTCTGACCTGCCTTTCTCAGGGAATTGGCCTAACCTACTGACCAATCAGCCCCTAAATATAGCCATAACGCCCAGAAACATAAACCACGAGTGTTATAAAGGCTGCTGAGATGTTTGGTAGCCATTTTAGATGAAGTCCAGGGCAAAAGAAGTTAAGGTAGAAAAATCTGGTAAAGCTTTAGTTCAAGCCTTTAGAGTTATTAAGTTTCTGTACTTTAAAATGAAGTAAATGCAATAACATTGTTTCCCTATTCTCTCCTGAAACCCTGCTAAAAGAAAAAGTGACACTTTGTTTTGAAGTGAAAGATTTAAACTTTTAATTTCACTTTAAAGTCTGTTAAGCAATAAAAGCTTGGGGAAAATAAATGATCACATGCCCACTACTCAACTGTCAGCATCTTACTTACTCACTCTAACCAAGTATGCTTCAAACAGGAGAGATCCATTTGACAAGTCACAACAGGTTCTTTCCAGTACTCTCCAGTTCTCTAGGGCTAACTTTTATACTTACATTGTGTTTATTATTCTACTTCTTTTTGTACAATGCTGGGATGGAACTCGAGATCCTACTTAAGTCAAGCAAGACTTCTACCACTGAGCAGAACACCACCAGCCCACACATTTTCATACTTGTGATATATGAATCTGAGAAAAGCGTAGTATAGTTCTGCATTAAAAACAAACTAGGGGGGTTGGGGATTTAGCTCAGTGGTAGAGCGCTTGCCTAACAAGCGCAAGGTCCTGGGTTCGGTCCCCAGCTCCGAAAAAAAGAAAAAAAAAACAAAAACAAAAACAAAAAAAACAAAAAACAAAAACAAACTAGGGCTGGAGAGATGGCTCAGTGGTTAAGAGCATTGACTGCCTTCCAGAGATCCTGAGTTCAAATCCCAGCAACCACATGGTGGCTCACAACCATCTGTAATGGGATCTGATGTCCTCTTCTGGTGTGTCTGAAGACAGCTACAGTGTACTCACATAAAATAAATAAACTAAAAAAAAAAAAAAAAAAAAAAACCTACATAAATGTATCTTGCCTTGTCACTTACCAGCTGATTTACCTTATGGAAATTATCTTTGTGCCTCAGTTTCCTTGGGAAAAAATTGAGGTTAGCACTCTACATACTACCTATAGGATTAAATAACGTAAATGTATTTGCAGGAAGAATTTTAATTTTTAAATTACATGTCTTTATTTATGTGTGCATGCATATGGAAGTCAAAAGGACACCCTGCAAGAGTTGGGTCTCTTCTTCCACCATATGGCTCTTGGGGATCAAACTCAAGTCACACCATGCTTGGCAGCAAGTGCCTTTAACTCACTGAACCATCTCACTGACTCAAGAAAACATGTTTTTTTTTTTTTTTGTTTTGTTTTGTTTTCTTTCTTTTTTTTCCGGGGCTGGGGACCAAACCCAGGACCTTGCGCTTCCTAGGCAAGCGTTCTACCACTGAGCCAAATCCCCAACCCCATGAAAACATGTTTTAAAGTACCTTGCTGGGCTAGGAACCGGGCTCACTGGTACAGTACCTGCTTAGAATGCATAGGGCCCTGAGTTCAAGCCTCAACAACAGAAACAGAAAAGAACAAGGATGTAGCTCACAGAAAGCAACATGTATCGGTGTTAGCAATTATTACGCAAAGCTGCAAAAGGACTTATAATTATATATGCACATACACATGCATATACTAAATTAGAAAAATTACTGAAATGTCATACATAAAATTCATAGTTGCTGAATATTTTCAAAGTCACATTAAAAATCATCAACAACAACAACAAAAAAAATGAAGTTTAGACTGTGAAGGCTTTCTGACCTACATAATAAGGAACTGAAAGTGATTAAAGAGAAAAGGCTTTTATTTTTTAATTTACAAATTGACAGAGGCTGGACATGATGGCATACACCTGTAATCCAAGTGCTTGAGATGCAGAGACAGAAGGATTAGGAGTTTGAAGGCAGTCTCAAGCTACATTTGAGCTACATGAAACCCTGCCTCAAAAACTAAAAAAAACTGTTGATAACATTAAACTGGAATATAAACATTTAATTTAGATAATTCTTGATAAAGTATCTAATATATAAGAGACTGCTGTAATGAGACTTGAGGTGAAGGCTTGTCAATTCCTCAATGAGATGCTATTTAGGGAATTCCTTGTCTGTGAGATTTCACAAAAAATAAACCACCAGTACTCAAATTTCACTGCTTTTTGCACCTAGCTTTTTATTAACTATAAGCAGAACAGCTTAAAAATAATTTTAAAATGTTTTAGAATAGAATCACCTAGATTATGAGATTTTCATAGACAATTGGATTCTGCAAAATTTATCAATGTCATTACGGGTATATCTCTGCTTGACACGGGATTATTTTCATTGCAGCTTCTAGGTCAAAAGATCAAATAACATTAAACTCAAGTGCCCTATACATTACGAATCTTACTAAATTTATTTTCTGGAACTTTTTAATGACTTAAAAATATATCTCTAAACATCAATAGATAAATCTAATACAGACACTATATCTAATAAGAATCTAGTAAGTGCTATTTGCTGAACTAGAAATTATGATGCTGGGTCTAGCTTTTTGAGATATATCCATATATAAGGCTACCAAAGGGACTTTGTTTTAACAAATGCACTTCTGAAGAGTGTTAAAAATGATTACTACAATTGTCAAGTTTAGAACCTTATAAAATGTAGGTAAGCCAGGCTGCTTATATCAACGCATTAGAGTTGAAGCATAGTTCCCCCTAGAGTTTAGCATATATTTCTCTAATAGTCTAACAAATGTAAAATCTGATTTAAACCGTTCCACAGCACCTATCCCCACCACTATCCTCCCCCACATAAACAAAAAACCCACCTTAGAGTATAAGGTTGTACCTCGTGGGAGATATTTATGCCCTGAAGTTTGAGTAAAGTTTTACTTTTCTTAGTGAGAACTCTGAAACAGAACCATCGCTCCTTTGACGCTCCCTGCCCCCCACCCCGTTAATATTTACATGTATGAGTCAGTTCTTTCCTCAACCGCAACAGATTCAGAGGGACATCACGCTATAACTTGAATAAACCAACAAGGTGGGGGCGGTGGGAGGCACAACTAGTCTCAGTTTCCAAGGGAAAAAAAACCCACCACCGTTCACCCTCTGTCCCCGGCACCCCGCAGCACCTGCCAAGTCGGGCGCTTAAAGAATAATGGCTCAACTTTCGGACGCAATGAGGGAGAAGACGCAGATGATTTCCTGAGGAGTGCCGAAAGGTCCTCTCCGCAAGGGACACAGCTCTGGGCCGTCTCTGCCCGTTGGAGCATTCAGAGACCCTCCTAGGCGGCACACTCCTGCAGCAGCCGGCCTCGGGCCTCCGCGAGGCAGACAGTGTTTACACCTGTCACGAGGGAGGTGGGAGAAGGAGGAAGCCAAAGCGAAGCCCCAAACTTCTGCACAGCGGCCGGGAGGGGACCCCGACGCGCAGCTCGGGGCAGGTGGACGGCGTGGGGCAGGGCGGGCCACGGCGGCCCGGAGGGCAAGGCTGGCTCTCCTCTGCTGAGACCGGGATGCCGAGCGCCGTACCACTCTGCTTCAGGCGCTGCCAGCAGCGTTCCGCACCCGCGGAGGAGAGCAGAGCCCGCGCCGGAGCTCGCAGGCCCGCATCCGGGCCGACGCGGGCAGGTGCTTCAGGCCGGGGAGACTAGCCCGGCCGGCTCCCTCGCACCCCGACAGAGCGGCGGCAGCACTCACCTGGCTCGTCCCGGGCGGCCGCGATGGGCATGGCTCGGCGGCCCGGGGAGGAACTGGCTCCCCGGGGAAGGACCGGTTACTCGGACGCTGAGCTGGTGAGGGCGGAAGGGGAGCTGCTCCCAGCCCTGTCAGCGCCGCGGCGCCATGGACGCCCACCCGGAGTTTCAGCGCTGCCGCGGGACCCCCATCCCACTACCCTCCGCCCTCTTCCGCCGCCGCCGCCTCCGCCTCCTCCTCCTCCGCGGAGACCCCCGCCCACTCCACACACTCTCCCATCATGCAGCGGGGAACCGCTGCTGTCGATACGTCACTTCCGGGCGCAGGTGGCTAGGTCGGGGCCCGGCGCTGGTGGGTGCCGGGGTGGGGGAGGACACTCCAGGGGAATTAGTGTCACAGAATTCTTACTTCTGCGCAGGCGCCGTCGTGTGCAACGACGTTCGCCATTTTGGGTGCGGGCAAGTTGTCTTTTTTTTCCGTACTCACTGAAGTGTGGGCTAGGGACGTCCTAACCCCCTGCCCGACCCTCTGAGGCAGCGCTCCGGGTCACAGACCCGAGCTCCTCTCAGTCCATTACTTTACCGTTGGGCCCGGGAGCGGGTTAAGTTTCGCCTTGGTGTAAAACTGCAGACGTATGGAAATACGGAACCAGATCTACTGAAAAACCGGCTGGACAACATTCAGCAGCTCGTCCTTTCTGCCCGGAAAAAAAAAAAGACTTTTTCATTCCCTTCCTCTTTATGTAAGCCAACAAAAGAGGAAGCTGTTATTTAACAAACGAGAAGTGATTGTCCTACTTAAGAAGTCAGCAGGCAAACTAATGGTCTTCCACAAAATCAGTCCAGAATTGTGCAGGTGTTTGGAGAAGATGATCGTTTTCATACATCTTTCAAATCAACTTGTGCATTTGAGCGATTCTATACAATAGAGGTCATAAGAGAGAGAGAGGTTTTGTTTCCATCAGTCCAGAGCAGTTGGTCTTTATGTTTTATAACCTTTCCCGGTCCTTTATTATGACTGTTAGAACCCATTCCACTGTAAAACTCAGACTACAAGGCTGCAGGGTTATTATTTCCGTCTCAGATGGTGAACCCTGGACTCTTACCCTATAAACCGTGAGCCCTGCCGGGTCCTCTTTCTGCCCACGCTGAATTATTTAAAATAATTCCAAAACCGCAAAGCTCAGCAGTAAGCCAGACACAAGGACTGAAAACACCCGTCATCTCAGAGAACTGTCCACCCTTTGACTGGAGGAATTATAGTCGTTGGGAAAGATAAGGACAATAGCAATTCATTACGGTTTATCCCGCCTCTGCAATGTTCTAGACAAATTAACTTGAAGAACTAAAATAGACCCTCATTTGTCTCCTCACAATTCAGTCATTGCAAGATAAGGGAGACTGCATTACTGCTTTGTGGTTATGCTGAATGTTTTTGTTATTGCCCAGTCACTGAAGTGAGAAAAATCTATATGGCTTGTCAAATGTATTCCTTTTGTATTTCGCCCCCTGCTGGTGTAGCTCGTGTGCAAATTAAAAAGAAAATTGTATGTCACTGTAAAACATGTTTATTGTCCAGAATGAAAGTCAAACAAAACAAAACAAAACAAAACAAAACAAAAAAACCCAAAAACTGCGTATAAAACTGAAAATGAATTGATTTCGGATAAACATATTTTTGTTTTCACTTTATAAATCTACCAAATAAATACCGAATAAGATCTGCAGAAGACATTTGAATGATGATTTAATTAATCATTAATTAATTTGATTTAAATTTCAAATAATTTAAGCCAATCAAAAATGCTTCAAATAGTGATTCTAAACATTAAAAGGACCGTGCTGTTTGGGAACAGATTTGGTTTCACAGATTATATAATTACCAAATGATTATTTTTCCTAGGTTAGTGAAGAGGCTAACTCTGTTTACTTATTTTTTTTTAATCCATGGAAATTAAGTAGCTATTTATTCAAATGACTTGGGAGCACAGTCAACCTATCAGTAACTGGATACTCTTACATGTGATTCCCAAGACGGCATTCTAATGCTTAGACATTATATTACAAAAAGTCAGCTGAACTCTTTTTTTTGGTTCTTTTTTTCGGAGCTGGGGACCGAAAGCTGAACTCCTTTTTAAGATGGCAAATCTGTGAGAATATTCTAAAAAAACATTGCATCTGAAGACAGCAGCAATATTTTTGCTTATACTTTAAAACATGATGACCATATTATCTGATATTTGGCATCTAGAAAAGAAAAAAGCCGGGCCATTTATTTCTATTTTTTTCTCCTATTCAGAGTTGTTTAAAAAAACAAACAAACTGAAATCATAACAAATAGTAAAGTTTATACCTATATACCCTTTTAGTCAAATGTTACATTGTAGTACTATTGTTTAACCTCTTAGTCACTCAAATTTCATTGACCTCTAAAAGCTCTTTCATGGAAGAGGCTCTATGAATCATACCTTAAGTAGAGAAACCCGCATCACACACAAAACGGGGAAAATTCTGGTTTTCTACTTTTTATTTTGACCCAGGGTATCCTGTAACCTAGGCTAGTCCTCGACTTCTTAACTAAAGACCTTGAACTCCTGATTCCCTATCTCCATCACCCAAGTGCTGTGATTATAGGTGTGTGTCACCAGCCCAACTACATTAAAATTTAATGAAATAAATGAAATGTCTCTAAAATAAAAACTTTAAGACACCAAAGAAAGACATAGGAGAAGACACTGGAAGGTAGAAAGTTCATTGCTCATGAACCAGAAGAATTAGTTAAGGAGTTTTACCCCATTGTTCTACCTCAGGAACTTACCAAGTTTTCTTTAGTGTCTGAAATCCAATCCATGTGCCTTCCTCTCGTGGCAATCCCTTCTCTAAGTATTCACTGACAACAGAGTCCCCAGTGACTACCGGTGAAGTTCTTGCTCCCTCTGGATACTCTAACCATATCAGTCCTCTTCCTTCCCAGAGCTGATAGTGACCCTTTTACTGCCCTTAAACCTGGGATGCTGGCATTCTCTGTTGTCAGATAGAGAAACAGCATGGACAAAGAATTATCTTTGAGATGGAATAGACCAGGTCTGAACCTTAGCAACAGCACAGAATCTGACTAAGAACTTTCCTTACCTGCAAAAGTCAAAGAAGGGTCCCTACCTCACAGATTGGTGGGGGCCAAGCACAATCAGTCTTAGGAATTTTTCTCAGGAATGCTCTGCTCAGTATATGGCCCCTATCTCCAGGAAAATTAAGGCAGTTATAGCCTCCAGCTCTGGGACACCTAGCCAGTTGTCCATTCTTATCACTTTTACACCCTCTGTCTCCAGCCCTCCGTTCTTATCAGTTTATACCTGCAATTTACGGTTTAGGGCTATAGGGAGGGTGGTGGCCATGATGGATCGTCCTGAGTAGCCTTCCCTCCTGCTTGTCTTTATAAGCTGCTGTTTCTTAAAATAAAATTTGAGAGCTTGATCAGACCATAGACTTGCTCTCCTTCTTTGTGCCTCCTGTCCCCCATTTTTTCGCCCCTTCCCAGGTCTCCTCTGAATCCCCACAGGCCGGGGCAACAGACCTGTTATCCAGAGGAGATGCATATTATGATGTATGTAAAATATCCCAAAGATAGTGTAAACCTTATTGTTATATCTTTCCCAAGACTAGTGGTTTTCAGCTCTCCACCCTTACTGCTTAACTGATGGCATGAAGCAATATCTGAAGATAGTTTTGGCTATTACAATTGAGGTGGAAGTGCAAATGGAAGCCAATAGGTAGAAGCTAGGGACCTCCCACAGTGCAGAAGATGCCAGTTTCTATAGCAAAGAGCTATCCAGAATGTCAGTCATGCCAACTTTGGGAAATCTTGCCCTAGAGCATCCTCAGGCACATATATTGCCTCCACTAAACTCAGACCACTAACACTGGTGACTCTGGGGTCCTTATCCCAGTTCCTAAGGGTTCGTGAACAATTGAGGAAGTCTGAGCATGTGCTAACATTAAATATAGTCTTAGAAATGTATTGTCAACTTTTAGATATACTGATAAAATTATGGATTTGTACGGTGATATACCATCATTTTAAGTGTTTGAAACGTACAGTTCAGTTTTAAATGTCTCAGGGAAAGAGAGTCCATGTATGCACAGCGATAAAATGGATATAGCAAAATGATAGCTACTATTGAGTGGACGCTGGGTGGTAAGCATGCCAGTGCCTGTCATGCTCGCTTCCTATTTCCATGCTATTTAGAATATTTTTGTAATGAAAAAAGGCTTTTAGAATACCTGAGTACACAGATGCATTATGGACTTATTTGCAAATTATTGCACTGAGAGACAATCACTCTCAAACATGCCCTTCTTGCCCTGGAGTGGACCTTGTTAATGGTGATCTTGAAACACATTTTAAAGATGTAGAAAGGAAAAAAAAAACAACAAAAACAAATGATGGCTGTAACTCCCGAATCAATCGTAATTAGTTTAAACCGTCTAATGTGCACAAATACAGTGGGATTCCAACTCCACTCGGAGAGTTATAGAGCTAATACACTGCTCACAGGAGGACTGCAGAACTCATCGAGAGAAGCAAACCTAAGTGGCAGCAAAAGTCAGACTTCCTGAATCCAAGTGGCACAGATACTGCGAAAGAAATCAGGGACGCAATCCCATTTACAACACACCACACACAGACACAGACACACACACACACTCACACACACATACACACATACACATACACACACACACATACACATACACATAAACATACACACACATACACACATACACACACACTCACACACACTTACACACATACACATACACACACATACATACACACACATACACACACACACTCAGACACACTTACACACATACACATACACACACACACACACACATACACACACACACGGGAGTAAATATAGTGTCCCTCATTATGAATAAATACCTTTACATTGAAAACTTTAAGACACTGAAGAAAGAGAGCAGAAGACATTAGAAGCTAGAAAGGTCTCCAGTGATCATAAATCAGAAGAACTAATATTGTAAAAATGTCACTCCTATGCAAAGGAATCTGTAGATTTAGTGAGATCCCAACCAAAAGTCTAGAGCCATTCTTTAGAGACATAAGGAAAACAATCTTCAAACTTATATGGAAGCACAAAAGACCAAGAAATCATCAACAAAAATACTGCAGGGGGTATCGTCATACCTGATAATACTGGGTGAGGAATTGTCATAGCCGATTTCAAGTTATACTACAGAGTCATAGTAATAGAAACGCTATGGTGCTGACACAAAACACATGTATACTCCTAAAGTAGAGAAATGGACACATGTAAGTCCATGGAACCACACATACCTGATTTTTAACCAATATTCTAAAAGTAACAACCGAGAAAAGACAGCATCTTCAAGAAATGGCTCTGAGAAACCTGTGTATCAGCATGTATAAAAATGAAGTTAAATCCTTCTCTCTCACCCTGAACAAAACTCTAAATGGATCAAGGACCCCCTACGTCAGACCTGATACTCTGAAGCCTGAAGAGAAAATAAGGGGGCATACTTCAACATATAGGCATGGGAAGGGCTTTTCTGAATAGGACCATGGTCAGTCAGGAAATAAGACCAACACTTGATAACAGCAAGAAAACTGTCAAGTAAAGCAGCAACTTACAGAATGGTCAAAAGCCTTGGCCAGCTATACATCTGACAGAGATTAGTGTCTAGAACATCCAAAGAAGTAAAATACCGCAATATCAAGGCTGGAGAGATGGCTTAGTGGTTAGTCCAGATGACCCAAGTTCAGCTCTATAGTATTCAAAATCCTCTCTGACCTAAGGAAATCTATACCCATGTAGTTCACACACACACACACACACACACACACACACACACACACACACACACACGTGTCAGTCGTCGTCTGCCCTGCAGCTGGGCATGACCTCTTGGGGAGGCAGAACTGCACTTATCCCTCACCGATCTCGGATGGGAAAGCACAGTGTGAGATGTGAGGAAGCCAAAGCTGGGTCAGGGTTACAAAGAGGCCCAGATACATGGAGTTCTCAGACCCTTGGACACCTAGGGTCTGCTGGGAGTTGTGGAAGAGCTGAGAAGAGAGTTGGGAGCCTGCAGGCTGGGGACAGAATCTAGCCTGGGACTGGGAAAGGGCAAAGCCAGCTTATTTCAGCAATGGTTGTCCTTAGCTTGGTGGAGGCAGGCTGGAAGCTCAGAGAGGCCTTCAATGGGAGAATTAAGCTATGTCTCTGGAGTCGAATGTCTTCTCCACACCTCCCCATGGCAGGTCCTGATGAAAGAGACAGTCTGAATTGCTTGACTGTTCCTGGTGAAAAGTTGATGCATACTGAACCTTACCCACTTCTCAGTGTGGATCTGAGATTAAATACTGTTTGCAGGGAGGAATGTCTGGGAAGGGAAGCTTATTGGCCTAGCCTTCTGGTCCTGTAGGTACCTCATTAGCATGGAGAACTCTCTTCTGGGCCTACATGACTGTAGGCCACGGTTCCTTATGTGAGGAGTGTTGTGTTAGAATGGTGGCTTGTATTGGGGCAGATCACGCCAGGCCAGCACAGTTCCAAGGGAGAGGTTTGTTGGGGGAGAAGGGGAAAAGAGAAAAGAGGAAGGAGGGGGTGCAGCGAAGAAGAGGAAGGAAAAAGAGAGCAAAGGTCAGGGATGGGTGGTGGTGGGGACTCTGCCTTTTATTTGGGCCGTGATGTAATCACATGCACCGGCTGCACACAAGTAAGGGCCAGGCAGGTGAACATTGGGAATGTATGGCAGTTGCCATGGCAACAGTCGAGGGTCCTTGTCGCCTAGAGGTGACCTCATCATTAGGAGGCTGTAGGCTCTGATGCCAACAAGGAAATGTTTCAGGCCAGGAGTCAGGCAGAGAGCAGGGAGTCACCTAAGTCTCGGGAGTGTGGCCACCGAGTCTCCGGGTCTCAACCTACTCTACCTTACTAATCTTCCTGGCATGGTTTTACCGTCCAACATGCACACGTACACACATACAAATTCGAAAGCCCCCTTAAAACCCAAACAAGCACCCCAACTAGAAATTAGTTACAGAAATAAGTGGAGAGTTCTCACGAGAAGAAATATAAATGGCTAGTAAATGCTTTGAAAAGTGTCCAACAAACACCACCAGGGACACGCACATTGAAACTACTTGAGATTCCAAACAGCCCAAGTCAGAATGTTCATTATCAAGAATACAAATGGCAAAGAAGTGCTAGTGTGAATGTGCCAGGAGCCTTATACACTGTTGGTGGCAATGTAGTCCGGCTACTTTGGAAATCCGTGTTGAGGTTTCTGTAAAAACTAGAACTAGAAACATCACGTGAACCAGTTAAACAACTCCTGCACACTTTCTCAAAGGAGTAGACATCCCACCGCAGAGGTATTTACTCATCTATGTTCATCGCTGCTCTGTTCATAATAGGTAGAGCTTGGAATCAGTCCACCGCTGATGAATGGATAATGAAAGTGCGGTACTTAACCACAATGTATTTTTATTTGGTTATAAATAAAAACGAAATTATGAAATCTGGGGGCTGGTATGATGGCTCTGAGTGCAATCTTGATGGTCTAATTTGGTTCCTGGAGTCCACATAAAGGTGGAAGAAAAGTACCCCTAAATTGCCCTCTGATCTCCTCATATATGCCCATGGTACATGTGCCCACACATATAATAATAATAACCGTGATGATGATGATGATGATGATGATGATGATGATGATGATGATGATGATATAGTTTTAAAAGAAATTGTGACGGTTACAGGATGGAATTGGAAAACGTTGAGTAACATAAGCTAGGTCTAGAAAGACAAGCACCATGTCTTTCTCTCCTATACAGACTCCAGCTTTGAACCACATTGCCTTTCTATGTTTAGCTTGGAGTGTGTGATGGTTTATGCTGGGGACAACATACAAGGACAGGGACTGCCAGCAGTAGGCTGGGATGGAGACATCTCAGAAGCCCTCGGCAGCTCCTTGTAAAGTAGGGTGGCATCTGGGACACTGAGAAGCAGGAGACACATCCCTCCCGGGGACCCACCATCTGAAATAAGAGGCTGCCTGCAGTAGGCCGGGATGGAGACTTCTCAGTAGCCAGCAGCAGCTCTTTGTAAAAACTGGTTGTTCCCACTTCTCCTAACCTTAGCCCTGGACAGCGGCTGCATGGATTTCATTTGTGCGTGACTGCCTTTCAGTTGACCTTGGTGTGCATAATTATTCTATCATGTCTGACTTTCCTACTTCTTTCTCCTTCTGCTCTGGTGGATTCTGTGAAACTAGATGTTCCTTGATGTTATGATTCTTAGACAATTGGAAATTGAGGCATAGGGACACAGCACAGCACAGCCCTATGCCCAGGTGCATGCTGCGTGTTCTCATCTTGGAAACAATGTGATAACTGCACAATGGTAGTTCCAGATTAATGCTTGACTTGCAAAGAAACTAAAAAATTATTAGAAAATGAATTAGAGCCAACATTGGGATCTTAAGAAAGGAAAAAGTTATTGAAGTTAGGAATTAAATTTTACATAACATTTGAGAGTGGTTCCTGGATAAGGAAGTATAGAATATATAAAATTATATACTAGTAAACTAAGTCAAAATACTGGGACTCTTACGAGAGTCCTTGTGTGCAGGGAACAGAAAGCTGGCGGAACCACTGAGTTAAGGGTTAACTCGATTCTTTCTGGCCACTGCCTGGCAGCTTCACCTGTGTCATTTATCATTGGCGCTTCCCAGGCAAATGCAAGTAGCTGACCTCAGAGCTTTGAGCTCTGAAGTATAATAAGTTAAAAGTTAAAGTTTAAATAATGATAAGTTTACAATTATCATTATTTTGGCAACAGGCCTGGGAATAGGGGAAGCTTGAAACTTTGGGGAACAATTGTAATTCTTAGTTCTTTGTGGGATGTGGTTATTCTTTTGAATTTGATTTGGTAATGATTATACAGTGTCTTTTTTCTACCTGCTTTTGGAGAATCAACAAAAGACTGGGGCAAGAGAAAGGCTAGAGAGCAAGTGAAGAGTGAATGAGAGAGAGCATGAGGGAGGGAATGCAGGAGAGAGTGTGTGAGCATGTATGAGAGAGCAAATGAGAGAGCGAATCTGAGAGTGAATGTGAGAGCGAATGAGAGAACCAGTGAGAGAGCGTGAGAAGAGCATGTGAAGAGTGAGTGAAGAGAGAATGTGAGGTGTGTATGAAGATTGTGTGTGTGAGTGAAAGGAGAGTGCATGTGGCGTGTGTGAGATGTGTGTGAGATGTGTGTGAGGTGTGTGTGTGAGAATGGGAGGGTAATGAACAGAGGTGTGCGTGAGTGTGGGAGTTCGAGAAAAGAAAACGGCAATAAAAAAAGCAGAGTGCATAAGAGAATGCAGAGTGTGTGCAGCCTCAGGCTGCGAGAGAGGAGAGAGAGAGAGAGAGAGAGAGAGAGAGAGAGAGAGAGAGAGAGATTGGGAAAGAGACTTGTAAGAAGACCAATGTATGAAACTGAGGAGAGATAACCAGCTGTGACAGCATAGAAAAGTATAAATGTGATAATTGAGTTATGAGCTAGTCAGGGAACAAGCCTAGCTTAAAGCCTAGGTATTTATTAATAAAACATCAGCCTCTGAGTCCTTATTTGGGAGCTGGGGTGCGGGTGGAAAAGCCTGCAGTTATAGCCTTGACTCTGATTCCAGAGCCAGTGATGCACAGAAGGAAGAAAAGCACCTCTGATGGTGACGTTAGCAGTCGCAAAGAGACCAGTTTCTGAGGTCAGGACTCATTGCTATTTAATGCCCAGGGCAGTGGCTCTTCAGTAGCACCTTCAGCATTTTGTTACTCTGTAACACTATTGAATAGCTTAACCTCATTTCTCTACTGTTTAACTGGTTCATGCTGACCTCTGTGGCTTTTACCTAAGAACTCTGAAAGATATCCTTCAAATTGCTTTCTCCTATTTCTTCCTTAAGAATCTAGCTGGGCAGTGGTGGTGCACGCCTTTAATCCCAACACTTGGGAGGCAGAGACAGGCCAGCTTGGTCTATAAAGTCAGTTCCAGGACAGCAACAGCCAGAGCTGCACAGAGAAACCCTGTCTCAAAAATAAAAACCAAACCAAAACAATAATGACAACGAGTACGATGAAGGAGGAGGAGGGAGGAGGAGGAAGGAGAAGGAGGAGGAGGAAGGAGGAAGAGGAGACAAAGAAGAAGAAGAAGAGGAGGAAGAGGAAGAGGAAGAGGAAGAGGAAGAGGAAGAGGAAGAAGAAGAAGAAGAAGAAGAAGAAGAAGAAGAAGAAGAAGAAGAAGAGGAGGAGGAGGAGGAGGAGGAAGAGGAAGAGGAAGAGGAAGAGGAAGAGGAAGAAGAAGAAGAAGAAGAAGAAGAAGAAGAAGAAGAAGAAGAAGAGGAAGAGGAAGAAGAGGAAGAAGAGGAAGAAGAAAAAGAGGAAGAAGAAGAAGAAAACTTCTCCTGCTCCAGATACTCTTCCAGAAGTCTTCTCTGGCTTCCTCCCTCCCTCCCCCCCATCCCCACTTCCATTGCTCCTTCTCTAAACACTGAAGTAACTTGTGCACATCTACACTATTGCTCTTACACCCATTGTAGTTTCTGCTCTCCCTGTCTGCTCCTCTATATTGACAACATGGAGGTTTCCTTTTAAAGGAAAGATTTGCTCTTTCTCATCTCTGCTTTGCCGGCACCACGTATTTGCTGGAAAAGTAACTGAATGGATCAAATGAATGGTATAGAATTCTGTGCTCCCTCATAGTTATGTAAATAGGCATCATTTCAGAGTTTTGAAAATCATTAACATTCTTGTCATAATATCGCACCATGGGGGTGTAGTAAATAAAAGGGAGCAAATTTTAGAGCACTGGTTTTGTAAAGTATCAACCATGAATTCTCTGGAAATTACCCCTATCCATGATGCCAATGGATTCTTTCTCAACCTGGTAATGGTTCCCCCTTTATGCACTGCCAGAAAGACTTCCATTGTTATTCCAACAATTATTTTCATTTCTTTTGATGTGAAAACGTTGAGAATGTGGCTTTGAAAATCCATTTAGTTAATATTCCCTAGAGTCCCTTCACTATTTGAGAAGAATCGAGTAAGAGAACTCACTTTAGAAGAAGTGAGAGGATAGATACACTCACTCCATCATGCTTTTAGTCTTAGGAGCTAGTGAAGTCAGCTCAAACACGTGAAAGAGAACCTGTAAAATCCATGCCCCGAGAAGACGGGGTTGGGGATCCCAGACCTTGAAAGCTTTTCTGGGTGTCACACTGTACTTTTCCAATTCCATCAGTTTCAGGCATAGATGATGCTCGAATGATTATTGAAGGAAAGAGCACATGTGTCAAGAAAGGACTAGCCAAGTTCTGTCTGTGTCACCATCTGCAGGAACATGTTGACCCTGATGTACTGATCTTGAATTCTATTGTTTAGGTTCTTGGGAGAAAGTAAAGGGAGAACTGGGGACAATGAGATAATGACATTAGCATGATAAAAAATTAAGCACACATGTTGGTGGGGACAAAGGAGCAGTCAGTGCAGTACAAACATGGCACTCAGCCTAGGACAGTGTTACCGACGCTCACCATTGGCAGTTCCTTCTTCCACCAACTTAGATCTGCTGTCATGCTGATTCCAGCTCCTTCAGTCAAGGAGGGCAGCCAGTGACATCTTTCCCGAGCCTCTGTTTGTTAAAAAGTGTGAGTCCACAAATCACCATACCATAGATTGCGCTTCCGAGCCACCTTTCCGTCTGGGTGGGGTCATTTGTTTTGCCTGTCCAGCCACCTCCAAAACTCAATCTGGGACCTACTTCCAGAGTAACGATCTATTCTAAAGATTCAAGCATGTCATTCATCACTGGAAATAGTTCTCTAGTTTCTCCGACCTTGACTGTGCAATAGAAACTGAACTCTCTCTCTTAGAAACAAGGTTCTCCTCCGCTAGATCTCCGCCATCATGGACACGAGTCGCGTGCAGCCCATCAAGCTGGCTAGGGTAACTAAAGTGCTGGGCAGGACCGGATCGCAGGGACAGTGCACGCAGGTGCGAGTGGAATTTATGGATGACACCAGCCGCTCTATCATCCGAAACGTCAAAGGCCCTGTTCGAGAGAGTGATGTGCTCACCCTGTTGGAGTCAGAAAGAGAAGCTCGGAGGTTGCGCTGACCTTGCTGCTGGGTTCTGGATATCCACTCCTTAGCCCATGGAATGACCTGCAACTGTTAAATAAAGCATTTGTATTCAAAAAAAAAAAAAAAAAAAAAAAAAGAAACAAGGTTCTCCATACGATTCTGCGGGCTTCCTATTGTGTTATTTCATCATATTGTGCTCGGTTATGCAGGTCTTTCTAAATCACTGGATTTTAACCTGCGGGCCTTGACTTTTTGGGGATGTGATATCAGGTATCCTTCATGTCAGATGTTTATGATTCATAACAGTAGGAAAATTACAACTAGGAAGCAACGAAATAATCTTATGGTTGGGGGTCCCCATAACATGAGAAACTGTATTAAAGGGTTGCAGCGGGGCTGAGGATTTAGCTCAGTGGTAGAGCGCTTACCTAGGAAGCGCAAGGCCCTGGGTTCGGTCCCCAGCTCCGGAAAAAAAAAAACCAAAAAAAAAAAAAAAAGGGTTGCAGCATTAGGTAGGTTGAGAACCACCTCTCTAAACATTTTCAAACTCACCTACTCGAGTCCCTCTATCTAGGTGCCCTGCTCTTTTATACCTGGTTAATGACTTCAAGTCCTATCAGACGTGTTCACTCATCACCTCCTTTGAAAAAACTGTTCTGACTCAGTGGTTAAGGAATGTCCTTTTCCTACACCAAGAACATACTGCTAACCCTTATCATGAAGTTAGGTCCTTGAGAACAGATAACTGTAGAACTAGGGACTCGGAGATATTGACATTAACATGATAAAAACTACACACACAGGTTGGTAAGGAACCACCTCTAAAGTCAAACAAGGACAAGATATGCATGCATAAACTATTGGCCCGGGTCTATTTAAACATGGAATGAAATGTGAGTTTTTATTTTTATTTATTTAAAGAAGGGTTTTAAAGATTGGGTCTAGATTGGGTCTTACGCCAGGCAGTGGTGGCATATACCTTTAATCGCAGCACTAGGAAGGCAGAATCAGGCAGATGTCTGAGTTTGAAGCCACCCTGGTCTACAGAGCAAGTCTAGGATAGCCGGGTACACAGAAAATCCCTGTCCTGAAAAAACCAAAAATAAAATAAAGATTGGGTTTTCTGTACCCCAGGCTGGCCTTAAATAAGTGTGCAATCAAGAGCCACCTTGAACTTCCTGGTCTTTCTGTCTCTGCCTCTTGAGTCTTGAGATTATAGGCATGTGTACCCATGTCCTGTTTGTGTGGTGACAGAGATCAAACCCAGGGTCTCGTGTGTGCTGGGCAGGCACTCTTCTAACTGAACTACATCCTCAGCCGAGACCATTTTTTTTTTCAATATAAAAACATGAATGGGAAATCTTAAATACTAAACTTCAGAGATTGCGGGCTGGGGATTTAGCTCAGTGGTAGAGCGCTTGCCTAGCAAACGCAAGGCCCTGGGTTCAGTCCCCAGCTCCAAAAAAATATAAAAAAATAAAAAAAATTAAAAAAATAAAAAAAAACTTCAGAGATTGCTGGAAGAAGTGAGAGGTAGGGATGTTGGGAAAGGAGGTAAGGAAAGAGAATGAAGTTAGTTCATGAATTAACCAAGCCCCACCTTCCATAAATGTTGAGTGTGGGTGAAGGAGGAATCCTAACCATGTTAGCTGTATCCTGCTGATGGGCATTTGCCAAAGATGGGTAACCTCTTTCCTCTGGAGACACTTCAGAGTTCGAGTCGGGTTTTGTAATGTTCTTCCTATTGCAAAACAGTTGAGGATAGGTTGGGTAGTAAGCTCTTCCTTTCCTAACATGAGGGTCTGAAGGAGAACAAAGATAGGGGGTCTGGACAGATGTCTCAGTGGTCAATGGCACTGGCTGCTCTTCCAGAGGACCCAAGTTTGATTCTTAGCACCCATGTAAACAGGTGCTCACAATCACATGTACCTTTAGTCCCAAATAATCCTAACACCCTCTTCTGGGTTCTGTGGGCATCGGGCACACACACAGTACACAAATGTATACAAACAAACACTCATATACACAAAATAAATTTAAAAATAAAATATAACCCAGATCCTGGTGGCCTGCACCTTTAATCTCAACATTAGAAAGACAGAGAGAGGCAGATCTCTGAGTTTGAGGCTAGCCTGGTCTATGTAGTGAGTTCCAGGACAGTCAGCCAGAGAAACCCTTTCTTAAAAATAAAGGGGGGGAGGGGCTGGAGAGATGGCTCAGTGGTTAAAAGCACTGACTGCTTTTCCAGAAGTCCTGAGTTCAATTCCCAGCAACCACATGGTGGGTCACAACCATCTGTAATGAGATCTGATGCCCTCTTCTGGTGTGTGTGAAGACAGCTACAGTGTACTTATATATAATAAATGAATAAATCTTTAAAAAAAAGAAAACAGAACAAAACAATTTTAAAAGTACAGCACAGGCATGCTATTTAAATACTAAATGTATTCTATTTGTAGTGTATCATACCTTAAGATTACTCAGTTAATATAAAAAATAAAGTTAAGAAATAGCTATTTTCATAAATACATTTTAATTAAAAGTAAGTGCCCAACCCCACAATTTCACTACCCCCTCATGGGCAATTACCAATGTCAATATCTCGAAAGTATACATAAGCATATGTGTGTGGCCATAGATGCTTTGGCTATACAACACATTTTAACAATACTGTACATATTATTTGGTGACCTACATATTGTTTACTGGCTATACATTTTCCATCAAAGCACACAAAAAGCTATTCTAGCCTTTACAGCGTCTGCGATGCGTGTTGTAGAATCAAAGTATATAATTAACTAACCATTCTCCATTGGGGCATATTAGTGTGTCAACTTCTCCTGGTGCAACATTAAGGGTTACTTTCTACAACTACAACTGCTAGGTCAAAGGGTGCACATGTTTTGGATGATGCTTATCCCAACTTCTTAAAATTAGATGACACAGGCTTACAAATATCAAACTATGGTTCCAAGCTGAAAACGGTTCCGTTATCCTCTAAAGAGTCACAAAGGGGTTTTCATATTAGTAATGACCTAACAGGCCACAGGTTATACCACTCAAGAAAGGGGCGGTTGCAGCAGGTGCCTGGTAAGCAAAAAGTTGGAACGGTGAACACAGCATCATGACCTTGTCTGCAGGGGAACTTGGATTCTGAACCATGTGAGCCAACTGGGCTCCAGAAGACCCGGCCTTCCACGCCCAGCTGACCTCCCAGGAAAATTTTGTTTCTGAGAAAAGCTTGCCAATGGACAGAAAGTGAGGAGGAGGAAACACGAGCCTGTGGACCACCTAATATTTACTCTTGCTATAAAGTAGTAGGTTGACATTCTGGTGAATATTTTGTACGTGTGGTCCTCATGAGTCAGGTCGCCGAAGCTATTGTGCCCATTAAGCGTTAGTGAAGACCAAAAGACCACCAATGGTGCAGACTCCAGTGCAACCACACTAGAATCTCATTCAAGCTAGTTTGGGCCACACCACCGGCTTTGATGCAGCAGGACAGGAAGGCGAAGACCCGAACTCTCGCTACGACAAGGTTTTAAAAGAAATGGCAAGTAAGTGAGGGGTGTTTCTAGCCTGGCACACATCCGATTGGGACCTATTATGGAACTTCATTGCGCTTTAAAAAATAAATGGCTGGCACTGAGCATTAAACCATAAATTTAACTTCCGCTTTGCTCCTGACTGGTGGTTGTTAGGTGTGGGACAGTGAAAGGCACCCTGGTTCCCGGTTGAGCAGAGGCTTGAAACCCTGGTGACCCTGAAAGAGACGGTAGGCGTTTCACCTGACTCCCAGGAAACCAGGCCCGTCACTAGCCACAGCCCTCCATAGATTTGTGGCCATTAGTCACATAAGGGCAATGTCCCAAGCCCCTCCACAGGTAGAAGACATGACCACAGGTCACGTAGACTCAAGACAGATCTCCATTATAATGAGGTACCTAAAAGCCTGGAGGCTTAGTCAATGAACTTTCCTTCCCAGTTACTTCTCCCTGCAAAAGGTATTCAATCTCAGGCCCACCCAGAGAAGTGGGGTACAGTTTTACTCATTTGCCTTCCGCCATGACAATAAATGTCTTAAAACCATGGACTGTCTCTTTTCATCGGGATTCACTGTGGTGAGTCGTAGAGAAAGCCTCCCTGCCGCTCCCAGCAGCGACGCCAAGCTTAAGCCCAAGACCCTTGCACTGTGTCCCGCGCCACGCCACGGCACTCCCCCATTCTCAGAGCATTGTGTTGCCTGCCTAGTGGTGGTGTGGGCTAAGAGTGGTCAACTTACTGCGTCTGGCCTCCCCAAGCAGCCGAGCCCTGTAGATGCAGGACCCCATAACCCTACAGTTAGGAAGTCAAGTGCCAGGCGCAGACTTGTAATCTTGTGGCATAGGTCTGTTGGGGAGTAGCCTGGAAACTGGTGCTAGAGAGTTCCGCCTAACGTGAAGTTCTCGAAGATGAAATCTGAACCCAAGATCTGGTCTTTCAAAGCCAGTTCAGGTGTCCTCAAGAACAGGCATAAGAAACCGAGCCCATTTCTGAGGATGAGAAGTCCATGAAGTCCCACGGATACTAATTCAATGGTGATGTTTTGTTTTTTAAAGTGAACTTTGTTTTTGTTGTTGTTGTTGTTAAAGTTATATTTATTTAATTCATTTTCAAGACAGACTCTTACTGTGTAGACTTGGCTGGCCTGAAAATTTGCTATGTAGAGCAGGCTGGCCTCAAACTCTTTGAGCTCTGCCTGCCTTTGCTTCCAGAATGCTAGCATTAGAGGAGTGTGTCACCACTCCGGGTTCCAACGGTGATATTTTAGACATGCTTCATCTTAAAAGGCAAAGGTACTTATCATGCTAGAAGGCCCAGCATAGAAAGGTAAGAAAACTGTTTATATGATGATTGAGAGAGAAAACACAGGGGCTGGAGGTATAGTTCGGTGATAGACTGCTTGCCTAGCATGGTTGAGCCTCAGGGTTTGATCTCTAATACAGCAAAAGCAACCATAACCACAACAGTGCTAGAAATATGAATAGCCCAGTGGAGCGTCACAAACTCTCTATGGATAAGTTACTAGAGCTCATCAATTTTTCTGGATGTAATGAGAAATTGCTATAAACAAATTGCTAATGGCATTTTTAAACAAACTCTGGGGCCGAGTAGGTGTATTAGTCAGGGTTCTATAGAGTCACAGAACTTATGGATTGTCTCTATATGTTAAGGGGAATTATTGGAGTGACTCATAGTCTGTAGTCCAACTAACCCAACAACGGGCAGCTGCGAATGGGAAGCTCAAGAGTCTAGTAGTTGCTCAATCCCACAAGACTGGGTGCTTCAGCTGGTCTTTTGTTTAAGCTGGAATCTTGAAGAAGTAGGTTCCCACAGCTGTGCTGGCAAGTAAGTGCAAGCAGGTGAGGAAAATCGAGTCTTCCTTCTTCCAATGTATGTAGGCCTCCATCAAAAGGTGTGACCCAGATTAAAGGAGTCTACCAACATGCCTGGATTTTGGAACTTGTTTTGTCCCAGGCTGTCCTTGAACTCAGAGATCTGCTTGTGATCAAAGGCATGTACTTGGTGTAGTCGCTAATAATCTGCTCTAATCTTCCTGGCAGCTCACACGTTCTTCAAATCCCACCCTAATGCTCTAGATTCTCAAATGAAACACACGCACACACGCATGCACACACGCACACATGCACACATGCACACACATGCATACACACAATGTCAGGGTTAGAAGCCTGTGTCTTCCAGACTCAAGGAGATCTGGATCACAGGTGAGCCCTCCATTTCTGGAGTTGTAGTTCATTCCAGATGTCGTCAAACTGACACCAGGAGTAGCCACCGCAAGGAGTTTTTCATTAGATACAGAGAAGTGGAAATCTCTGGCTTCTTTGAAGACTCAGTTGTGTTCTGTGCTGCTTTTCTGGAAGCGATCTTACGGGAGGATGTTTTGATGAGAACAGGCACATACCATTTTTCTGGACGATGTCTTGTGGAAAGGTATGTGATGTTTTGCTGGAGCAGATGTTTGAGAGGCTGCATCCATAACATTTAGAAAGAGTATAAATGTAACCTCACAGAGAGAGAGGAGAGGAGAGAGAGAGAGAGAGAGAGAGAGAGAGAGAGAGAGAGAGAGGATGCTCTCGCATTGGTTTGCCTTGTAACGCTTTGTTGGTCTTCAGTGATCTTTGCTCGTTGTGACCCTGGAGAGACACACGTGCCAAAGAACTTCTCGTGGTATTCTCGCTGCTTTTTCCAAGGACTCCGTGCTGATTCAGCAGAGCTTCTCGGTTTCTTCTGGATTGAGCAGCTGCTACTGATCCAAGTTTGGTGTTTGCAATTAGATTCGACTGCCTCTACTGATTTGCATTTGCTTGAATTGCTCCGAAGAACGACTTCTAAACAGGTCCACAACCCCTATTTCCTATTGTGATCGTTCAGGGTGTGGCCTTGTTGGAGGAAGTGTGTCACTGTGGGGTGGACTTGGAGACCCTCCTCCCAGCTGCCTGGGGATGCTCAGTCTGCTCCTGGCTTCCTTCGGGTAAAGGTGTAGAACTCAGCTCCTCCTGCACCAGGCCTGCCTGGATGCTGCCATGCTCCTGCCTTGATGGTAATGGACTGAACCTCTGACCCTGTAAGCCAGCCCCAATTAAATATTGTCCCTTATAAGACTTACATTGGTCATGGTGTCTGTTCACAGCAATGAGACCCAACTAAGACACCTATTAACCTTTCTTTTCTTTTCTCTTACCTTAGGTTGGTGGGCTGGAAGGAAGGATTTAAGAACACTTATTAAAATAGGTTTAAAAAAAAATCTAAGTCTGCAATACAGTGTCAGCCACAGAAGTTTATAGATTAGATCAGAATTCAGTTCCCTAACACACACACACACACACACACACACACACACACACACATACACACACATACACACACACTCTCACACACACACACTCACACACACACACTCGCGCACACACATACACACACATACACACACAGAGTACAAGATTCACTAGATATGGTTTGTTTTATATTTATTAAAAAAGATTTATTCTATTTATATGAATACAACATTGCTGTCTTCAGACACACCAGAAGAGGGCATCGGATCCCATTACAGATGATTGTGAGCCACCACGTGGTTGCTGGAAATTGAACTCAGGAAGGACCTCTGGAAGAACAGTCAGTGCTCTTAACCGCTGAGCCATCTCTCCAGCCCATTGTTTTGTATTTTTTAAGATTTATTTATTCACAAGAGTGCTTTGGCTGTGCATGTTTTTGTACCACATGCATGCCTGGTGCCAGTGGAGGCCAAAGGAGGGCACTGAATCTCCTAGAACTAGAGTTTCAGATAGTTGTAAGCTGCCATGTAGGTCCTTGAAACTTTATCTAGATCCTCTGTAAACTCAGCCAGTAGTCTTAACTACCAAGACATCCGTTCAGGCCGTGGTTTATTTTATTTCGTTTTATTTAGACAGGGTCTTATTCTGTGACCCAGGTTGGCTGTGAGTTTTCAGCAACACTTCTGCTTCAGTGTTGGCACTAGAGGGGTGAGCCACAGTGATCAGCAATTAGGAATAAATGAACAAGAAACAGACAAGGGACTATAGAGGAAAATCATCAATCTGTGAGCCACAGTGATCAGCAATTAGGAGTAAATGAACAAGAAACGGACAAGGGACTATAGAGGGAAATCATCAATCTTTACTGAAACACGGTTAAGCAAAAGTAAATAGCTTTACTACATCCACCAATAGGATACTCTGATACGGTAAATGTTTTAATTGTTCGTGAGAATAATCTACAAACTGAATGAGTTTCCAGTAGCCACCTAAGCAGGCCAAAGAGTGTGTTTCTTGTGAAAGAGCAAGAGTTGGGTTCAATCTAACTAAGCCCAGTGGAAAATTTCCACCACAAACCTCCAAGCACAAGGACCCCTCCCTTCCGGGAAGAAAAAAAAAAGCTAGTTTAGTTCCTAGAACAGCTACAAGCCAAACTGTTAAACAAAACCACCTGTGACTCCCAACCAACTTCCTCTTGGAAAGTCCCAAACTGTACATTGAGTCAGTTTGAAGGTTGTCCCGCTCCACCAATAGTAGTACATAGTACCATACCTAGTTACCATTGTTCAAATTATGCCACGATTATTTGAAAAGTATATAATCCCCGTTAGAATCTGCTCAGGGTCATCTCCCTCCTGAAGCAGGGTGACCCCACTGTGTTGGAACAATAAAGCTCCTCTTGCTTTTGCATTGATCATCGCCTCTGTGAGTCTTATTCAAGGGGTCCCAGTAGAGGTTTGACTCGAACCTCACATTTGGTGCATTGGCTGGGAATCTCACCTCTTGTGGGGGACCCACAAGAGGATGGTGGATCAGAGGTCAACTAGGTACCTCGGTTGTCTGTGTTTCCTCTATCTAGCTTCTCTGTGTTCTGCTTTCGGTTTGGTTCATGCTTACAAGCGTCAGGAGGGCTCAGAAGCCACGGTAACAAGACTTTGGTTCTGGTGTGAGATGGCAAGGTCACCAGGACTATGGTTATGGCTTGAGTTAGCAAAGTCATCAGATCTAGATTCAAGTCCCAGGATCTTACATTTAACTGCCATGGTTATGGGGAAATCGAATGTCTCCTCCTGGAGCCAATTGACCCCAAAAGCTGGCCATTCAGACATGCACAGGGTCTGGAGTTTCTTTTTCTTCATATCTACTAACAAATTGTATGTGTGTCCTTGGACCTCATCCCAATCTCTAGGACCAGACCCAGAGTGGTGGTAGATTTTGCCCATGGCAGGAACAGGATCTGTGTGTATTTCACCCGTGGCAGGGGCAGATTGTCTGAATTATTCCGTCTGTGGGAGGAGTGGATTGTCTGTGTCTTCCTTGTGTCTCTTGGTATCATTCCGTCTGTGACAGGGACAGGCTGGTCTGTGTACTCTGCCCACAGAAAGAGCAATTTGTCTGTGTGCTAGTTGTTCTTTTTTTTTTTTTTTTTTGTTCTTGTTTTTCTTTGTGTTCTTGGACTTGGACTGGTGAAATTTTTGGATGTGGGACAGAACCTTTCTACCACCACTCTGGGTCTGGTCCTAGAGCATTGGGATGAGTTCCAAGGACACACATACAATTTGTTAGTAGATATGAAGAAAAAGAAACTCCAGACCCTGTGCATGTCTGAATGACCAGCTTTTGGGGTCAATTGGCTCCAGGAGGAGACATTCGATCTCCCCATAACCATGGCAGTTAAATGTAAGATCCTGGGACTTGAATCTAGATCTGCAGGTAACCCAGACCAAATCTCATACATAATTGTTTAGAAAGAGCTTAGAAGTAATCCTCTGCTTGGGTCTGCCCTTTTCTTTCTAGCAGGGTTCTGACTTTCAAGACTCAGTCTGAGCTACTGGCTGACTCTGGGAAGAAGACTAAGGTTCTCCAGGAATCAGGGGCTGCAGATCTCCTGTTACTTGATCCTCCTCCCCCATTTCCACCCCCTCTTGTTCCTAGTGTGCTGCCTCTGCTCCAAGCAAAGACTGAGGCTCAACTGGCTCTGGTCCCTGCCCCCTTTATCTGCACCCCCTAGAGGAGGATGCAGGTCCTGCCATGGGGACATGAAGCTGACACCACTGTGACCCTCCCCCTGTGGGCCTTTGGGGCTTCAGACTCAACAGGGAATCAAGCCATGCAATACTGGCCTTTTCCCACCTCTGATCTCTCCAACTGGAAAGCTCAGCATCCACCCGTCTCAGATGACCCCAAGGACCTCACTAATCTAATAGAGACCGTTCTTTTCACACGCCATCCTACTTTGGATGACTGTGAGCAGTTTTTGCAGGTCCTCTTTACCACCAAGGAGAAGGAGTGGATTCTCCTAGAGGCCAAGATAAACGTTTCTGGGAATAATGGGTTCCCAACCCTGAATCCTGCTGACATAGAGGAAGGATTCACCCTCAGGAGGTCTGACTGGGACTATAATGAAGCATTGAGTAAGGAGCACTTGAAAGTCTACCACCAGGATCTTTTGGCAGGTCTCAAGGGTGCAGCGACCCACTAATCTGACTAAGGTGTGAGAGGTGCAGCAAGGCCTGATGAGACGCCTTCAGCCTTCCTAGAATGACCTATGGAGGCTTTCTGCCAATATCCACCCTATGATCTTAGTGCTGAGGAACATAGGGCTACACTGAATATAGCATTTATAGATCAGGCTGTGAGGGACATAAAGAGGAAGCTCCAGAAGCTAGACAGCTTACAAGATAAGTCTTTGAGGGAGCTAGTGCAGGTAGCTGAGAAAGTCTACCACAATAGGGAAACAGAAGAAGAAAAGGAAGAAAGAAAACAGAAACAGAAAAAGGCAGAGGAAAGGGAACTGCAAAGAGAAGACAGGAAGTTAGAAAAAATCCTGACAGCAGTGGTTAGAGAAAACAGGGGGGACCAGAGCCTCCGCCACAAGTAAGGAGACAGGAGCTCCGCTTGAGAAAGACCAGTATGCCTATGGCAAAGAACATGACCACTGAGCTAGAGACTGTCCCAACAAGAAAAAGCAGGCAGAGGGGGCAAGAAGGAAGGAAGACGGCTCACAGACCCGAAGAGTCTTAACTCTGGGAGAAGAGGGTGACTGGGAGACTGGGTTCAGAGCCCCACCCTGTATCCAGGGTAACTCTGAAAGTGGAAGGGAAACCCACCCAGTTTCTGGTGGACACAGGGGCACAATACTCTGTCCTCCTCCAAACAGAGGGGCTCCTCTCTAAGAAAAAGTCTTGGGTCCAAGGAGCTACAGGGACTAAACTATTCACGGACTACCCAAAGATCTGTTGATCTAGGAGTGGGCCGGGTATCCCACTCTTTTATGACTATACCTGAATGTCCTTACCCCCTCCTTGTCTGAGACTTACTAAAATGGGTGCTTAGATCCACTTCTCCCAGAGGCCCTACCATCACGGGTCCCAAGGGGGAACATATACAGGTCTGACGATAAGATTGGAAGATGAATACAAATTATTTGAGAATATCAAGGAGACACCCCAAAACATGGACTGGCTCCAAAAGTATCCCCAGGCCTGGGTTGAAACAGCGGGCATGAGGAAGGCTACCAACCAGCCTCATGTGGAGCTGAAGGCCACGGCTACCCTGATATTCATGTGCCAGTATCCAATGTCTCAGGAGGCCTGGGAGGGGATCTGGCCTCACATTAACAGGATGCTGGACTTGGGGACCCTGAGGAGGAACATGCCTCTCCTGCCCGTCAAGAAACCTGGCACCAGGGGCTGGGGATTTAGCTCAGTGGTAGAGTGCTTGCCTAGCAAGCGCAAGGCCCTGGGTTCGGCCCCCAGCTCCGGAAAAAAAAAAAAAAAAAAAAAAAAAAGAAAAGAAAAGAAAAGAAAAGAAAAAAAAGATTTAAGAAACCTGGCACCCAGGACTATTATCGCCTGGTACAGGACCAGTGTGCAGTAAATTGGCCAACAGCTGACATACACCCCACAGTACCTAATCCTTACACCCTGCTGAGCTCATTACCACCCACCAGGACCTGGTACACAGCTTTGGACCTCAAAGATGCCTTCTTCTGTCTAACTTTGACTCCCCAAAACCAGGAGTATTGTGCTTTTGAATGGACAGATCCTGATAGGGGGAATCACAGGATAGCTCATCTGGACCAGGCTGCCCCAGGGCTTCAAGAACTCACCAACCCTCTTCTATAAGGCTCTACATCGTGACCTCACCATCTACTGTGGGTCTAACCCACAGGTGACCCTTTTGCATCGTGTGGATGACCTTCTAATGGCAGCAGAGACAGAGGAAGGCTGTCAGGGGCAGTAAGCACCTGCTGACAGAGCCGAGGGAGTTAGATTATCCGGCCTCAGCCAAGAAAGCCCAAATCTTCAAGTGTAAGGTGAGCTACCTGGGGTACCTGTTAGAGGATGGGAAGCGCTGGTTATCAGAGGCCAGGAAGGAAACCATCCTTCATATCCCTGCCTCAAAAACCCCCCAACAAGTGCACGAATTTTTGGGGATGGCAGACTTTTGTAAGCTATGGATTCCTGAGTTTGCCAAGCTACTAAGACTGGACAACCATTTTATTGGGGCGAGAGGGAACAACAGGCATTGGATGCCATTAAGAGGGCTCTTTTGGAAGCACCTACACTCAGGCTGCCTGACGTCAGCAAGTCCTTTCATCTCTTTGTGGCTGAGAACCGAGGGATGGTTAAGGGGTAGGGACCCAATCACTGGGCCCATGGAAACACCCCATCGTTTATCTGTCAAATAAACTGGACCCGGTAGCAGCTGGATGGTCTACCTGCCAGAGGATAATAGTGGCAGTGGCAGTCCTGGTCAAGGATGCGGATAAGCTGACCTTAGGGCAGGATTTGATTGTGACAATCACCCATGCCCTTGAGAGTGTGGTGTGCCAGTCCCCTGACCAGTGGCTCACTAATGCCTGTATGACCCACTACCAGACTTTATTGCTGAACTCAGATAAAGTCACTTTCCCACCTCCAGTGACCCTCAAACTCAGCTACTCTATTACCTGACCCTGATCCTGAGGTACCCACCCATGACTGTTTGCAGGTCCTGGCAGAGGAACGAGAGTAGTGGAAAGATCTCTCTGACCAGCCACTGCCTGAGGCTATGGTTCACTGATGGCAGCAGTTATCTCCTAGACAGGCAGCACATAGCCAGAGCAACTGTAGTAGATGGGCAGCAAGTGCTCTGGGCAGAACCATTGCCCCCTGGAACATCAGCCCAGAAAGCAGAACTGATCACACTCACCAAGGCCTTCGATCTGGGAGTCGGAAAGAAGATCAACATCTATACTGATAGCAGGTATGCTTTCACCATTGCTCATGTGCATGGGGCAATATACTAGTAGAGAGTGCTCCTGAAACCCAATGGCAAGAAAATTAAGAACAATGCCGAGATCAAGGCATTCTTGGAGGCTCTCCTTAAACCACTAAAGGTGAGCATCATCCATTGCCCAGGCCACCAAAAAGGAGAGATTTTCATTGTTAGGGGAAACAACTTTGCAGATAAAATGGCAAAATGGGTTGTTGCTAAAGACCCAGCCACAGTTACAGTCCAACTAATAAAGACAAAAGAAAGGGGGGTAAAAGACTAGACTAAGGGCTAGCCCCTTCTACAGTACTCCCCAGAGGAAATAGTTCAAATCTCTGGTTACCCCACTATTACCTTTAAAATGATGGACAATGGAAGACACAAGGAGGAAATGTTATTTTGCCTCAGGTCCAAGCAAGAGACCTGCTTGCCCAATGGACTCATCTGGGTGCCAAGAAACCAATGTAAGCAGTCAAAGGTTCTCGAGCGTTTATCATAAACCCGAGGTATTTGGCAGAAGAAGTAGTAGAAAGTGACGGGTTTGTTAATAAGTGAATGCCAGCCACACCAAGGTAGGGAAAGGAAAAAGACCCAGGGGAAGCAGGCCAGGTGTCTCTTGGGAAGTAGACTTTACCGAGGTCAAGCCTGGGAAATACGGTTACAAATACTAGTTTTTGTAGATATCTTTTCAGGATAGGTGGAGGCCTTCCCCACCTAACAGGAGATCACCGCCATGGTGGCAAAGAAGATACCAGAGGAGATTTTTTTCCAGGTTTGGAGCACCTAAGGTAATAGGATCAGACAATGGGCTTGCCTTCGTATCTCTGGTAAGTCAGGGGCTTGCTAAGGTCTTGGAGACTAATGGAAATTCCATTGTGCATATCGTCCCCAAAGTTCAGGACAGGTAGAAAGGATAAATAGAACTCTAAAAGAGATGTTGAGGAAATTGACCTTAGAGATTGGCAGTGACTAGGTGGTGCTCCTTCCCTTGGCCCTGTTCTGAGCCCGAAACACCCCTTACTAGCTGAACTTGACCTCCTTTGAGTTTCTCTATGGGGGGCCCAGCCCATTGGTAGCTTCTGGACCTAACCTTGAGATTACCAACTGAGGCAACCATGAACTCACAAGAGGCTAATAGCCCTTCAGACAAAAGGTGGGGGGAGGGAGGGAGGGAGGGAGGGAGGGAGAGAGAGAGAGAGAGAGAGAGAGAGAGAGAGAGAGAGAGAGAGAGAGAGAGAGAGATCTGGTCCAATTTGTCTGCTGTTTATGCTCCAGGGACTACAGAAGTACTCCATCAATTTCAAACCGGAGACACCGCCCCCACTGCCGGCACTGGTCCCCCCTTGGTGGAAGGACCCCTACATAGTTCTCCTAAGCGCGCCAATGGCAATGAAGGTGAACAGAGTTGCAGCCTGGATACACGCCTCTCATATAAAGCCAGTTACCTCCCCACCCCAACCCTGGTTGATCATCCTTCCTGGGACAGAGATTGGAGCGTTTCCCGAACAGAGAACCCTCTGAAGATTAAGCTCACTTGATCACTGTGGCCTGTGAGAAATGGAACTCCTTCTCCTGCTGAGAATCTTCCTGCTCCTGCTCCTGCTCCCGGCCAAGGGAATGGCCAGAGGGACAAGCCCACACCAGCCAGCAAAGATGACCTGGAGCCTGACTTCGATCCTCACGGCAGATGAGGGGTTCATGGTGACCGAGAATCACCCCCCTTACACTTGGTGGCCAACGCTTGCCTTTGACCTGTGTCAGTTGGCTGCGGGACTAGACTCTTGGGATATACCCACAGCCGACAGGACTAGGTCGGCCTTCCTGTACTCTGAAATACACCAAGGGCAATCCGGGGGCTGGGAGATTTGGGGCTTGGCTGTGGCCGACCTAATGCTTGGTGCCACCTTTATAATATCTCACTTTATGTTTGTCCCCGGGACAAGCCTACCAGAAAAGACCAGCACAGATGGGGGGGGGGGCTGAGGGGGCAGGAGGACAGACTTCTTCTAATGTGGCAGTTGGGGATGTGAGACTACTGGAGATACTCCTCCTCCTCCTGGGACCTGATTACAGTCAGGAGGAACCTAACCAAGGCCACTAACTGTGACTGATGTCTAACTGGGCTTGTAGATTTCACTGAACTAGGGAAGCAACTAACAGTAGCTGGCTCACAGGGAAAACCTGGGGACTTAGACTCTGTAAATGTGGGTATGATGATAGGCTCCTTTTCACTGTCCAGCTCCAGAGAGAAGTCCCACTGCTTCAGTGGGACCCAACAAAGAAATGGCCATCGTGCACCAAAACCACTGGAGCCTCCCCCACCTGAAACTCAGTCAGCCCATACCTACGATAGCCCCCCATGTTTTAGGGGATCTGATCCAGTATCCACCTGAGGAAGCCCCATCGACTGATCTCATCAAGAAAACCTTTGATGTGCTGATGAATCTAACCCTAGGGTCACTAACTCTTGCTGGATCTGCTGTGATGTGGCACCCCCTTATTACGAAGGCGTTGCC
The DNA here is from genome assembly GCF_021556685.1 of Rattus norvegicus. Taxonomy (NCBI): domain Eukaryota; kingdom Metazoa; phylum Chordata; class Mammalia; order Rodentia; family Muridae; genus Rattus; species Rattus norvegicus. The sequence continues at coordinate 99,305,879 of NC_141547.1, forward strand.
TTTACCTCCTCAAATACCACCCTGTCTAATGCATCATCTTCCTGCAGGTGGGCTCAAAAATCGGGAGTGGGTCTTATCTTGCAGGTGGTGATAAATTAAGATACATTCGCGGCTGGAGAGATAGATGTCTCAGGGGTTTAGAGCACTGGCTGCTCTTCCAGAGGTCATGAGTTCAATTCTCAGCAACCACATGGTAATATTCTGTATTAGAACATTCTAATCAATAGCAGCATGGATAGGGAAAGATTTATTTGTCTTATAGGTCACAGACCACCACTGAGGGAATTAGGAACTCAAGGCAGGAACCTGGAGACAGGAACCAAAGAGAAACCAGGATAAAATGCTGTGTGCTGACTTGCTTCTCATGGCTTGCTCGGCCTGCTTCGAATGTAGCCCAAGAGTACATGCCCAGGAGTTGCACCGGCCATGGTAGGCTGGGTCCTTCCCAGGAGTGGCACTGGCCATGGTAGGCTAGGTCCTCCCCAGGAGTGGCACTGGCCATGGTAGGCTGGGTCCTCCCCAAGAGTGGCACTGGCCACAGTAGGCTGTATCCTCCCACGTCAACCCCTAATTAAGAAGAATGTCCCTCACAGACTTGCTGACAGGCCAATCTGAGGTATTTTCTTAAATGAAGTCCCTCTTCCTCACTGATCCTAACTTATGTCAAGCTGACACTCAAAACAATTTAGAAAATACAGAAAAGACCACACTTAAATTTGAAATATTAGTGAAAAGAAATCGTAAGTTGGGGCTGGGGAGCTGGCTCAGTGGTTCTTCCAGAGGAGCCAGGGTTTAATTTTCAGCACATGGCAGTTTACAGTCATCTGTAACCCCAGTTTCAGGGGTCCAATGTGCCTCCTGGCCTTGGTGGGTACCAGGCACACATGTGGTACACAGACATCCATGCAGGCAAAACACTCCAACCCAGCTTTTTCAAGGTATATTTTCTCTTTAAAAGGGAAGTGGTTTATGTTGTAGGACCCTGGTGATTCACCAGCCAAAAATAAAGACATTGAGACCTTTCAATATTTCAAAGGTTAGACCTTAACCAGGCAGACTCTGGCTATACCTTCCAGGCCTGTGGTCAAGTCTCTCTCCTCTCTTCTTCCAAGAGACCCTTGCGGCCGACATCGTACAGGGTGGTGGCCTCGAAGCCCACAGCCCTGAACACCACAGTAGACAGGGCATCAACGGGGTTATATATAGTGTTGTCCCACCCAGCCGAGGGTCTCTGCAGCTCTGCATTCCAGTGGTTGCCCACTTTCACCTCCACAGCAGCCATAAAAATGAAATCGGGAAAATGGAGAATGTTCACAGATTTGAGAGTCGTGAATAGAATAATCCAACCAATGGGTTCATTACAGCCTGGAGTACCTTTACCCTTCTTTATTAAGCTAAAGTTTGTACATCATACCATTGACACATAGTCAGGGTTTCAATGGGTCACTGATACTGAAGGGCATTGGGTCCTTTAAAGGGCCAGACACACAAAGTAAATGGTTAGACAGGTTTATGTAAAAACTCTAGGAAGCAAGTTACTTGTATCTGGGGCATGTTGTTTGATGTTATGTTGTATGTATCCTGCTCTTTGCTGACAGGGAAGCTGAAGTAAGGACCTAATGAATTAAACAAGAAGTCCTTGTTAGCTGGCTATTCTAATAGTGCAAAAAGTCTCACATTGCTACAAATTCATTTGTGTACAAATCCATTAGGGCACTGAGTTTTCTGCTTCATTAATTATAAATTGTTAAGGGCGCCTTTGTTGCCAAATGCTTTTTCTGTGGAGCCTTGCCCTTGTGAAATGTAAGTCTGTAATATCTCTGTGAATACAGGATCTGTGACAAAGCCTTAGAGTAGTGGTTCTCAGCCTTCCTAATGCTGTGACCCTTTAATATAGTTCCTGATTTGGTGGTGACGCCCAACCATAAATCTGTAACTTTGCTACTGTTACAAATGTAAATATCTATGTTTTATGATGAATGATCTTAGGCAACCCCTGTCAAAGGGTCATTTGACCTTCCAGGGGTTTTGACCCACAGGTTGAGAACCACTGTCTTACCCAGTCATGGAAATCAGTAGAAACAATTGTAGTTGTTGTTGTTCCACAAAATAGTTTTCATTTATTGCATGGAAATATATACACATTATGTCCAAAGCATTTTCTCTTTTCTTTTATTTTTTTATTTTTTATTTTTTATTGGATCTTTTCTTGAATTTACATTTCAAATTTTATTCCCTTTCCTGGTTTCCCAGACATAAGCCCCCTAACCCATCCCCCTCCCCTTCTTCTATAAGGGTGTTCCCATCCCTATCCACCTCCCTTCCTGCCCCCTCTCCAACATTCCCCTATACTGGGGGGTCCAACCTATGAAGGACCAAGGGCTTCTCCTTCCATTGGTGCCCAACAAAGCCATCCTCTGCTACATATGCAGTTGGAGCCCTGGGTCAGTTCATGTATAGTCTTTAGGTAGTGGTTTAGTCCCTGGGAGCTCTGGTTGGTTAGCATTATTGTTCTTATGGGGTTGCAAGCCCCTCTAGCTCTTTCAATCCCTTCTCTAATTCCTCCAACAGGGGTCCCTTTCTCAGTTCAGTGGTTTGCTGCTAGCATTCGCCTCTGTATTTGACATGCTCTGGCTGTGTCTCTCAGGAGAGATCTACATTGGTTCCTGTCAGCATGCACTTCTTAGCTTCATCCATCTTATCTAGTTTTGGTGGATATATATATATATATATATATGCCACATGTGGGGCAGGCTCTGAATGGCCATTCCTTCAGCCTCTGCTCCAAACTTTGCCTCCATATCCGCTCCTATGAATATTTTTGCTCCCCCTTTTAAGGAGTGAAGCATCCACATTTTGGTCATCCTTCTTGAGCTTCATGTGGTCTGTGGATTGTGTCTTGGGTAATTCAAGCTTTTGGTCTAACACTTATCAGTGAGTGCATACCATGTGTGGGGTGTTTTTTTGTTTTTTTTTTTTTGTGATTGGGTTATCTCACTCAGGATGATATTTTCTAGTTCATTCCATTTGCCTATGAATTTCATGAAGTCATTGTTTTTGATAGCTGAGTAATATTCCATTGTGTAGATGTACCACATTTTCTGTATTCATTCCTCTGTTGAAGGGCATCTGGGTTCTTTCCAGCCTCTGCTATCATAAATAAGTCTGCTCTGAACATAGTGGAGCATGTGTCTTTGTTGTATGTTGGAGCATCTTTTGGGTATATGCCAGGAGTGGTATAGCTGGGTCCTCAGGAAGTGGAATATCCAATTTTCCGAGGAACCTTGAGACTGATTTTCAGAGTGGTTGTACCAGTCCGAAATCCCACCAACAATGGAGGAGTGTTCCTCTTTCTCCACATCCTCACCAGCATCTGTTGTCACATGTTGTCATCATGTTTTGATCTTAGCCATTCTCACTGGTATGAGGTGAAATCTCAGGGTTGTTTTGACTTGCATTTCCTGGATGACTAAGGATGTTGAGCATTTCTTTAGGTGTTTCTCAGCCATTTGATATTCCTCAGCTGAGAATTCTTTGTTTAGCTCTGTACCCCATTTTTAAATAGGGTTATTTGGCTTTCTGGAGTCTAGCTTCTTGAGTTCTATGTATATTTTGGATATTAGCCCTCTATCAGATGTACAATTGGTAAAGATCTTTCCCCAATCTGTTGGTTGCCATTTTGTCCTAATAACAGTGTCCTTTGCCTTACAGGAGCTTTGCAATTTTATGAGATCCCATTTGTCGATTCTTGATCTTAGAGCATAAGTGTTTTGTTTTGTTTTGTTTTCCCCAGTGCCAATGTGATCCAGCCCCCAACTCTCTCTTAATTGTGTAGTAACTTTATGATTACTTTTTTCCTTATAGAAATCACTCTTTGAAGCATCCATCACTAGTTGGATATGAATTGGAGATGGGTGTCTTTTGTTTTTTTGTTTTCAACAAAGAACAACATAACACTAATAATACAAGACAAAATGTAATATGACAGGTGTGTGTTAGATAACACCACTCTCCAATAACAAAAATAATGAAAATTCTAAATTTCTGAGCATCTCTTTGAGTCTCTAAATTTAGCGATTTCCATCTTCTGTGAAGAGACGACGGTGTGTGTGTGTTGGAGTG